>NC_086447.1:308654563-308989865 GCF_028390025.1 Pseudophryne corroboree | reverse complement strand
GCATTTCCAGGAGGCAAGGCTCCTGGTGTGGATGGAATGCCTATAGAGATCAATAAAAAACATCTGACAGCACTAGCTCCTAAATTGTTAGATTCGTTCAATACGTATTATAAAGATAATAAACTCCCTGAGTCAATGAAGGAAGCAATAATAATATTAATACCAAAGTCAGGAAAGGATCCTATATTGCCTGAATCATATAGACCTATCTCTTTAATAAACACAGATGTAAAAATATTAGCAAAGATATTAGACACCCGCCTTAATCGAGTAATAAACACAATAATACACCCAGATCAGAATGGATTTATGCCCGGAAATTCAACTGCAATAAATTTAAGATGGTTATACACGAATATGCAAATTACTCATGAAGAGGAGTCCTTATCAGCCATAGTCTCACTAGATGCCATTAAGTAATTCGATTCTGTTGAATGGCCCTTCCTATGGGAAGTGATGAGAGCAGTGGGGATAGGCCCTGGGTTTATTAAATGGATAAAACTATTATATACAACTCCCAGGGCTCGGCTGTCAATTAACGGGCATGTATCAACGTCCTTCCCCTTATACAGGGGTACTAGACAGGGGTGTCCCCTCTCTCCTACACTATTTGCGATAGCAATAGAACCCCTAGCATGTATTACAAGAGCACGTTTAGAGATAATAGGTTTTAGTGTGGAAGAGAGGAAGGACACAGTAGCAGTGTATGCTGACGATGTGTTATTATATCTGGCAAATTACAAAGCCTCAATGCTGGTGGTTCTTCAAGTGATTGATAAATTTGGAGTATATTTAGGGTTAAAAATTAACTGGTCTAAGTCTTGTATTTTTCCACATAGAGGTTCTTGTATAGAGGGCCCAACATATGATCTTCCCCTTCAATGGGTAAATCAATTTAAGTATTTGGGCATACAGATAAATAATACCCCACAGGATTATATTTTATTGATACTTCAGCCGGTATTGGAATATTTACAGATTAAAATTAAATCCTGGATGAAACTACCACTTACTTTAGTCGGGCGAGTTAATTTGATAAAGTTGATATTTCAGCCTAAATTGATATGTGTACTCCAACAGGCTCCTTGTTATATTTTGGATGAGTTGTTTAGGAAGATTAACAGACTGATCTCTACATTTATATGGAAAAAGAAACGTCCTAGAATACAGCTGGACACATTAATTAGACCATGGGTAAGGGGTGGAGTAGCTCTGTCTAATTTCAGGTGGCATTATTCTGTTCAGTTAGCACATTTGAAAACTTGGTTAAAGGAGGATCCAAAAAATGATATGATTTATGTGTTGTTTTCTCAGAGGGCACCAGGTCATACCCCTATACAGGCGTTATGTGCAGGTAGACTGTTGGGAAAAAAAGAACGATTTGGTCAATGAAGGGATAAAGATTTGGAGCCAGGTACAAAAGTTGATGAAATATGTAGGTTTTGACCCAGAAACTCCATTATGGAAGGCAAAAAGATTGGATGAATTAAGGTATTTACAAGAAGATGAAGTGTGGGGTTCTAAAGGAATAGTGTGCCTAGGACAGCTGTACGGTGAAACTGGACTTAAATCATTTTCTCAATTGCAAGAGGAATTTGGTTTGCCATTTGCCTATTTTTTTAGGTATTTGCAATTGAGACATGCATTGAGTATTCAGTTCTCCGGTCTGAACCCATGTATAGAGGACTTTCCAATTAAACGATCCTTGAAAGCTATGGGTCCGAAGAAAGTAACTTCTCAGATATATACACTGATTTTAAATAAATACTATTGTGAAGACCTGTTGGGGCTAAAAAATAAGTGGGAGAGGGTTGTGGGTCCACTAAGTGGGGACATCTGGAAAAGGGCAATTGTAATGCCCAAACGGGCTACGAATTCAGTTAGATTCCAGCAAATTCAATTGAGTATCTTACATGGGACGTATCTAACGCCTGAGAGATTGATGAAATTTAAAGGAACAAAAACAAATAAATGCCCAAAGTGCAGAGCTGCAGTAGGTACATTCATGCATATGTTATGGGAGTGTCCAGTTGTGATTTTTGGCGTAAGGTTATTGGATCAATTGTCAATACAGGTATAGATAGATCAATAATGATGTTGAGAATGTGTCTGCTAGGTATAATTGAGGGGTCTGGGGTTGATAGTCATACCATACAATATCTGGTCAATACATGTTCATTAGCAAAAGTGATTATTGCTAGGGTATGGGTGGCTTCGGAGGGCCCTGAATTCAGGTCCTGGAAAATTTTGGTAAATACAACTGTTGCCCATGAGAAATATGTGTATTTGTCCAGAAATGCAGAGAATAGATATGGTATGATATGGAATAAATGGCTCCAATCAAGGTATTACGATATGGCGGTGGAGGCCTATGAATAGCTATATTGGTTAGGAGTTTGATGTTAATATGAATATGTATAAAAAGGGGGGGGGGGGGAGTAGCACGTCGCACTGAGGGAGAATGAGGAAATAGGTGGGGAAAAAATCTAACCAGGTCAGTATGGGGCCTGTGACAACCTGGGGAGGCAGCCACTGCTAAATTAAATAGCGCATCACATAAATAAGGGGATAGATTGGTGTACACTATGGTGGACTATATAATAAATTGTGTTATAAAACAGGAATTGAAATGAATACAACAGGGTGTATGGAGAGCAACACGGTATAGAGATAATCCTTGAATTGTTGGTGTGGACGGAGCTGGTGGTTGCAATTTCCAGGTGAGTAGCAGTCCTGTAATGTAATTTTGTGGTTATAATTAAGTGTAAATAACATGAAGTACTGGCCGGTTGTATATTACGCCTCGTATTTATGTATGTATGTATGTATGTATGTATGTATGTATGTAATGGTTAATGTATAAAAGCTGGTAGAATAAATCAGATTAAAATCAAAAAGTTTAGTAGATTTTGGGGAGTGCGGGGGCACATGCTGTCACTGGTAGTGACCCACATGAGACACTTTATTAAATAAAAGAGGATAAGGGTATAGGGTTGTATTCACATATATCACAATTGTATTTATTATGTTAAAGTTAAACACTGGAAGTATGTAAAGAATTGGTACCACTAAATAAGTAAAAAGATGAGATATATATACTAGATAAATTAAATAACTTACAATAAAGAAAATGGGATAGCAATGTACTGTGGTGTATAAACTAGGAGTGTTCGATGTGGACGGGATCGGTGACAGTGGCGACCAAGCATGTAGCCCATAGGAATTGGTGATTGTAAGATAGAATATATAACAAAGTAAATTGGCTTGTTGAATATATACATGTAACTATGATTGAATGTACATTTTAATGTACGTATTTTGTCTTATTAGCAAAACAATAATATATGACTCTAATTTAAAAAAAAAATCCCAATGGATTTTGGTGAGTATTTTAACCCTAATCCACACTTTCCGCAGCCTAACCCTAAACCACCCTTTCCACAGTCTAATCCTAACCGTCCCCTCCCACAGCCTATCCCTAAATCCCTTCCCGTGCAGCCTAACCGTAACCCTCTGCAAGGTAATGCTCAGGAACTGCAGTCTGCAGGCACAGTGGTAATGCATACTGGAAAGATGGAAAAACAATGAGTACTGTTCATAATGTAGAGAGCAACAGGAAGCTAGGAACCAGAGAATTTAGGAATACTGATGTGCATAATAGAATGTGCACTGGACAAAAATAACCAGGAATCAGGAAACACAGCTGCTGACACTGGACCCACCAAGAACAGCTAAGGTACAAGTTGTACTGGCAATGAGCAGGTGCAACTAAGGGCTTTAAATAGAGCACACTGATAAGTAAATGGTGACTCAATTCATGTGGGAAATAGCTCCTCATCAATTGTACAACCCAGAGTCAGCTGATCAATCCAATATGGTGGCTCCCATGAAACACTGGCTTCAGGATAAACGCCACTCAGATACTAACTCGACACAGCATTTAGATTTATTGTTGTGACCAGCAGAAGCATGCTAGCCAATAAACTGACAGTGCTGGGTGGAATAGGAAATCAAAGATCAATGTGCGACAGTAGTAAAAAGGGTTGGTATTTTCCACCATCTACCTGGGTCCAAAAAATTATTAAAGTCACCAAGACAGAGAACTGGCATACCTACTGAGAGGTCCATAAAGGATTCTGCCTTTTTTAAGTATCTTAGCACCATAAGGAGGATGTATAAAAATTACTAAAATTATGAATAGGGAAACATTAATAGCAGCCCTAAAAAACATATATCTACAATTGCTATGAGCTTAGAAATGTTCAAGGGGAAAATTAAGCTGCTTCTTAATGAAAACCAAGACCCTCCTGGAATTGGGAGAGTGAGTTGGCTCTTACTAAGCACATCCATGGTTTAGTAAGAGCCAGCACCTTACCATCAATCAAGTGGGACACAACTAAACAGGCATTATAAATGTTATACTTCCTTACCTGTGTCAATATTAAACAGCCATTAAGGCCCTGGACACATTCAACAACTCACGGGACTTCTCAACCTCTTTCCACTGGGTGCCACTCCAGCCAGACAGCATCCACTTACAGAGAAGTGAAGTAGTGAATACCCATCAGCCACAACCTGAAGTTTAAATGGGAACAATATTAAGTATGAAAATTGCAATTCACAAAGTTTCCTCTTCATCTGAGTGAACTGAGCTTGACCCTCCTGCACCTTAGGGGCAAAATCTGGAAATACACAAAAGGTGTTATGCTCATATTTCAAGGGACCACATTGTTGCACAAATTGGAGAATAGCTTTTCTGAGTGAAAATGCTTTGAAATAAAAACATGAAGGGGAGATGCAGGCTGAGGAGTTTGTGAATGGAGGTGATGGGGAAAAAAAACGACTTGCCATTCTATCAGAAAAAAACAGTTTTCCAGAAAGGATTGCAAAGTAGAGTCCTCATCATGAACCTGAAATTGTTCTGGTTGAGCCTGCCCATCAAATTGGACATTTTCTGATAGTGGCCTGAGTTGCAAGATTAGAAATATTGCTTTTCATAGGGGCATACTGAAGAGCAGATAAGCAATATTCTGCCTACCCAATCATTCCCTCCTCATCTGGAGGCCATGTCAAATTAAGGAAAGGTCCACTTGAGCATCCACTATACTATTGGCCAGCCACCTTTAAGAGGCATTGACGGCTTGAAGAATTTGCTGTAGGGAGGGGCAAGTATCTGTTGCCACTGATTCTGGAGTTCAAGCAGGGGATTGAAAGGATGATTGATGTGAGGGAGCAGCTGTAATGGCCGAAAAGTGAAATTTTACATGGGCTTTAGCTACCTCTGTAGATTCTATTTTCCCAACTTGAAGAGGCATCAATAGCAAAAATGAGAACCATACACTGCATGCAATACAGAGGTTAGGTTTGACAGGAAACCCAGTAACCAGAATGCTCACATGCAACCTCTGGTGGTAAGAAGAGCAGTGCCCCAGGATATTTAGCAGCATCACATGATAAGAAGTATTAAAACAAGGACATGCACTGAAACTGGAGGGAGGCAGGTACAGGGGAAATTTGAGGAAAAGTTACTTCACAGAAAGAGTAGTGGACAAGTGGAATAGCATTTCATCAGAGGTGGTAGAGGCTAAGACAGTAGAGCAATTTAAGCATGCATGGGATAGACATAAGGATATCCTTACAAGGAAATAAGGATCAAATAAGGTTTGAGGTAAAAATATGGTAAAAAAGGGGCAGACTAGATGGGCCAAGTAGTTTTTACCTGTCGTCACATTCTATGTTTCTCTGATATTGTCCCCGGGCAAGGTAAGTAGCAATAAATAAATACTGTGACTTAAACAGGGATGCAGCAGCATCAGGTGTGGTCACAATGACTACGCAGCAGTGATCTTTTTTAGTGATGGAACTGCAAGGCATCAAAAGTGTAGCAGCTGCCCTGAGGTGAACAGAGACGCCCACCGAAGCCATTGCAACATGTGCAGCAACTGAATACTCTGTCACAGTTGCAATGCAGAAGTAAGGAACATCGACTCCCTGAGTGCCTCCATGGTCACGCAGAATAGCCATGGGAGCTGCGATGCTGCCACCATATTTACGGCATAAGATCACAGTCACCCCCAAAATTGTCACGTTACACCAGCATTTGTACAGACACGCCATTACCTTCCACCAAACAGCGTCTTCCTGTCAATTACTCTGCACCCTATTCCTCGCTTTGAGTGGCATCACAAAAGTACCTCCTTGGCACATGTGCACTGCAGCCACGACACGACTGACAATCACTCAATTGCAACACCATCAAAGTTGCAGCTGTATCTGAATCAGACCCTGGGTGTCTAAGTCTGAGCAGACTTGTAGATAGCTCACAATGAGTATTACTGCAAGCAACCACCAGCCTACCAGCAGCAGAATATGTAGCCTCTCACCAACACTGGTAGTAGCTTCAGGGACAGCAACCTCCTCTGTTACATCAGCTAACAATAAGGGAGTTTGGCAGCACTGTCGGAGAGGGTGTATCAAGCCAGGGAATTCTTACAAATATGGCCACCTAGTGCCAGCCAAAGAGGGGCATTAGAGAAGCAGGCAGGTTCCAAAGTGGCACAAACAGGATTTTTAATGCAGATGATGGAAGAGGATAGGGCAGGTGCTACTTACAGTACTGCTTACTGTCTCAGGCCATATGTGGGATAGGGGTTAAGTGTTGAATATGATGTTAGTTGCATGTTATTAGAATATTCTATCTTCTTTCATGTACACGTTAATTCATTCATTCAGTATTAATACCATTTATCTTGGTGAATGTCTTGCAGATTACTGTATCCATTTATGTATTATAGAAAATGTACTTAAAAATAGATAAATAATCAACTAAAGGAAATAACTAATAAATAAATAACAAATAAATAAATAAATTAATTAATAATCCAATATGTGTAATAAACAGAGTTTAAATTACTTTCTTTGTTCTTATGCTAGTTGTTCCTCTCATGCTGTTCTTCCTAATTGCTTACTACTCATTTTTTTCTGGCTCATTAATTCTATTTTAGGAACATATAAATAAAAATGTAATGTGGATAGTTCTCAATAATAATGTTAACACACTGTTCTACATTGAATTATCTCTATATACAAGATTCTCATGCATTTCTTATTTTCATTTGTATTATTTTATTATTATTATTATATTTTTAATCAGTTCAACTCTATTTATAGTATTATTATTATTACAGGTTGAGTATCCCATATCCAAATATTCCGAAATACGGAATATTCCGAAATACGGATTTTTTTGAGTGAGATTGTGAAACCTTTGTTTTTTGATGGCTCAATGTACACAAACTTTGTTTAATACACAAAGTTATTAAAAATATTGTATTAAATGACCTTCAGGCTGTGTGTATAAGGTGTATATGAAACATAAATGAATTGTGTGAATGTACACACAATTTGTTTAATGCACAAAGTTATAAAAAATATTGGCTAAAATTACGTTCAGGATGTGTGTATATGGTGTATATGTAACATAAATGCATTCTGTGCTTAGACTTGGGTCCTATCGCCATGATATCTCATTATGGTATGCAATTATTCCAAAATACGGAAAAATCCCATATCCAAAATACCTCTGGTCCCAAGCATTTTGGATAAGGGATACTCAACCTGTATTATTATTATTATTTACAATGATATTATGATTATCATTATCTTATTATAACTCATTACTATTGTAACCTGCTTATTCGGGTGTGGATCATCAAATCAACAGTGTCTAGGTCGACAATGTTTAGGTCGACCACTATAGATCGACAGTCACTAGGTCGACATGGTTGGAAGGTCGACAGGGTTTCTAGGTCGACAGGTCAAAAGGTCAACATGAGTTTGTTTTTGTGTCGTTTTCTGCGTTCAGTGACCGGGAAGCCGAATTAGTGTACCGTGTCCCCTTGCATGGCTCGCTTTGCTCGCCATGCTTCGGGCAAGGTGCCTAACTCCGCTACCGCTTCGCTCGGCACAGATTACCATTCCAATCGTAGTACACGTGGATCGTTAAGTATGAAAAAGTTCAAAAAAAGAATTATTTTTTTAAACACTCATGTCGACCTTTTGACCTGTCAACCTATCACATGCCGACCTAGAAACCCTGTCGACCTTCCAACCCTGTCGACCTAGTGACTGTCGACCTAAACATTGTCGACCTAGACAGTGTCGATCTTCAGACCGGATCCCGCTTATTCACAATATAAATTTATGATAGGAACAATGGCACTCATTCTGAGTTGTTCGCTCGCCAGCTGGTTTTAGCAGCATTGCAAATGTTAGGCGCCGCCCTCTGGGAGTGTATCTTAGTTTAGCAGAATAGCGAACAAAAGATTAGCAGAACTGCTACTAAATAATTCCTTGCAGTTTCTGAGTAGCTCCAGACCTACTCCTAGACTGTGATCACCTCAGTCCGTTTAGTTGCTAGTTTGAAGTCACAAACAAGCCCTGCGTTCGGCCAGCCACTCCCCCGTATCTCCAGCCACTCCTGCGTTTTTACCTGGGACGCCTGAGTTTTTTTTAGCACACTCCCTGAAAACGGACAGTTTCCGCCCAGAAACACCCATTTCCTGTCAATCACACTACGATCACTCGAGCGATGAAAAAACGTTGCTCGAGCTTGTATAAATCTACAAAGTTTAGTGTGAAAGTACCATGTGCATGCGCATTTTTGCCGTTTTTTCACTTGATCGCTGCACTGCGAAAATCGGCAGCGAGCGAACAACTCGGAATGACCACCAATGTTAAAATGTGTTACTGTCATTTTAACCCCAAACTCTGTGTTAAAACTCTTGCCTCCTCTCATTTTCAAGTGACTTTTGAATGTGTTATGAATGCAGCAATTCTTTTAATGACATCAATATATTATGTATACATACTTTGCATTTAACATTCTTTTTTTTTATGTTTTTCTGAGAGTCATTCTCTTGTAAATTATATGAGTGAGTTTTGCTAATAAATTAATAAATTAACCCAAGAAGATTGGATACTTGCACTATAAAATCCAGCTCTTGTAAAACAGCAATTCTTCTGATGAAACTGTGGCTTCTCACAGAGAAACGCGTAAGCCTGTCTTTGAAATACTGCTTTCTTTTCATTGGACTCCAACTGTAACACTTCTAGTTGCTGATATAATGTCTACCTCAGCAAAACATCTTATGCTTGAATCTTGAAACTGCTCTGTTCAGAGATCAATCTCAGTTTTGTCATCCAAATGATCACGGATCCTATTTACACACATGAGGCTAAAATCGTAGAAGAATGGATCAAAGATTCTAAATCATCTTCTCCATTATTTGCGCCATAATTTTCCATTGGTTTTTACTATTTGGTACAAATTCCTAATCCAATATTACGTTACAGATCAGCATTTTGCAAGTATTTATGTAATCCAGGTCGTAGTTTATATGGTGAACGTTTTGATATGTTCTGATGTTATTTACATCTGATTGCAATTCCATTCATTATTTAGATTGGCTTATTGCTATGTCATGGAGAGGGGGCTGGGACAGGAGTAGCCAGTTGTCTCTCCTGACTGCATAGTGCGTTACACGCACTCTACAAGCTGGAGAAGGGTACCACTGGACAGTGGACAGTGATGGTGCCATCCTCCTGGCCTTGGGCCCTGAGTTATAGCACCAGTCGTACACTCCTCCTTACAACTCTGGTATAAAAACTTCAAAATTATAGAGAGCTGTTCTTTTATGCATGAATCCTAAATTCTGCTGACTTGGACTCTTAGACTTGCTATGGGTGCTCCTCGGGTAATGCCAAGAACCATGGATTAATATTTACTTACATTAAAACATCTCAAATGTACATCTCCATAGATTTATCAAATACTTACAACCATGAAAATCAGAAACTCCTGGACAAAGAACATGCATGCAGAACAGCTAGTATAAATATATATATATATATATATATATATATATAATTACACACAAATGTACCCAAATCTGCGCTACAGGAGAGGCTGCACTTTCAGAATAACCCTTTTGTCAGCTAAGGGTTCACAATAAACATATACAACAATATTCTAAGTGTGCACAATAAATTCTAAATATAAACATAAAACCTTGGTGACATTTTACTTGTCCAACGAACTGTTTTTAATAAATATTTGTGAATTTTTTATGGTTGTTGGTTGTATGTTAATTGACAATCAGTCATTGATTTTATATTTAGAATTTATTGTGCGCACTTAGAATATTGTTGTGTATATATATATATATATATATATATATATATGTGGATGCTGCGGTCCAGCACTCCGTGTTAGCCTTAGTAATTGCTGTCGCTGGTGCCCTCACAAAGATAAATCAATAACCATTCCACGGTGCGGCACTCATGCTGGTCTCAGAAATAAACGGACCTCAGTCCTTTTCGCTTCAACGTTTCAATTTATTTGTCAAATTGTCATCAGGAAATAATACAACAACACATACAACACATTTATATAGACATACCACATAAGGAGCAGGAATACCTCACGCGGGAAAATCACCCCAAACACCGGTGTGTGAATTATTCTGACATCATCAGCCTCAGACAAAAGTCGATCACTATGACCTCAGTATGGTTGGTTGTCATAGTAACTGGCCGAGTAAACTTATCAGCCATCACGCATAAAAATAACTAACTAATAACTGACTAACATTGAATTAAAAATGTAAAAAACCATCACATAACACCTTTAGTGCAAAATATATATTAAAAAGGTGTACTGTTAATCGGACTTAAGAAGTAACACTGCGCTGATATGAACATTATATAAAGGGAATAAGTATGACTGTACCTATATAAGGAACCCGATATACAGTAATTATCACGTATAATATATTGCTGTTATTATATATTGAAAACATGTCAATTGATGCTAACAATGTCAACCATAATGATCTTCACAATAGGGCTGTTATAACTCGAACAGGTTATCACTCCACTACTTAATACTGCTCATCAGAAAAAAGCGTCCAGCTGAATCAAATTAACCCTTCTACAAACACTTATCACAATAAACTTATCCAAAATCAGAAAACAAGGGATTAAAACATCTGTAAGACGAGTGTGGAAAGCTGTTGATATCTCATATATGGTCACCCAATAACAGAACTACAACATGCTAATATAGACTCAAATGTATTTTTATCGTAAATTAGAGTATGTGATACACTCATTTAACCCCTTAGGGGATAATACATTTAACCGATGTATCCATCTAGCCTCCAAGCGTAATAGTTTCAGCGATCTGTTACCACCTTGTACATTAGGTAAAATGGTGTCTATCATACGGTACCTCAGGCTGGACAGTGTGTGTTTTTTTTCCGCAAAATGACGAGCTACTGGTTGTTCTCCAGTACCCGATGTGATTGCTGCCCGAATGGCTGCCCTATGATTGCCCATGCGTTCTTTGAATTTTGATTCGGTCTTACCAATATAACTAAGGCCGCAGGGGCAAACAATCTGATAGATCACGAAACTAGAATTACAAGTGAAGTGGTGCCGAATCTTATAGGGTACGCCCATGTGCGGATGGTAAAACACATCACCTGTCAGGAGAAATTGACAGGTCACACATGTGCATTTAAAGCAACCAGTCTTCTTATGGCCAAAAATGCCTACCCGACCAGTTAGACATGTCGTGTCAGTCTTGACCAGTATGTCTTTTAGGCTTCTGCCTCGTTTATAACAAGGCATTAACTTATATTCCTGCAAACCCAGGTTCAAATCACTCTGAATGATAGGCAAATTCCTTTTGGCTGCCTTAATTATACTCTCCAAAGAGGTATTATATGTGCTCACCCATGGGATATTTTTTGAACGATGTTTTCTTTCTGTTACTTTGTTTAATAAAGATAATCTGTCCATTGACAATACCCATTGCTTATCATTTAATAGGGATTTTTTACTATAACCACGGAAGTTTATACTCCGTGGTTATAGTAAAAAATCCCTATTAAATGATAAGCAACGGGTATTGTCAATGGACAGATTATCTTTATTAAACAAAGTAACAGAAAGAAAACATCGTTCAAAAAATCTTCCATGGGTGAGCACATATAACACCTCTTCGGAGAGTATAATTAAGGCAGCCAAAAGGAATTGGCCTATCATTCAGAGTGATTTGAACCTGGGTTTGCAGGAATATAAGTTAATGCCTTGTTATAAACGAGGCAGAAGCCTAAAAGACATACTGGTCAAGACTGTGATAAAGCTAATTATTTATCTTGAACCTAAGCAATATACTTATTAAAGACAACATACGCAATAGGCGCACGAGGTGCCGTAATGGTACGCACTTAGCGTAGCAGACGCTAGGCCGTGGTCGAGACGCACGAGCGGCACGTTCGCTCACGGCTTACGCTTGGTATCGAGCACGCTATAGGCGGCCCGAGTACCGTAATGCTACGCTAATAGCGTAGCAGACGCTGTACCGCGAGAGCGGGATACGAGCGGCGCTGACGCTCACTGATTTACACACAGACAACCTTGTAACAACACACTATAAGGGTATGCTTATACTGTAAACCTTAGTACTGTAATATTATCACAATGTAACGCTGATTAACCTTTATGATATGAAAGCTGTTTGAGCGACTGAGACGCTCAAAAAAAACCTTTATACTAACTAGTGAAACACACACTCCTTGCTAAGGTTCCAACACCTTTATTAACGATATTTAGTACGTAAAAAGGGGAAAACAGATACAGTTCATACACTACAGACCTGACATAAATACCTAAACACAATTACTAAGCAGAAATACAAACACTAGCAAACGATTGTAAATACAAATAAACAGAAAGAGGATAAATGGCAAACACTTATAGGTTAGCTACAAAAGAACAATTGCATACATACAGAGTAACGAAATGGCCACAGAGAAAAACTTACACACTTGGGAATGAATCGCATGCGCTATCTGGAAACCAGCTCTCAGTCATCACGGGGAAAACCTTTTGGAGAGAAGTGAGTCTGGTCTGGCTATGGGGGTCTTTATATACACAACATACTGTACAATACAATGGTCCTATAATCTCATTGTTCATTAGACACAGGAATTTGTCTCTGCATTATAACAAAAGGTCATAGATGGGTTTGTACGGGGGGGGGGGTGTCTCTCTGCAACTTCTCAGGTGGGAGGCATCCTCAGGACTACCACCTCATGTGTAATAAAACAGCAAATACATTTAAATGTCCATAAACTTCTTTTAAACATAACTATATGCAGGAGCGACTAATCTCTACCTAACCAGCACCTGATTGTTTCTAATAAAATACTCTTCAGTTAGGTACCAGACACCACTGTTCAACCTGTGTCAGACCCTTTGTATCGTGAAAAGAGGAATTCCCAGGTCCCTGAACCATTTACACTAAACATACTTGCAGACATTATTAAAGGGATTATTACCTATAAAACGCACTATATTGGTTAAATATGTAGCGATCGAGTTGCCCGCCAGACGCACACAAACTCTACCGTAAATGCACATCCCCACGCGCAGGCGACGTGGGAGCGTCCCCTACGCAACCTGAGGGGATGCATACGCACGGGGGAGTGGGTGCACGAGCAGCGGGCATGTGCATTGGGGTTAGTACTAGGCGATGAGAATAACAATATTTTTCGACTTTGACAGTCCACCCTTTGGCAGTCACCAATAACTGCCACTTCCTAAACAATTCAAACAGAAAAATATATGTCATCATGTAAATACCTTTTTATGATTGGGTAAAGGGAGGAGAGGAGAAGGTGGGAAAGATATGACCTATTGAGATAGTAAAGCATGTGTGTATGAATCCATGTCTGAGGGGTCATGTATCATCGTGCCGTACGTTTTTTTTAAGCAAGCTTCGAGGTATTGCAAAGTATACATTTGAATCCTTCTTATCCCGTATTAAGGGTCTGTGGATGGGCTGTCAAACTCTACCGAGCTCTTTTCGGCTTTTGGTTGCAACAAATGGGGTGCATATTAGTTGATGATGCATGAGGGGGGGAGAGTATGTGGATGCTAATATGTGAGAATCACCTGTCGACTATGTGGGATACTACCTGGAGGTTGTAGAGATGAAGATAAGAAACAAGCGTTATAAATGCAGTCATATAACTATGTGAGTTTTAGTATACAGTCGCCGATTGAGGTCTTGTTGATGTCTTGTCTGATGTACGTGTTGTCTGATGTCTCGCGGTGCTTTTGCTGTAAGTGGTGAACAAAATCTTTTCCAGTGTCCATAAAATTACAGTCTCTAAAGTATTGGGTTTCCAGTAGATAGTTAAAGTCACTAAAAGTATTGGGTGTCTGTGACATAGTTCATCAATGGTCTGTATAAAAGAGGTTGTCATATTCTTCTTCCGAATGGATGTCCTTGTACCTTGGAGGAAAACAATGGAGAAACTGGTGAAAGAAACGGACCGTGGAATCACATTTTCATCACAACATTGTCTCTATCGTTGGGTCGTAAATTAAACCAATTGGTATTACAGTGTCCTCGCTCCTCAGACTCATCACTCTGGTACTACGTTTACACTTCATTAAAGTCCGAACGCATCTAAATATCAGACCAATCAATATGACGACTCCCAGAATACACAAGAGAAATTTCCCTACATCCATGATAATGCCTTGGGCCCATTCTCCTAAACCAGAGAACCAATTTCGTGGGTTCAACCATGACACCCAGCTGGTCAGTTCATTACCCACAGCAGCGAGAGTAAGATTATGCCTCCTTCGAAACTCCCACTTTAATTGCAAAATGTCATCCATCTTTTGGTCTATGACCTCGGCCGGGTCCTCAGTGCTGTTTGTAATATACGTGCAGCACTTTACACCATACTGAGTTGCTAGGGTAACACAATACCCGCCTGTCATTGCTGTGAGGTAATTGAGAATCATCATATGCTGAACCAGCTCTGTTTTGTAGGCTTGTAGCTCTCTCCCAGTATACCTGAATGTGTCGTCATACATTTCGGTGATATTGTCTATCAGGTTCGCAAGTGCGTTTATATACCTAAAGTTTATCACTCCTCTGGCGGTACGAGTGATATCTAACGCGAGTAGGAATTGAATCCCGGTGGATTCATGGATCAGATCAGAGGCCGGATGCTCTGTCCTCTCTATCGGGTGCCTTTTAACAACGTGCTCGTAATGAGTGTGAGTATAAGGAGCTTGGGCACCGCGGTGAATGTCTTTCATTTTGTTATGGGATACAGTCATTACTTCATGCAGTACCTTTCCAATGTAACACAATCCCTCTGAGTTTGGGGCGAGCCACTTATACGCCTTCCTCCCGCATATGAAATATGCATCATCGGGGAGAACATATGGGACGGAGTATGACATAACCATGTTACAAACTTTCCATGTGAATTCTCCTAACCCTAATTCTCCCATCTGTCTAGTGCACGTATCTGGTTGTACGATATGTGCACAGTATCCTGGTGATACTTCTCCAACTCGCATGGTCCTACTTCCTAGAGTGTACCTATACCGGAATATTTTCCACTGTTGGCTATCTGGCGTATAAGCTCTGAATCTATGGGCATTCTATCGGCTCTATGTGAAAATGTCATGGTTTGATTACTCCATGACACTTCCCAATTTCCCGGCTTTCGGGATTGGAAATGTTAAAGCATACTAAGGACCTGTCTACATGATATTGGTGGAGCTTCAAACTAGGAGGACTAGAGATATTAAACCCCTTGTCCACCGGCCTCCCACCACTTAACTCAAGTACCTCTCCTGTCGTTAAAGGGAATGGTACTAGTCCTGATTTGCTATGACCTTGAGGTACTTGAGAGCACACCCAGTAGTCTGTCTGGTTTAACACTTTACCCACTAAGGAGTGATAGTCACTCCATGGATGTCGGTCCATGTGGATATTAAAACTGGACTGACATTTCTTGATGCAGCCGTCCTCAACTATGTTGTTACAATGCCTACAGATGCAGTTCTCTTCAGCTAATAATCCTTCACAATGTCTATTAATAACATGGCTACTAGATCGTTTTCTGACACTCGCCTTTTCTCTGTGATTGTGTTGCTCTTGGAATTCTACGAATCCATCCTGATCATCAGATCCCATCCCAGGTCCTTTCTCGACCTCACTGGTACTCTCACCGAAACAGACTGCTCTGGTCAACAACAGGGTCAACAGGAAAACACGGACTGCAGTCTCTTGGGGCGAGTCCATCTTACAGAAGGAGAAAGAGAAAGTTGTAATGGGG
Source organism: Pseudophryne corroboree (assembly GCF_028390025.1). Lineage (NCBI taxonomy): Eukaryota > Metazoa > Chordata > Amphibia > Anura > Myobatrachidae > Pseudophryne > Pseudophryne corroboree. The sequence continues at coordinate 308,973,648 of NC_086447.1, read as the reverse complement.
GTACAGAAAAATAATTGAAGGGGGAAAAAACTTGTTATGATGATTTGTCCTCTGGTCTGGTTGTTCTTCTTGCTCAGCTGTCATCTCAAAGGTACTGTCTCTCAGTCTTCCCAAAACGAACACTCTGGTGATACAATATTCTTTCCAAATCAGCGATCTTTCTGTAAGGAGCAAAAATCTTGCATTACCATTTGTCTAACTTTTGTGTGACATACCATCCGTAAAACATGAAAGAACAAAAAGAGAGAGAACAATTTGAAAAGGAAAAAAAACATTATCAGATTTTCATCAACAGGCTGTCACATCAACATGTCCACCAGTATCTCTGCATAATCTCCCCCCCCCCCCCCAGTATTTCCCCTCTCCACCCTTTGCGTCTGGCCAAACACAACGATGCTGGTAAGACATACTGGGGTTAGGTAGACTTCTGAAAAGACCAAGTAGCTATGTGATGTTTGAGTTCTGCCGATGAAAGTTACAGATGAGAAGAAAACATTCAAAGATAAATTACAAAGTTTACCCGGCCGTTCCTGTGTCTACATGGAACTGACCTCTCAATTTCATTAACTGCAACCTCAGGCTTACTGTCACGACTAATGATCAACTTTACTGACTGCACATTACAGGTGCGGCCCAAACTTCTTCCTAGGTGATTCCTGATTACAATTTCGTGTATCCTGACTTTGCTCGTGTTTTTTGTCTAGGGGGTTTATCTACCTTGTGTGTATCTTCAAAACCTACAATTTCGTGCAAAATGACCTTCCCTCTGGCAATTATAACATCTTATCACCTTTGACTTACCCACAGGGATCTGAGGCTTCTTACCTCCCTGTGCCTCCCTGTGCTTGCTGATGTTTTGATCATGCCCAACAGCGGACTTTCTTAATGCAGCCACCGATATATTTCTCCAGTTTGGGTTGGTGGTCTGTACCCTTGTTCTCAATACTACCTTTAAACCATCCATTAATACCTTAACCGCTATCTCTCTATGCTGTGCATGATATATAACACCATACTTACCTGTGGACACGACCTCACCTGACCCTCCGTTAGGGGGTTTGACTACTGCCTTTACCGATTGGGTCGCATCCACCTGGATGTCTTGTATGATGGCTGCTGGAAAAGGTGCCGACATCGTGCTGGGCTCACTTTCTTGCTTGTAATCCTGAGGGAAGTTTAACACGGAGTGCAACTTGCACGGGTTAGAATTTGTACATTTATCAGTTTTTCTTCTATCATTGTTACATTTGTTACAATTATTCTTATCATTAATAATACAGTTGCTAAGTGCACAATTATCATATACCAGTGTGTCATTCTCTGCAGACATTTGTTCTCTATTTGCCATGTTTTTCTTACCAACGTGAGAGTCAGCTGTGTAAGCTAATCCTCCTTGTATCTCACCTTCCCGTTGCCATAACTGTAAACAATCATAATGCCTAATCCTCTGTTTTGCAGATGTTATTAGACATATCCTTTTCTTTAAATTTTGTAACACCTCGGGACTAAAACTGCCTACTCGTGGGAACTTTTCCCCATTATGCACAGTCATTCGTTCCCACTCATTGCATAATACCTCTGCGTGTGATCCATATTTCTCACACAATATGTACCTCGCTGCCCCGGTTGGGCGCGGAATATCATCAACCTGAACCTTGGTTGATCGCCCCTTACTTGAGCAACTGGCCCCCATTATTTGCAGGCGTTGCCTTCTCAGCGAACCCTTACAAAAAACCAAGTTCCCAGAGGTAAGGCGATGGTGAAAGTTTACCGAGTACCTCCACACACTCTCGCCCACGTCGACCAATATGCCCACACGCTGCCTTAGCGCTGGCGTACTCAACCCAGGGCCCCTGCAACCTGAACCTCCATTTACTGGGACATGTGGGTGTGATCCGCAGAGCACTTACCCTTCCCAGTAAATATCAGTTGCTGGAGAATTCCTGAGTGATCAGCGAACCTCCCTTAAAAGAAAAAAAAACCTACACAAATCATGTTAGAATGTACAAGTAGCGTTTATGATCCCACAGCAAATCTTAGTGGGTATCAAGGTAACAAACTAATGCACACACTTACGTGCGGTACAGTCGCACTGTGTATAAATAACTATTATTTATATGCCTTACGACCAGCGGAATCGATAATTGCGGCTGCGAATTCCTTTCAGCCAGAGCGTAATGGCCTATATGGGTATTGCACCAACCCTCCCGGGGTTGTGCCTCTTGACTCTATCTCTAGCGGACTTCCTAGTCTGCTGTACCTGGACCTCCTGGTCTGTATCTACAGTAGACTTCCTAGTCTGCTGTACTTCTAATGCTCTTATTTCAATATTAACAAGGGATGCCTCCCAAGCCACCACGTGATATCACTTTCACGGATGTACCTCACGAGAACTCGACTTCCGGGGGTTCCAACCAAAATGAGAAACTTATATATATATATATATACACACTCTTTCACCTCATATACTCTTTGACTTTTCTGTACAGAAATTTTTTCTTTCACTCAGGTAACACAGGCTAATCCCAGAGGAGTTGCAACAAGAGAAGGATCTTTTTTAAACTAGTTTTAGAAGACTGAAATCAATTTGTGCTATTATTGCGTTGCTCCCGTATCGCCTTACTAAAACAATGTTATCGTGTGATTTGTGTTTAGCGGGCGTATCCGTACGCTTGTTGCGTAATACACGCTACTTGCGTAGGCCTTTGCGTCGCGTACGCTTGATTCACACTCGGTGAGAGACACGTGTACACAGCCTAGATACGTCCGCAGTAACACAAGTAACACGCTTCTATAAATGTAAACGATATTTAACTATAATCGCTTACTGCACATCACACAGTATTCCACTGTATCAACCTTTAATTAGGCCAGGCTATGTGTGTGCCTTACAATTACTCCCTTTAAGTATTTAATTTTATTTTTAACTACCAATAGCAACAAATCTTTCTCAGTACGTTATCAAATGCAAATGGCAAACAGGATGGTGAGATATGCGTAAAATACACAAATACAATACAATTCCAAATTAATCTAATATCATACATTGATGTAAGCACACATATATAGTATTACATCTATGTACAAATCACTATTACATCTATGAGACCCATTCACTTCTCTAATTTGCATATGAATGTGCCCTTGACTGTGTGTGAGGGTGAGTCTCTTCACTGCTGAGGAAAAAAACCAATTACACAGGTTAATTTGCATTTCAATGGCTATCCTACAACAAGCAGAGAATCCTAGAAGCTTGGAGGTAAAACCAAAACTTTGTTTTATCTGTGTGTGTCGTTCTTAAATCAAAATATTCATTTTACTATTAACTTACATTAAACCCTATCTGAACTATTTATAATTGATTATGCATGGGTTAAATAAATGCATTGGAAACTCATAAATGGTGATTTCTTTTTGACGAAGGACGGCTGATTATTCCTGAGTCAACTGAAAATCAGCCATTCAGAAAAAAACAAAAATTTTGACCTTCCCAAAATGGCCACTGCTCCTCCCTCTTCCACATCCATGAGGGTTACACAAAATGGAGGGCAGACCATGCGGCTTCTATTGTCACAAAAAAAATCACCATCCAAGCCCCTGAAGTTATTTTAGGCCTGGGTTAAAAATAAAACTATCAAGCTATGCAGAGCGTTTAAAAAAACTTTTAAACCTATTTAAACAGACAAGCGTGCTACATGTGTTGCGTGTGCAGTTGGCACCAAATAGAAATTAAAACCAGATTTAAAAAGACAATAGCTTAATGTTCTTACCTTCTTCGGATTCCACCAGCATCCCTACAAACCAAGCGAATCAGACGCAGACGCTCATCTGATCAGCACTACAAGATACCACCTTTCCGCCCTTTGCTGATCGATAAAGTCTGCGCGTTTTCGCCTGACTGCGGATATGAGGTGGACCGGACTTGCCCCCAATTGATAAAGCTAATTATTTATCTTGAACCTAAGCAATATACTTTTCTCTATCGTCCTAGTGGATGCTGGGGTTCCTGAAAGGACCATGGGGAATAGCGGCTCCGCAGGAGACAGGGCACAAAAAGTAAAGCTTTAGGATCAGGTGGTGTGCACTGGCTCCTCCCCCTATGACCCTCCTCCAAGCCAGTTAGATTTTTGTGCCCGGCCGAGAAGGGTGCAATCTAGGTGGCTCTCCTAAAGAGCTGCTTAGGAAAGTTTAGCTTAGGTTTTTTATTTTACAGTGAGTCCTGCTGGCAACAGGATCACTGCAACGAGGGACTTAGGGGAGAAGAAGTGAACTCACCTGCGTGCAGGATGGATTGGCTTCTTGGCTACTGGACATCAGCTCCAGAGGGACGATCACAGGTACAGCCTGGATGGTCACCGGAGCCTTGCCGCCGGCCCCCTTGCAGATGCTGAAGTAAGAAGAGGTCCAGAATCGGCGGCAGAAGACTCCTCAGTCTTCTAAAGGTAGCGCACAGCACTGCAGCTGTGCGCCATTTTCCTCTCAGCACACTTCACACGGCAGTCACTGAGGGTGCAGGGCGCTGGGAGGGGGGCGCCCTGGGAGGCAAATGAATACCTATTTTGGCTAAAAATACCTCACATATAGCCTCCGGAGGCTATATGGAGATATTTAACCCCTGCCAGAATCCGTTAAGAGCGGGAGACGAGGCCGCCGAAAAAGGGGCGGGGCCTATCTCCTCAGCACACAGCGCCATTTTCCCTCACAGAAAGGCTGGAGGGAAGGCTCCCAGGCTCTCCCCTGCACTGCACTACAGAAACAGGGTTAAAACAGAGAGGGGGGGCACTAATTTGGCGATATGCTTATATATATATTAAGATGCTATAAGGGAAAACACTTATATAAGGTTGTCCCTATATAATTATAGCGTTTTTGGTGTGTGCTGGCAAACTCTCCCTCTGTCTCTCCAAAGGGCTAGTGGGTCCTGTCCTCTATCAGAGCATTCCCTGTGTGTGTGCTGTGTGTCGGTACGTGTGTGTCGACAGGTAGGAGGACGATGTTGGTGAGGAGGCGGAGCAATTGCCTGTAATGGTGATGTCACTCTCTAGGGAGTCGACACCGGAATGGATGGCTTATTTAGGAAATTACGTGATAATGTCAACACGCTGCAAAGTCGGTTGACGACATGAGACGGCCGACAAACAATTAGTACGGTCCAGACGTCTCAAAAACACCGTCAAGGGGTTTAAAACGCCCGTTTACTTTAGTCGGTCGACACAGACACAGACAGGGACACTGAATCCAGTGTCGACGGTGAATAAACAAACGTATTCCTTATTAGGGCCACACGTTAAAGGCAATGAAGGAGGTGTTACGTATTTCTGATACTACAAGTACCACAAAAGAGGGTATTATGTGGGATGTGAAAAAACTACCATAGTTTTTCCTGAATCAGATAAATTAAATACAGTGTGTGATGATGCGTGGGTTCCCCCCGATAGAAAATTATGGGCGGTATACCCTTTCCCGCCAGAAGTTAGGGCGCGTTGGGAAACACCCCTTAAGGTGGATAAGGCGCTCACACGCTTATCAAAACAAGTGGCGGTACCGTCTATAGATAGGGCCGTCCTCAAGGACCAGCTGACAAGGCTGGAAAATATAATAAAAAGTATATACACACATACTGGTGTTATACTGCGGCCAGCGATCGCCTCAGCCTGGATGTGCAGAGCTAGGGTGGCTTGGTCGGATTCCCTGACTAAAAATATTGATACCCTTGACAGGGACAGTATTTTATTGACTATAGAGCATTTCTATATATGCGAGATGCACAGAGGGATATTTGCACTCTGGCATCATGAATAAACGCGATGTCCATAACTGCCAGAAGATGTTATGGACACGACAGTGGTCAGGTGATGCAGATTCCAAACGGCACAGTATGGCCGTATAAAGGAAGAGGACTTGTTTGGGGTCGGTCCATCGGACCTGGTGGTCACGGCAACTGCTGGAAAATCCACCGTTTTTTACCCTAAGTCACATCTCTGCAGAAAAAGACACCGTCTTTTCAGCCTCAGTCCTCTCGTCCCTATAAGATCATATCTGCCCAGGGATAGAGGAAAGGGAAGAAGACTGCAGCAGGCAGCCCATTCCCAGGAACAGAAGCGTTCCACCGCGTCTGACAAGTTCTCAGCATGGCGCTGAGACCGTACAGGACCCCTGGATCCTACAAGTAGTATCCCGGGGGTACAGATGGGAATGTCGAGACGTTTCCCCTTCGCAGGCTCCTGAAGTCTGCTTTACCAAGTCTCCCTCCGACAAGGAGGTAGTATGGGAAAAAATTCACAAGCTGTATTCCCAGCAGGTGATAATTAAATTACCCCTCCTACTACAGAAAAGGGGAATTATTCCACACTATATTGTGGTACTGAAGCCAGAAGGCTAGGTGAGACTTATTCTAAAAATTTTTTTTTGAACACTTACAAAGGTTCAAATTAAGATGAAGTCACTCAGAGCAGTGATAACGAACCAGGAAGAAGGGGACTATATAGTGTCCCGGGACATCAGGGATGCTTACCTCTATGTCCCAAATTTGCCCTTCTCACTAAGGGTACCTCAGGTTCGTGGTGCAGAACTGTCACTATCAGTTTCAGACGCTGCCGTTTGGATTGTCCACGGCACCCTGGGGTCTTTACCAAGGTAATGGCCGAATTGATGATTCTTCTTCGAAGAAAAGGCGTCTTAATTATCCCTTACTTGGACGATCTCCTGATAGGGGCATAGTCCAGGGAACAGTTGGAGGTCGGAGTAGCACTATCTCGAATACTGCTACAATCAGCACGGGTGGATTCTAAATATTCCAAAATCGCAGCTGATCCCGACGACACGTCTGCTGTGCCTAGGGATGATTCTGGACACAGTCCAGAAAAAGGTGTTTCTCCCGGAAGAGAAAGCCAGGGAGTTATCCGAGCAAGTCAGGAACCTCCTAAAAACAGTGCATCATTGCACAAGGGTCCTGGTAAAAATGGTGGCTTCCTACGAAGCAATTCCATTCGACAGATTTCACGTAAGAACTTTTCAGTGGGATCTGCTGGACAAATGGTCCGGATCGCATCTTCAGATGCATCAGCGGATAACCCAATATCCAAGGACAAGGGTGTCTCTCCTGTGGTGGTTATAGAGTGCTCATCTTCTAGAGGGCCGCAGATTCGGCATTCAGGATTGGATGCTGGTAACCACGGAGCCCAGCCTGAGAGGCTGGGGAGCAGTCACACAAGGGAAAAATTTCCAGGGAGTGTGATCAAGTATGGAGACTTTTCTCCACATAAATATACTGGAGCTAAGGGTAAATTTATAATGCTCTAAGCTTAGCAAGACCTCTGCTTCAAGGTCAGCCGGTATTGATCCAGTGGGAAAAACATCACGGCAGTCGCCCACGTAAACAGACAGGGCGACACAAGAAGCAGGAGGGCAATGGCAGAAACTGCAAGGATTTTTCGCTGGGCGGAAAATCATGTGATAACACTGTCAGCAGTTTTTCATCCCGGGAATGGAAACTGGGAAGCAGACTTCCTCAGCACGACCTCCACCCGGGAGAGTGGAAACTTCATTGAGAAGTTTTTTCCACATGATTGTAAACCGTTGGGAAATACCAAAGGTGGACATGATGGCGTCCCGTCTGAACAAAAAACGGGACAGGTATTGCGCCAGGTCAAGAGACCCTCAGGCAATAGATGTGGACGTTCTGGTAACACCGTGGGTGTACCGGTCGGTGTATGTGTTCCCTCCTCTGCTTCTCATACCTAAGGTGCTGAGAATTATAAGACGTAGAGGAGTAAGAACTATACTCATGGCTCCGGATTGGCCAAGAAGGACTTGGTACCCGGAACTTCAAGAGATGCTTACAGAGGTCTTATGGCCTCTGCCGCTAAGAAGGGACTTGCTTCAGCAAGTACCATGTCTGTTCCAAGACTTACCGCAGCTGCGTTTGTCGGCATGGCAATGGAAAGCCGGATCCTAAGGGAAAAAAGGCATTCCGGAAGAGGTCATTCCTACCCTGGTCAAAGCCAGAAAGGAGGTGACCGCACAACATTATCACCACGTGTGGCGAAAATATGTTGCGTGGTGTGAGGCCAGGAAGGCCCCACAAAGAAATTTCAACTCGGTCGTTTCCTGCATTTCCTGCAAACAGGAGTGTCTATGGGCCTCAAATTGGGGTCCATTAAGGTTCAAATTCGGCCCTGTAAATTTTCTTCCAGAAAGAATTGGCTTCAGTTCCTGAAGTCCAGAAGTTTGTCAAGGGAGTATTGCATATACAAACCCCTTTTTTGTGCCTCCAGTGGCACTGTGGGATCTCAACGTAGTTCTGGGATTCCTCAAATCACATTGGTTTAAAACCAGTCAAATATGTGGATTTGAAGCATCTCACATAAAAAGTGACCATGCTCTTGGCCCTGGCCTGGACCAGGCGAGTGTCAAATTGGTGGTTTTTTCTCAAAAAAGCCCATATCTGTTTGTCCATTCGGACAGGGCAGAGCTGCGGACTCGTCCCCAGTTCTCTCCCTAAGGTGGTGTCAGTGTTTCACCTGAACCAGCTTATTGTGGTGCCTTGCACCTACTAGGGACTTGGAGGACTCCAAGTTGCTAGAAGTTGTCAGGGCCCTGAAAATATGTTCCAGGACAGCTGGAGTCAGAAAATCTGACTCGCTGTTTATACTGTATGCACCCAACAAGTTGGGTGCGCCTGCTTCTAAGCAGTCGATTGCTCGTTGGATTTGTAACACAATTCAACTTGCACATTCTGAGGCAGGCCTGCCACAGTCTAAATCGGTTAAGGCCCATTCCACAAGGAAGGTGGGCTCATCTTGGGCGGCTGCCCGAGAGGTCTCGGCATTACAACTCTGCCGAGCAGCTACGTGGTCAGGGGAGAACACGTTTGTAAAATTCTACAAATTTGATATCCTGGCAAAAGAGGACCTGGAGTTCTCTCATTCGGTGCTGCAGAGTCATCCGCACTCTCCCGCCCGTTTGGGAGCTTTGGTATAATCCCCATGGTCCTTTCAGGAACCCCAGCATCCACTAGGACGATAGAGAAAATAAGAATTTACTTACCGATAATTCTATTTCTCGGAGTCCGTAGTGGATGCTGGGCGCCCATCCCAAGTGCGGATTATCTGCAATACTTGTACATAGTTACAAAAATCGGGTTATTATTGTTGTGAGCCATCTTTTCAGAGGCTCCGCTGTTATCATACTGTTAACTGGGTTTAGATCACAAGTTGTACGGTGTGATTGGTGTGGCTGGTATGAGTCTTACCCGGGATTCAAAATTCCTCCCTTATTGTGTACGCTCGTCCGGGCACAGTACCTAACTGGCTTGGAGGAGGGTCATAGGGGGAGGAGCCAGTGCACACCACCTGATCCTAAAGCTTTACTTTTTGTGCCCTGTCTCCTGCGGAGCCGCTATTCCCCATGGTCCTTTCAGGAACCCCAGCATCCACTACGGACTCCGAGAAATAGAATTATCGGTAAGTAAATTCTTATTATTAAAGACAACATATGCAATAGGCGCACGAGGTGCCGTAATGGTACGCACTTAGCGTAGCAGACGCTAGGCCGTCGTCGAGACGCACGAGCGGCACGTTCGCTCACGGCTTACGCTTGGTATCGAGCACGCTATAGGCGGCCCGAGTACCGTAATGCTACGCTAATAGCGTAGCAGACGCTGTACCGCGAGAGCGGGATACGAGCGGCGCTGACGCTCACTGATTTACACACAGACAACCTTGTAACAACACACTATAAGGGTATGCTTATACTGTGAACCTTAGTACAGTAATATTATCACAATGTAACGCTGATTAACCTTTATGATATGAAAGCTGTTTGAGCGACTGAGACGCTCAAAAAAAGCCTTTATACTAACTAGTGAAACACACACTCCTTGCTAAGGTTCCAACACCTTTACTAACGATATTTAGTACGTAAAAAGGGGAAAACAGATACAGTTCATACACTACAGACCTGACATAAATACCTAAACACAATAACTAAGCAGAAATACAAACACTAGCAAACGATTGTAAATACAAATAAACAGAAAGAGGATAAATGGCAAACACTTATAGGTTAGCTACAAAAGAACAATTGCATACATACAGAGTAACGAAATGGCCACAGAGAAAAACTTACACACTTGGGAATGAATCGCATGCGCTATCTGGAAACCAGCTGTCAGTCATCACGGGGAAAACCTTTTGGAGAGAAGTGAGTCTGGTCTGGCTATGGGGGTCTTTATATACACAACATACTGTACAATACAATGGTCCTATAATCTCATTGTTCATTGGACACAGGAATTTGTCTCTGCATTATAACAAAAGGTCATAGGTGGGTTCGTACGGGGGGGGGGTGTCTATCTCCAACTGCTCAGGTGGGAGGCATCCTCAGGACTCCCACCTCATGTGTAATAAAACAGCAAATACATTTAAATGTCCATAAACTTCTTTTAAACATAACTATACGCAGGAGCGGCTTATCTCTACCTAACCAGCACCGGATTGTTTCTAATAAAATACTCTTCAGTTAGGTACCAGACACCACTGTTCAACCTGTGTCAGACCCTTTGTATCGTGAAAAGAGGAATTCCCAGGTCCCTGAACCATTTACACTAAACATACTTGCAGACATTATTAAAGGGATTATTACCTATAAAACGCACTATATTGGTTAAATATGTAGCGATCGAGTCGCCCGCCAGACGCACACAAACTCTACCGTAAATGCACATCCCCACGTGCAGGCGACGTGGGAGCGTCCCCTACGCAACCTGAGGGGATGCGTACGCACGGGGGAGTGGGTGCACGAGCAGCAGGCATGTGCATTGGGGTTAGTACTAGGCGATGAGAATAACGATATTTTTCGACTTTGACAACTGACACGACATGTCCAACTGGTCGGGTAGGCATTTTTGGCCATAAGAAGACTGGTTGCTTTAAATGCACATGTGTGACCTGTCAATTTCTCCTGACAGGTGATGTGTTTTACCATCCGCACATGGGCGTACCCTATAAGATTCGGCACCACTTCACTTGTAATTCTAGTTTCGTGATCTATCAGATTGTTTGCCCCTGCGGCCTTAGTTATATTGGTAAGACCAAATCAAAATTCAAAGAACGCATGGGCAATCATAGGGCAGCCATTCGGGCAGCAATCACATCGGGTACTGGAGAACAACCAGTAGCTCGTCATTTTGCGGGAAAAAAACACACACTGTCCAGCCTGAGGTACCGTATGATAGACACCATTTTACCTAATGTACGAGGTGGTAACAGATTGCTGAAACTATTACGCTTGGAGGCTAGATGGATACATCGGTTAAATGTATTATCCCCTAAGGGGTTAAATGAGTGTATCACATACTCTAATTTACGATAAAAATACATTTGAGTCTATATTAGCATGTTGTAGTTCTGTTATTGGGTGACCATATATGAGATATCAACAGCTTTCCACATTCGTCTTACAGATGTTTTAATCCCTTGTTTTCTGATTTTGGATAAGTTTATTGTGATAAGTGTTTGTAGAAGGGTTAATTTGATTCAGCTGGACGCTTTTTTCTGATGAGCAGTATTAAGTAGTGGAGTGATAACCTGTTCGAGTTATAACAGCCCTATTGTGAAGATCATTATGGTTGACATTGTTAGCATCAATTGACATGTTTTCAATATATAATAACAGCAACATATTATACGTGATAATTACTGTATATCGGGTTCCTTATATAGGTACAGTCATACTTATTCCCTTTATATAATGTTCATATCAGCGCAGTGTTACTTCTTAAGTCCGATTAACAGTACACCTTTTTTATATATATTTTGCATTAAAGGTGTTATGTGATGGTTTTTTACATTTTTAATTCAATGTTAGTCATTTATTTTTATTCGTGATGGCTGATAAGTTTACTCGGACAGTTACTATGACAACCAACCATACTGAGGTCATAGTGATCGACTTTTGTCTGAGGCTGATGTCAGAATAATTCACACACCGGTGTTTGGGGTGATTATTATTATTATTATTATATATCTCACTGGTGATATGGGATGTTAAAAAGTACACTTGCCAAAGTTCAGAAAAGAGGCAATAACTAAAATATTCAAGGTGCTCCTCATTTCACAACAATCTAAAAAGGTAACTACACCTAATTTAGGGCGTAATTCAGACTGGAATGCTGCTATGGCAGCGATCGCACTCTAATGCCCGGTGAAGTGTGCGCACAGGCAGAAGCCGCACTGTCCCACACTGTGCATCTCACTTGTGCGATTGCCTCTACCTGATTGACAGGCAGAGGCAGCGGGGCAGGAGGGGGCATGTCGGCGGCATTGCGGCAACATTGGGGGGTTGAAGTCCAGACAGCACAGGCATGTCTGGACCTTTGCTGGGGCAAGTCGCGGCAGCCGCGTGACGTCACACATGGCAGTTAGCCATCTGCCTTTGCAGCTAGACTGCATAGGGAGAGGGCTACCTGAACCAGGTGAAAGCATTGCTGCTGCGTGATGCTTTCGCATATCTGCGGGGGGAGGGGGCTGGATCTGGCATGCAGGGCGGATTTGCCCGGTGCTGGCCCACCCCCTATCTGACACAATAATTATTTAGAACATAAAGACAGAATGTTCTTAATATAGTTTCATACAAAAAAGTCATAAATGGATACTGAATAAAAACGACTATAACAAATTAGCTATTAAAATAAAAAACAAAATAGTTTCTTGATTTTATTTGCTGCCTGACTGAAGGCTAGAAGGTGGACAGTTCCTTATTAGAAAATGGAACGCATATCCTACTATTATAGAAAAGCATTTTGTTCCTCAATGGGGAATAATGCACTATATCCTCTCTGCTAGCAGAGGAACAAGATAGGTTTCTATAATAGTAGGATACATTTTTACTTCTACTGTTAAATTTAACCCTGAAGAAGTCATGTTTAGATAAAACATGTATGATAATAATTAAAGATGAGCGGATTCGGTTCTCAGAGAACCGAACCGTACCGAATTTCACGCTCTGAACCCGGTTCCGAGCCCGGCACGGGTTTTCCCGCCTGACTCAGAAACCCGAACGAGACAAAACATCATCATCCCGCTGTCGGATTCTCGCGGGATTTGGATTCCATATAAGGAGCTGCGCGTCGCGGCCATTTTCACTTCAGTCTCGGAGAGTGTAGTGAGAGGACGTGTCCTCAGTGTTCAGTGTCTGTGTGGGGGCGGGAAAGTGGGGTGGCGAGTCGTGTGCTGTGTTGTGCTGCTCAGTCCAGTCCAGTGTAGTCAGTGTATTGTGCTGCATCAGTCTAGCCAGTCACAGTGTTGGTGTCCTCTGATGCTATATGTCCCCAGTGCTGCTGGCTGCTGTATAAGTCCCTTGAAGTTTTGCTGTGTTGTCTTGCATCAGACCAGGTGTAGTGTCTCTCTTGTGCAGCATCAGTCCAGTGACCAGTCACAGTGGTGGTGTCCTCTGCTGCCATATATCCAGTGTAGCTGTATAAGTCACTTTTAGTGGTGCTATCTTGTCCTGCATTAGACCAGGGGAAGTGTCTTGTGCAGCATTAGTCCAGTGACCAGTCACAGTGGTGGTGTCCTCTGCTGCCATATATCCAGTGTAGCTGTATAAGTCCCTTTCAGTGGTGATGTGTTGTCCTGCATCAGACCAGGAGTAGTGTCTTGTGCAGCATTAGTCCAGTGACCAGTAACAGTGGTAGTAACCTCTGCTGCCATATATCCAGTGTAGCTGTATAAGTCCCTTTCAGTGGTGCTGTGTTGTCCTGCATTAGACCAGGGGAAGTGTCTTCTGCAGCATCAGTCCAGTGACCAGTCAAAGTGGTGGTGTCCTCTGCTGCCATATATCCAGTGTAGCTGTATAAGTCCCTTTTAGTGGTGCTGTGTTGTCCTGCATTAGACCAGGGGTAGTGTCTTGTGCAGCATCAGTCCAGTGACCAGTCACAGTGGTGGTGTCCTCTGCTGCTGTCCTCTGCTGCCATATATCCAGTGTAGCTGTATAAGTCCCTTACAGTGGTGCTGTGTTGTCCTGCATCAGACCAGTGGTAGTGTCCTGGCCATCAGTCATTCCAGTGACCAGGCTGTCACAGTGGTATACACTGCTGCTATAAATCCACTGCTACAGTATTATTATAATAATAATAATAATAATAATAACCACAAGTCCCTCACAGTGTTGCTGTGTTGTGCTGCATCAGACCAGTCGTAGTGTCCTGGCCATCAGTCATTCCAGTGACCAGGCAGTCACAGTGGTATACGCTGCTGCTATATGTCCACTGCTGTCATATAATAATAATATTAATAACAACAACAAGCCCCTCACAGTGTTGCTGTGTTGTGCTGCATCAGACCAGTGGTAGTGTCCTGGCCATCAGTCATTCCAGTGACCAGGCTTTCACAGTGTTATACGCTGCTGCTATATGTCCGCTGCAGCCGTATAATAATAATAACAACAACAACAAAAAGTCCCTCATAGTGTTGCTGTGTTGTGCTACATCAGACCGGTGGTCGTGTCCTGGCCATCAGTTATTCCAGTGACCAGGCAGTCACAGTGGTATACGCTGCTATACATATAGCAGCAGCGTATACCACTGTGACTGCCTGGTCACTGGAATGACTGATGGCCACTGCTACAGTATATGTCTACTGCTACAGTATTATAATAATAATAACAACAACCACAAGTCCCTCACAGTGTTGCTGTGTTGTGCCGCATCAGACCACTGGCAGTGTCCTGGCCATCAGCCATCAGTCATTCCTGTGCCGCGTATTGTGTTATATAACTCCAGAAACATAATGGAGAACAAAAATGTGGAGGATAAAATAGGGAAAGATCAAGAACCACTTCCTCCTAGTGCTGAAGCAGCTGCCACTAGCCATGACACAGACGATGAAATGCCATCAACGTCGTCTGCCAAGGCTGATGCCCAATGTGATTCTAGAGCGCATGTAAAATCCAAAAAGCAAAAGTTCAGTAAAAAGTCCCAAAAAAAGAAATTTAAATGGTCTGAGGAGAAATATAAGCTTGCCAATATGCCATTTATGACACGGAGTGGCAAGGAACAGCTGATGCCCTGGCCTATGTTCATGACTAGTGGTTCAGCTTCATATGATGATTGAAGCCCTCATCCTCCCGCTAGAAAAATTAAAAGAGTTAAGCTGGAAAAAGCACAGAAAAGAACTGTGCGTTCTGAGATGGTATCACAAATCCCCAAGGAGAGTCCAAGTGTGTCGGCGGTTGCGATGCCTGACCTTCCCAACACTGGACGGGAAGAGGTGGCTCCTTCCACCATTTGCACGCCCCCTGCAAGTGCTGGAAGGAGCACCTACAGTCCAGTTACTGATATTCAAATTGAAGATGTCACTGTTGAAGTACACCAGGATGAGGATATGGGTGTTGATGGTGCTGAGGAGGAAGTTGACAATGAGGATTCTGATGGTATTGTGGTTTGTATAAGTCAGGCACCGGGGGAGACACCTGTTGTCCGTGGGATGAAGAAGCCCATTGTGATGCCTGGGCAAACTACCAAAAAAGCCACCTCTTCGATGTGGAATGATTTCTCCACGAATCCGGATAACCGGTGTCAAGCCATCTGTTGCCTCTGTCAATCTGTAATAAGTAAGGGTAAAGATGTTAACCACCTAGGAACATCCTCCCTTATACGACACCTGCTGCGCAGTCATCAGAAGTCAGTATCAAGTTGTGAAAGAGTGCTGGGTAAGAGCGTAAGCAGTCCACTGACACCTAAATCCCTTCTTCCTCCTGTACCCAAGCTCCTGCAAGCCACACCACCAACTTCCTCAACGTCAACTTCCTCCTCAGTCAGGAACATCAGTAGTACTGCAGGCCATGTCACTGTCAAGACTGAGGAGTCCTCTCCTAACCGGGATTCCTCCGGAGGATCCTTGAGTGGAACGCCTGCTGTTGCTGCCGCTGCTGTTGTTGCTGATGGGAGTCGATCATCATCCCAAAGGGGAAGTCGGAGTAAGCAATTTACTGTCCAACAGTCCTTTGTAAGGAAGATGAAATATGACAGCAGTCATCCTTTTGCAAAGCGGATAACTGAGGCCTTGACAGCTATGTTGGTGTTAGACGTGCGTCCGGTATCCGCCATTAGTTTAGTAGGACTTAAAGAATTGTTTGAGGTAGAGTGTCCCTGGTATAAAATACCATCAAGGTTCCACTTCTCTAGGCAGGCAACACCGAGACTGTACACAGATGTCAGAAAAAGAATCCTCAGTGTCCTACAAAATGCGGTTGTATCCAGTGTCCACTTAACCACGGACATGTAGACAAGTGGAACAGGGTAGAATAAGGACTATATGACTGTAACAGCCCTCTGGGTAGATATATGGCCTCCTGCAGCAACAACAGCAGAGGCACCAGTAGCAGCATCTCGCAAACACCAACTCGTTCCTAGGCAGGCTACGCTATGTATCACCGCTTTCCATAAGAGGCACACAGCTGACAACCTCTTACGGAAACTGAGGAACATCATTGCAGAATGGTTTACCCCAATTGGACTCTCCTGGGGATTTGTGATATCGGACGCCACCAATATTGTGCGTGCATTACATCTGGGCAAATTCCAGAAAGTGCCATGTTTTGCACATACAATTAATTTGGTGGTGCAGAATTTTTTTTTTTAAATTCAACACTCTATATGCTTCAGAGGATGGAGGAGCAGCAAAAGGCCATTAAACCCTTTACATACACCTACGATATAGGCAAAGGAGGGGGAATGCACCTGACTCAAGCGCAGTGGAGAATGATTTCCTTCTTGTGCAAGGTTCTCCAACCCTTCGAACTTGCCACACGTGAAGTCAGTTCAGACACTGCCAGCTTGAGTCAGGTCATTCCCCTCATCTGGCTTTTGCAGAAGAAACTGGAGAAATTAATGTAGGAGCTAAGATGGAGCTATTCCGCTAAGTATGTGGGACTTCATTCGCTTTGCCAGGATTCAAGGTTAGTCAATCTGTTGAAATCAGAGCACTACATTTTGGCCATCGTGCTTGATCCTAGGTTTAAAGCCTACGTTGTATCTCTTTCCGGCAGACACAAGTGTGCAGAGGTGCAAAGACCTGCTGGTGAGTAAATTGTCAACTCAAGCAGAACGTGATCCGTCAACAGCTCGTCCTTCAATTTCTCCCGCAACTGGGGCTGCAAGTAAAAGGATAAGATTTTATAGCCCACCTGCTCGCGGTGATGCAGGGCAGTCAGGAGCAAAAGCTGACATCTGGTCCGGACTGAATGACCTGCCAACGATTACTGACATGTCTACTGTCACTGCATATGATTCTGTAACCATTGAAAGAATGGTGGAGGATTATATGAGTGACAGCATCCAAGTAGGCATGTCAGACAGTCCGTATGTATACTGGCAGGAAAAAGAGGCAATTTAGATGCCCTTGCACAAACTGGCTTTATTTTACCTAAGTTGCCACCCCTCCAGTGTGTACTCTGAAAGAGTGTTTAGTGTAGCCGGTAACCTTGTCAGCGATCGGCGTAGGAAGTTACTTCCACTAAATGTGGAGAAGATGATGTTCATTAAAATGAATTATAAATTCCTCCGGGAAGACCTTTACCAGCAATTGCCTGTGATGGTGGATTCCAGTGGGGACTAATTAATACTCTGGGAGGAGGAGGATGCACACTGTGACGACATGTGATGACACAGCTGGCGCGTCGTGTCGCTCAGTGGTAAAAGACACGTGGTTACTTTCCTAGTCCTGGTCCTACACATGGACTTCATCAATTGCCAATATGTTATTAGTTATATGTTAGGCAATATTGTATTATATTGTATAATGTTATTGTTACAAGGGTACAGTTATGTTTTCAATGTATATATATGAATGTAATGGTTATTGTGTTATAGTTTGTAAAATAATGTTTTCCCAATATGACTGCGCAGATAACCTGTGTGTTTGCTGTTGTGTAGATACAGCCAGTCTCAGATGTCAGGCCATACAACCCCCCCTCATTCTTCCCCACACAATGGATTCCAGGCCACACAATCAGATTAAGTAAGGTTACTTTAGTTAACATCTATTGTGGCCTAGGGGACATGCCTGGGCATGTGAAACTGTCTGGGGGTGTCGCCTTATTGTAGGAAGGACAAAGGTTTGATAATAGCAAAGAGGGGACGTGAGAGAGAAGTTGAGAGAGAGGCAGGAGACTGACTAAGAAGTAATGTTCTGTCAGGAGCTCCAGGAGGGATTGTCGTGTAGAATTGGATCACAGAAGTGTGCTGAGCTGTTATAACCTATTCTGTCAATAAGCCACTGTTGGTTTTTCATCTACCACCGTGACTGAGTGATTTTGAACCCAATATCCTCACACACACAGTGAAAGGGGAGAGGAACCGGAGGATGAGGATGAAGTCGACATCTTGCCTCTGTAGAGCCAGTTTGTGCAAGGAGAGATTGATTGCTTCTTTTTTGGTGGGGGCTCAAACAAACCAGTCATTTCAGCCACAGTCGTGTGGCAGACCCTGTCGCTGAAATGATTGGTTTGTTGAAGTGTGCATGTCCTGTTTATACAACATAAGGGTGGGTGGGAGGGCCCAGGACAATTCCATCTTGCACCTATTTTTCTTCTTTGCATCATGTGCTGTTTGGGGACCAGTTTTTTTAAGTGCCATCCTGTCTGTAACTGCAGTGCCACTCCTAGATGGGCCAGGTGTTTGTGCTGCACACTTCTGTCGCTTAGCTTAGTCATCCAGCTACCTCATTGCACCTCTTTTTCTTCTTTGCATCATGTGCTGTTTGGGGTCTATTTTTTAAATCTGCCATCCTGTCTGCCACTGCAGTGCCACTCCTAGATGGGCCAGGTGTTTGTGCCGTACACTTGTGTCGCTTAGCTTAGTCATCCAGATACCTCATTGCACCTCTTTTTCTTCTTTGCATCATGTGCTGTTTGGGGCCTATTTTTTAAATCTGCCATCCTGTCTGCCACTCCTAGATGGGCCAGGTGTTTGTGCCGCACACTTGTGTCGCTTGGCTTACTCATACAGCTACCTCATTGCACCTCTTTTTCTTATTTGCATCATGTGCTGTTCGGGGCCTATTTTTTAAATCTGCCATTCTGTCTGCCACTGCAGTGCCACTTTTAGATGGGCCAGGTGTTTGTGCCGCACACTTGTGTCGATTTGCTTAGTCATACAGCGACCTCGGTGCAACCTTTTGGCCTAAAAACAATATTGTGAGGTGTTCAGAATAGACTGGAAATGAGTGGAAATTAATGTTATTGAGGTTAATAATACGGTAGGATCAAAATTACCCCAAAATGCGGTGATTTTAGCTGTTTTTTCAAAAATCATCCAGATCCAAAACCAAAACTCGAAAGGGTGGTTTTGGCAAAACCAAGCCAAAACCAAAACACGAAAGGGGAATTAGAATTAAAACCAAAACACAAAACACGAAAAGTGCCAGCCGCACATCTCTAGGATTAACCACCACTGGATGACACCACTGTTGTAAGCTCACACCTTCTAGTAGGGTGAGACAGAAGCCATTCTACATCACACCACAATTGGGGTCATATTGCATTTGTTACAAGTACATATTTTTATGCTACAATAATTATTTATTAATAAATATTTATAAAATGCTACACAGTAAGTGGCCTTTGGCTGTTTGTGTGGGTGATTGTGGTATACGGGTCTAATTCCAAATCCAAAAGAACACAAAAGATTTTCATCCACTCACCTACTTCAAAAGTAGAAACCTTTATTAGGAGGAATATTTTAATTAACTGAATTTCCATCCATCAGTCCGAATAATAGGATTCCTTGGTGTGGGAATATGTCTAGTTCAACAAGGGCTCCATATAAGCAGAGTATACGATTGCACAATTTATGCATTGCAATTGGTTTTATAATCGTTTAATGCAAATACAAGGATACACATAATGGTGGTGTTACAAGCATCAGAAGCTGTGACCCAACTAGTCCCACATCACCTGTATTTTGTCTCCCTATTGTGAACACAGTTTTCTGAATTCTACTAATTTTTCCTAGCGCTGACCTTGGCCTGTCTCTGCATTACAATTATGTTTTCCACCAGCCTTACAGCCTGTCTAACCATACCTACTTCACTGAACCAGCCCTGACCCAGCCTGCCTAACTCATCTACCTTTTTGCTGCTAGCTCTGACCCAACCTGTTTACTTGTAACTGCCTGCAGCCCGCTGTTCTGCATCATTGCCTGCTGGCAATCCTGCATTGGGGTGTAGTATGGTATGCCGGCGGACGGGCTCCCGGCAACCAGCATACCGGTGCCGGGAGCCCGACCGCTGGCATACTGACAGCGTGGCGAGCGCAAATGAGCCCCTTGCGGGCTCGCTAGTGCGCCACCCTATTTTATTCTCCCTCCAGGGGGGTCGTGGACCCCCACGAGGGAGAATAAGTGTCGGTATGCCGGCTGTCGGTATGCCGGCTGTCGGGATCCCGGCGCCGGTATACTGTGTGCCGGGATCCCGACAGCCGGCATACTGAAGACCACCCCTGCATTGCACTGCCTCTGTCTGCTACTGTAATACCTCATGTTTAGTCACTACTGTACAGGATTCTGACATCTAATGTCCATCCTAACCTTGCCAATATCTTGTGATCATAATCCTCTATTACTTGGAGTGAAAGACCAGGGACATATAAGTATCTAGAATAAGAAAAAAAAGTTTTTCCCCAGCTCACCAAAAGTATCAGCAATAAGATTTGAACACTACATGATGATAGAAGATCCAGAGATCTTAGTTGCATATATTTGCAAAGGTACGGTTAAGCCACCAAGCCATGTGAAGAATTCAGTAATACTGGTGGTCCCTAACGCTACATTATAATAGCGCCCACTCTATGTCGTATACATAATTGGTTATTGTTATGCTACATAAAAATAGCACAAACAAAAATATATCTAAATTGAGAACCAACTCACCTGGAGTCACCTATATCCTCCAAATGGCATTACAAGAACCAGTATGCGCTCCAAATGCTGGTTCCTTCTATGCCTCTCAGAACAGCAAAATAAAATGGTAGCTGCTCAAACAATTTAGTAATACTTCTCAGGTGCATGAAAGCAACGGGGTTATTCTAAACAAGAAAAAGAAAAGGGGTTTCCCCATCACACCAAAAAGTGTCAGCAATACGACTTGAACACTACATGATAATAGAGAATTCAGAGATCCTAACTGCATATATTTGCAAAGATATGGTTAAGCCACTAGGACGCGTAATGGCTTCTCTAATACTGGTAGTACCTAACGCTACATGATAATAGCACCCACTCTGGGTATAATATATGCAACTAAGATCTCTGGATTTTTCATTAACATGAGGTGTTCAAGTCTTATAGTTGATACTTTTTGGTGTGCTGGGGGAACGCTTTTTTTTGTTACTTGTTTAGAATAACCCCTCCCTTTCATGCACCTCAGAAGTATTACTAAATTTATTGAGCAACTACCATTTTAAATTGCTGCATCTAAGGATCTGTAAGCACATTTTGCTAGAGATGAAGACATCATAAAGCAGTAATAAGGTCTTATTACTGCTCTGATGGTATTGTCCTAAGAGGTGATCACATATAAGTTGTAACACTGTAGGGGTGCAAGGCGCCTTTTCCTGGGGAATATGGCAGCACGCAGCAGCTGAGGAACAACACAAGTCCAGTTTCTGGTACAACTGACCCCGGCCAGTTTTATTGAAACAGAAAATAAAACAAACCCCAAAATAAAAATACCTTGCCTGTCCGGCACTAACTAAACATAAGATATTCCTAACTGTCACTAAACAAAACACAGAGTTCTTTAGTACATACTGTATAGCTTACTTGCATCAGAAAGCGTGTCTCTCACACACAGATCCTGCAGCCTTCCCAGGCAGTCTGCTCCTACTAATCAGGCTAGCAGCCCTATAACACACTTACACAGCTGAAACCCTGATTAGCCCTCTGTGAGGCCAAAGACCCGAACTGGGCCCAATGTCTAGAACTCTCCTTATCTCTCTCTTAGAGCCTATACCCAGCTTTTACAGCAAACTGAAAAGGTTCTGACAAAACCAAAAGCATTTTTCCTAGAAGTTAACACTTTTTAAAACATGTAAGACAAGAACCTGGGACAAACATACCTGCCCTCAAACACTATCCCAGTGTTCTTGTCACATATCCCCCTCCCCTGTTTCGACCTAGGGGCCGGAACACTTGTAGCCCCCAAACAGAAGATGCGAGACAATGCATCTGCGTTGGCCAATTGTGTTCCCGGTCTATGTTCAACAGTAAACTTAAAATCCTGCAACGCTAGAAACCATCTAGTTACCCGAGCATTCTTGCCTCTATTTACATACATCCATTTTAAAGGGGCATGATCCGTCACTAGTCTGAATTGTCTACCCAAGAGGTAATATCTCAAGGTATCTAGTGCCTACTTAATGGCCAAAGCCTCCTTTTCCACAATGGCATACCTTTTTTCATGCTCATTGAGTTTCCTACTCAAATAAATGATAGGGTGTTCGTCCCCATCTCTGGTTTGGGACAGCACAGCACCTATCCCTACCTCTGAGGCATCTGTCTGTACCACAAATTCTTTTGAAAAATCTGGTGTTATCAACACCGGTTGTGAACACAAAGCCACTTTTAACGCTTGGAACGCCTTTTCTGCATCAGGGTTCCATTTCACCACATTTGACTGCTTCCCTTTGGTAAGGTCTGACAACGGCACCGCTGTGGTCGCAAAATTGGGAATAAACCGTCTATAGTACCCAGTAATTCCCAAAAAAGCCCTTACCTGTTTTTTATTCACTGGACGAGGCCAGTTTTGAATAGCATCAACTTTATTCAATTGGGGCCTAATCAGACCTCTGCCTATGGTGAAGCCCAAGTATTTGACCTCCTCCATTGCGAGGCAGCACTTCTTTGGGTTAGCAGTTAACCCTGCCTCTCTGATTGAGTCCAGTACTGCTTGTACTTTAACCAAATGGGACCCCCAGTCTTTACTGTGAATTACCACATCATCCAAATAGGCAGCTGCATATTTTCTCTGGGGCCTCAAAATTTTATCCATCGCCCGTTGAAAGGTTGCTGGAGCCCCATGCAACCCAAAGGGTAACATCTTATACTGGTACAGCCCCTCCGGAACCGAAAAGGCTGTTTTTTCTTTGGCGCTATCAGATAAAGGTATTTGCCAGTAACCTTTGGTCAGGTCCAATGTGGTGAGAAACCTGGCTGTTCCCAGCCTTTCTACAAGCTCATCCACACGGGGCATGGGGTATGCGTCAAACTTGGACACCTCATTTAACTTACGAAAGTCATTACAGAAGCGTATGCTACCGTCGGGCTTCGGGATGAGCACTATTGGACTGGACCACTCACTGTTAGACTCCTCTATGACTCCAAGTTCTAACATGGTTTTAACTTCTTTGGAAATAGCTTCTCGCTGAGCTTCAGGAATCCTATATGGCTTTAAATGAACCCTGACCCCTGGTTCTGTGACAATGTCATGTTTTATTATGGTCGTTCGGCCAGGCAGCTCTGAAAATACCTCCCTATTTTGGATGAGAAATTCTTTAACCTGATTGTTCTGATCAGCTGATAATGTCTCTGACACCTTCACTGTGGGAAGCAACCGGGGTGAAGACACCGAAGGGCAAGGCTCCGCTGACAGAGACAACCTATCTTTCCAGGGTTTGATTAAGTTAACATGGTAGATCTGTTCGGGTTTTCTCTTTCCCGGCTGGTATACTTTGTAATTAACCTCATTCACTTTTTCCCTAATCTCAAATGGACCCTGCCATTTAGCTAGGAATTTGCTTTCCACAGTGGGTACCAAAACAAGAACTCTATCTCCAGGAGCAAATTCCCGTATCTTGGCACTCCGGTTATAGACCCTCTGTTGAGCACTTTGGGCCTGTTCCATGTGCTCTCTGACAACAGGTACCACGGCTGCAATCCTATCCTGCATTTGTGTTACATGCTCAATAACGCTTCTATAAGGAGTGGGCTGTCTTTCCCACGTCTCTTTGGCAATATCCAACAGCCCTCTGGGGTGTCTACCATACAACAAATCAAATGGAGAAAACCCCGTAGAGGACTGAGGAACTTCTCTGATGGCCATTAACAAGTAGGGCAACAAACAATCCCAGTTTTTCCCATCTCTCTCAACAACCTTTTTTAACATACTTTTTAATGTTTTATTAAACCTTTCCACCAACCCGTCAGTTTGGGGATGGTAGATGGACGTCCTGAGGTGAGTGACCTTAAATAACTTGCACAATTCTTTCATGATCCTTGACATAAATGGAGTACCTTGGTCAGTCAAAATTTCTTTTGGTATTCCCACTCTACTAAATACCTGCACCAGCTCCCTAGCTATCGCCTTGGTTGTGATAGTGCGTAAAGGGACAGCCTCAGGATATCGAGTGGCATAGTCCATAATTACCAGGATATACTGATGGCCCCGAGCAGACTTTAACAAGGGCCCCACGAGATCCATGGCTATTCTGTCAAACGGGACCTCTATAATAGGCATGGGAACTAGTGGGCTCCTGAAATGGGGTCTAGGGGCATGATACTGGCATTCAGGACAGGAAGAACAATATTCAGACACTTCTTTATAAACCCCTGGCCAAAAGAACCTTTGTAGAACTCTTTCAGTGTTTTTTTCTGCCCCTAAATGTCCTGCGGTAACGTGACTATGAGCTAAATCTAGTACCGTTCTCCGATAAGGCTGGGGAACTACCAACTGTTCCACCACATCCTCACCCCTTTTGACAATGTGGTACAAGAGCTCATTACAGATGGCCATGTGGGGATACGTAACCCTGTCACCTGGTACCACAGGTTCCCCATTAACAATCTTAACATTCTCTCTAGCCTTTATTAAGGTAGGATCCTTTAACTGTTCAGACGCAAACAGATCCTTCTTTACCTCCAGGTCAGGCACGCTTTCAGTTCTAACTACTATGTCTCTGTTCCCAGCAAGAGGGTCCTCACTGGACTCCCCATCTGTCACTTCCCCAGCCAAACTAGCAAAAGGCAAAGGGCCAGAAAGTTCCGAAGACCCACGTACATCCATAAAATCACCGGTATTATCAACTGGCTTTTTACTTCTCACATCTGTAGATAACCGTGATTCCCACAGTTTCCAAAAATGAGGAAAATCCCTCCCTATTATGGCCTCATGCACCAAGGTAGGGACCAGTCCCACTTTAACCATTGCTGACCCACAACAAGTTTCTATATTCACCTCAGCAGTGGCATAATGTTGGGTATCCCCATGTATGCAAGTTACCCCAATAGGTATTTGCTGGACCTTTAAGGGGTTCACTAACCCAGCTTTCACGAGGGTAACTAAACTTCCTGAATCTAGCAAGGCCTCTACCCGGTTACCCTCTAAGAACACATCACACATTTGTTTTTCCAGCTCAGGTGAAGGTACCACAGTACAGGCTAACCTAGCAAAGAAGGACATTCTGCGACATTCAAAGGCAGCATCACATTGCATGGGTTCTTGCGTGACTGGGCAATTGGCAATAACATGACCTGGCATACCACACCTAAAACATTTAACCACACGATTATCAACCCGTTTGGGCAGCATAGACCGTTCTAGCCCCATTGGCCTGTTTCCAGGGCCAGTGTTTACAGTCTCTCCAGCCTTGCGTTCTCTTAACCGCCCAGCAACGTTTTCCCACGGAACAGTCTTACCAGTCTTTACTGAAGGGCGCTGTCGAGGATCTATGGGTTGCTGGGTGGTCATCAGTAGTTCCTCTGCTGCCAAATACCTCTCTACCATGTCCACTAATTGGTCAGCAGTACCCGGGTTTCCATGGCTCACCCACTTGCGCAGGACCATGGGCAAAGATCTCAAGTAGCGGTCCATGACGACTCTTTCCACCATCTGGGGACCAGTTAATGTCTCTGGCTGTAGCCATTTTTTTGTTAGCTGAATAAGGTCGTGCATCTGGGAGCGCGGAGGCTTCTCCATGGCGTACAGCCAACGGTGCACCCGTTGTGCTCGTACTGACAGCGTGACTCCCAGGCGGGTCAGGATCTCAGTCTTTAGTTTATCATAGTCCCGAGCCTCAGCAGGGCTTAAATCAAAGTAAGCTTTTTGGGGCTCACCTGACAGGAAAGGTGCCAGCAGACTGGCCCACTGTGCTTTCGGCCAGTTCTCACGCTCGGCAGTCCTTTCAAACGTGGTCAGATAGGCCTCCACATCATCAGCCTCTGTCATTTTCTGCAGGAAGTGACTGGCCCGTATAGAACTAGAGCTGGTTGGAGCACTGACGGCCACATCTCCAACCCGAGCTGCAAGTCTCTGCACCACTTCTGCTAAGGCCTCTCTATCCTGACGCTGTTGCCTGTAAAGTTCATCAACAACTGCCTGCTGTTGTCTCTTATTTTCCCCCATTGCCACCTGCTGCTGTCTTATATTTTCCTCCATTGCCACCTGCTGCTGTCTGTTGGCCTCCTGCTGTAGTCTCCAATTTTCCTCCATTGCCACCTGCTGTTGTCTCCTATTTTCCTCCATTGCCACCTGCTGCTGTCGGTTGGCCTCCTGCTGAGCCGCTGTAGCTTGCAGCAAGGCTTTAAGCAGATCCTCCATGTCGACAGATTTTTCAGGCGGCTTTGTAGCTGCTTTCACCCAGGACATATATCAAACCCTCAGGGGTGAGTCTCAGTAACTTCACACTGGGCTGTATCTGCATAAACCACCGTTTTCTGCAGGCCTCACAAAGCTGCTGCTTTCACTTATGCGCAGAACGGTGTGCTCGCATTCTCCACCAAGTTGTAACACTGTAGGGGGGTGCAAGGCGCCTTTTCCTGGGGAATATGGCAGCACGCAGCAGCTGAGGAACAACACAAGTCCAGTTTCTGGTACAACTGACCCCGGCCAGTTTTATTGAAACAGAAAATAAAACAAACCCCAAAATAAAAATACCTTGCCTGTCCGGCACTAACTAAACATAAGATATTCCTAACTGTCACTAAACAAAACACAGAGTTCTTTAGTACATACTGTATAGCTTACTTGCATCAGAAAGCGTGTCTCTCACACACAGATCCTGCAGCCTTCCCAGGCAGTCTGCTCCTACTAATCAGGCTAGCAGCCCTATAACACACTTACACAGCTGAAACCCTGATTAGCCCTCTGTGAGGCCAAAGACCCGAACTGGGCCCAATGTCTAGAACTCTCCTTATCTCTCTCTTAGAGCCTATACCCAGCTTTTACAGCAAACTGAAAAGGTTCTGACAAAACCAAAAGCATTTTTCCTAGAAGTTAACACTTTTTAAAACATGTAAGACAAGAACCTGGGACAAACATACCTGCCCTCAAACACTATCCCAGTGTTCTTGTCACAATATATATAACTCTGCATAATGGCAAATATATACTTTTTTATCCACGCTCACTGATTTGGAGCAGCATATCCCTATCTACATTCAACTTTGTATCAAGTCCTATATGTTAAGCTTGGTATGACTTTATCTGAATTTTGAATGCTATATGTGCATTTTATTGTGTTTTAAGGGACATAAACTAATTTAACATGTGATATTGTATATTGATATGTGATATTGTAGAATACATTATTATACTAATTCTTTTTTTTTATATTGCTTTAGTGTAAAGCAAAGTTAATAAAACAAACAATATAAAACAAATGTTTTTCAATCTCTTCTGGTATTTTTTTATTGGGATTATTTAGAATTCCTTTCATTTTTTTTTTTTTTTCTGTTGAGCATGCCACACAATTTTTCCATTGCAGTACATTTTTTTCTAGACAGTCTTTGCTTACATTTAAAGGTAAACTATTCTTGGTTTTCTTGAACAAATCACAAAGGCACTCAAATATCTTGTGGCAGGTCTGCAGCTAGTGCTCAACAGTTATAAGTAATCCTGATGCTTATACAAAAACGTACCAGACTATCAGTAATCTAAATAACACATTCTTGCTCTATGCATACAAGGCATGGTATGCAGAATCTCCTACATATAACATACCATTGTTTGGATTGAGCGTTTAAAGGAAATTAGATGCTACTATTACCATCACCACATTTTTTATTCATATTTTTCTTTTTTTCTAGTTTACTTCTTGTATTTGCAACTCATTACAATGCTTGTAGTGTTTGTTTAAAGCAGATCTAGTGCTTCTTGATGGTGTCACATACTGTATAGGCACTTTAAGCACTTGTATTTTGCAAATGTAAAAGTGTTAGCATTAATGGAGCTCAGTAGCTCCATGTCAGGCAACGGAGAATTGCATCCCGTCACTAACCAATGTGCCGCATCGGTCTGGCTTGTGATCTCCGGCGGGCAGTTTCTTCATCGTCCTCCTGTTTCCATGGTGGTCAGAGCACACCAAGTTGCATTGAGGTTATCCCAAAATCTTTTCCCACCATCACCTGGCCTTGATGCCACCATGCTGCCGCTGGTCAGCTGACTTCTGCTCCTCAAATCCCGTACTCCAGTCCAGTCAGCTGACTTCAACATCCAATGGCTGCACAGCAAGGGGGATAAAAGGAATTTCACTGGCATTAGCAAATCGCCCAGAACAATGTTGCTTCACAGCAGAATCTAGGCTCAAGACTCCTGAGTACAGTTCTCTATTCTCAGCGGTTCTGTACATCACAGTTTCTAACCTGCTCCTGCTACCTGCTAGTATCCAGTATATTCCTGCAGCAAGTATTCTACTCTGCATTACTGCAATCGGCACTTATTACTGGCTTCCTGTCCCAGACTCCTGCTCCTGTGTTTACCATTCCAGTCCGGCCAGTGAAAAAGCTAATATACAGCCAGTGCACTCAGACTTCTGCTACTGTGTTTATCGGTACCAGTACATCCAGTGCAACGCTAATATTCAACCAGTGAACTCTGACCCCTATCTCCGTGTTCACCGGTACCAATCCAGCCAGTGCAAACCTGATATACAGCTAGTACACTCTGACTCCTGTTGCTGTGTTTACTGTCCAGTTCCAGTCCAGCCTGTGCAAATCTACTCCAGCCAGTGCAGTCTGACTCCACTTCCATTTCACACCAGTTCCAGTCCAATCTAAATAAAGTTCTTCAGTTTAAGGTCTCAGTTCTAGTCTGCCTTCTATAAAGCATTTCAGTACGTATTATTGAGTGCTAATCAAAAATTGGCATCAGTAATCCTGCACCTGTATTTGGCCTCCTGTCTTCCTGTGCCTTGCTCACCTCATGCACAACAGTTATCTATATCCATCTGTATCCTACATAAAGTGCCTTCTAATGAGGCTGCGCCAGTAGCCAACTGGAGTCCACAAAAACCATAGACCTGACAGTTTGTTCTGAGCCAAAGGATTCGGGTGAAGATCAGGTTGTTGACTTAGGGACTCTCCACAATCTCATGACAAGGCTTGAAGGACAGGAATCTTCCCAGTGGCAAATAGTTCAATTCTTGCAATAGCTTTCAATATGACTGGAAAGCATTCAGTCATCTTTGGTTGTCACCACTTCCGCTCTTGTGCCAGCTTGGCCAGTCTCTCCTGTCAGCACTTGGCGTCAACCCCAAATTACGTATGGGGTTTCCTGAACCAGTGCGAAATCCACTTTGAAGTGTTTCCTATAATTTTCCCACAGCAAGAGCCAAAATAGCTTACACTGTGTCACTTCTGTCTGGTACAGCCCTGTAATGGGCGTCACCATTGTGGGAGAGTCCTCTACTGTCTATAAGAATTTTATAACTACCTTCAAAAGAATCTTTGACAAGACCGGCAGGCCATATTTGTCTTCAGAAACATTCTTCGGATTCAGCAGGGCTCACGCACCATACGGCTTTTTCTGGTCCAGTTTCAGACTCTGGCGGCAACGGGAACTGGTGGCAGCTTTTTGGAAAGGTCTCTCTGACAAAATTAAGAATGAGCTAGCGACTTGTGACCTCCATGATAAATTAGATGATCTTATCTCCTTGTGTATCTCCTTTGCATGGGCTCCTCTTCTGAGGAGCCCATGCAAATCAACAAATCTCGATACCAAAAGAACGCTCTAGGAGGCAAAGAGAGAAATTGTGTCTGTACTGTGCTGCTTCCGGTCATTTCCTTGGTTTCTGTCCCATCCACCTGGGACATTGCAGAACCTTACATATGTTGGACAAGTCAAGTTAGGGGTGTTACAGAAATCTTCTCCCAGTCCTGATTGCACTCTACCAGCTACACACTCTACCATTGATCTAAGTTTCTCTCCTCTCTCATAGACTTGCTGCTGGCAATTTCCTCACATTCTCTCTGGTTCAAAGTTTAGGACTCCCAGTTAAAGATCTTCCTCGTCCAATTTCCCTAACCGCTGTGGTTGGTAGTTGCATAACATGGTGGATTATTACTCATTACTACTAGGCATACCCTGATAGTTACTCTGCATATTGGAGTATTACACACAGAACAGATGAAATTCTTTGTGATCCGCAGAGCCACTCATGATATAGTTCTAGGCTTACCTTGACTACAATTACAAAACTTACAGATCAACTGGACCACCTTACAGCTTACTGCATAGAATCCTTACTGTTTCCAGTCTTTATCTCTGTCCTGTTATGCCTCTCCATTCTGCCGATATCCATTCAAAGATACCTGAACCCTACAAGGACTTTGCAGGTGTGTTCAGCGAGCAAGCTGTAGACAAGTTACCACTGCACCATATTTGGGACTGTCCCACAGACCTTATTCCTGGTAAAACACCACCTAAGGGTCGGACCTATCCCTTGTCAGTCCCTGAGACACAAGCTATGTCTGAGTACATTAAAGCAAATCTCCAGAAAGGAATTATTAGTCTTTCATCTTCCCCAGCAGGATCTGGATTCTTTTTTATCAAGAAAAAGATGGTGGTCTCCGACGTTGTATAGATTATAGAAGACTCAAAAACATAACCATCAAAAACAGCTATCCATCATTACAGAGTTGTTTGACATAGGCTGAAGAGCTACCATTTTTACTAGACTTGATCTGCAGGGAGCGATTCAATCTTATAAGAATCCATGAGGGCAAAGAGTGGAAGATGGATTTTAATACCAAGGGATGGTCATCATAAATACTTAGTAATGCCATTGGGATTAAGCAATTCTCCAGCAGTCTTCCAGCACTTTGTGAATTAGATTTTAAGGGACATATTATAGAAGTTTGTAGCCGTTTACCTTGAAAACATTCTCATTTTCTCCCATGACCTCACAACTCAAGGTCAGCAAGTCCGAGCAGCAGAGCCGGCCCTAACCAATCAGATGCCCTAGCAAAGATTTTGGCTGGTGCCCCCTAGCGCCACCGGTAGTTCCACCTCTGACCCAGCACCCCTCTCCAAGCACAGAAACAATCACACAGCTCACAGCAGCAGCCAGCAAAACCCCTCATACAAACCGTTCTCCCAGAACAGTATCCCTCACCCAGCAGCACATATCACATCAGCTATATAATATATAGGTAGCCACAAAGGGTGTGGTGGGGGGCAGAATGGAGGCATGATGGGGGAAGGAAAGGAGCTTTGGCGGGGTGGGGGGGGTGGCACGACAGGGAATATGGGGAGGAGGGCAGCAGAGAAGGGTACAGGAGGCAGTGCTGCGTGTGGGGGAGGGGGGGTAGTTAAACTAGTATATACTATATTACATATATATATACACAGTATATATTATATATATATATTATACATATACAGTATATATAATATATATTATATATGCAGAATATATCACCGCAGTGTCCACAAATATTTAAGCTTTTTCAAAATGTACCATTTCTTTCTTGCTGTACATACCCGCACTCTCAGCAGCACATGACATCTAGGTCAGCAGCGCTGCAGACTGACAGCAGCGAGTTAGTCACTCGGGCCGGCCAGGAGATGTTAATGTTCAGGTGTGCGGTGATTGGGGCCGGCAGCTGACCTGTGACATCACGTGGGACGCAGCACGGAAGTGCACTGCCGTGTCTGATGTCTCTTGTCTAAGGTCTCTGGGCACCGCCTGGGAGGTTGATACAACCCGCCTCTGCCTAACGCTGCCTACTGACTGCTCCACACTGCCGACTGCATGCTGAGCTGCCTGATCGGAGCCAAGCTCCGATCATGGTAGCCAGAGCAGCTATCTAGGGGCCCTAACCCTCGGCCTGCCCTAGGCTTGGAATGCTCCTAGGGGCATTCCAAATACCCTAGGCAATTGCCTAGGTTGGCTATGCCTAGGGCCGGCTCTGCCAAGCAGTGCTCCAGCATCTCGTGCCAAACGAATCTGGTAAATTGCCAAAATGCACTTTTGAGGTTCCGACAATCCCATTCCTAAATGATCCTAATGAGCCTCCTTCCCCTTTATAGAACTTAGGAACTTCTTTAAACTGTAGAGCCACTAGAACAGCATGCTTCTGATGAAGGACCCATTTAGGGTCTGAAACGCGTTATGCTGCTGTGGAAACCGCCAGTGTGGAACCAGGACTATTTGGAGACACCTTTCCTGACTAGCACGTGGATCTATCTGGATTTAGTTCATTGCTCTTCACCATCATTCAGGACTGTTTGTTTCGCTACTAGTTCCATGGATACCATCTGTGTGGTAGATACAGTGGGGCAAAAAAGTATTTGGACAGCCACCGATTGTGCAAGTTTACCAACTTAAAAAGATGAGAGAGGTCTGTAATTTCCATCATAGGTACACTTCAACTGTGAGAGACAGAATCTGAAAAAATAAAAACAGGAAATCACATTGTATGATTTTTAAACAATTAACTTGTATATTCTTTTGGAAAATAAATATTTGGACACCTACCAAGCAGCAAGATTTCTGTCTCTCACAGACCTGTTACTTCTTCTTTAAGAAGCTCTTCTATCCTCCACTCGTTACCTGTATTAATGGCACCTGTTTGAACAGGTTATGTGAATAAAAGACATCTGTCCACACCCTCAAATAGTCAGACTGCTACCTATCCACCATGGCCAAGACCAGAGAGCCGTCTAAGGACACCAGTAACAAAATTGTATAGCTGCACAAGACTGAGATGAGCTACTCAACAATAGGCAAGCACTTTGGTGAGAAGAGATCAACTGTTGGCGCAATTATAAAAAAATGGAAGAAATATAAGATCACTGACAATCTCCCTCGACCAGGGGCTCCATGCAAGATCTCACCTCGTGGGGTATCAATGATCTTGAGAACGGTGGGGAATCAGCCCAGAACTACATGGGGGGACCTGGTCAGTGACCTCAAGAGAGCTGGGACCACAGTCACAAAGGTTACCATTAGTAACACACTACATCGTCATGGATTGAAATCCTGCAGCGCCCGAAAGGTCCCCCTGCTTAAGCCAGCACATGTCCAGGCACGTCTAAAGTTTGCCAGTGACCATCTGGATAATCCAGAGGAGGATTGGGAGAATGTAATGTGGTCAGATGAGAGCAAAATCGAACTTTTTGGTATAAACTCCACTCGCCGTCTTTGGAGGGAGAAGAATGATGAATGGCATCCCAAGAACACCATACCCACTGTGAAGCATGAGGCTGGAAACATCATGCTTTGGGGCTGCTTTTCTGCAAAGGGGACAGGACAACTGATCCGTATTAAGGAGAGGATGAATGGAGCCATGTATCGTGAGATTTTGGGCAAAAACCTCCTTCCCTCAGTAAGAGCATTGAAGATGGAACGTGGCTGGGTATTCCAGCATGACAATGACCCCAAACACACCGCCCGGGCAACTAATGAGTGGCTCCGTAAGAAGCATTTTTAAGGTCCTGGAGTGGCCTAGCCAGTCTCCAGACCTCAACCCAATAGAAAATCTGTGGAGGGAGTTGAAAGTCCATGTTGCCCGGCAACAGCCCCAAAACATGACAGATCTAGAGAAGATCTGCATGGAAGAGTGGGCCAAAATCCCAGCTACAGTGTCTGCAAACCTGGTCAAGAACTACAGGAAACGTTTGACCTCTGTAATTGCTAACCGAGGTTATATTACAAAGCATTGAGTTAAACTTTTTGATTGTCCAAATATTTATTTTCTGCAAAAATATACAAATAAATTGTTTAAAAATCATACAATGTGATTTCCTAGGGGTTTTTTTTTTCAGATTCTGTCTCTCACAGTTGAAGTGTACCTATGATGGAAATTACAGACCTCTCTCATCTTTTTAAGTGGGTCAACTTGCACAGTTGGTGGCTGTTCAAATACTTTTTTGCCCCACTGTATGCTATGTGAATGTTTTTATCTTGTGAGTGCAATGTATTAAACAATTGCTATCCATTTTTTGAAAAATGATTTGCACTATTATTTGTTTATTTTATCCTTGGGGGTTTGTGGAAACATTTGCCTCCTAGTGTTTTATCTGGTTAAAGAAGGAATACATCATCTGTGATACCAGGCCCAACAGCGACAACTCTCCTTTCAGTGAGATATATGCCTGTTTATTATTTTCTAAATGTGAGTCTTTTTTCAACCTTAGTTTCTATGTTACTATGTTACTATGAGTGCAATTCCTTTTCAACTCCATTAAGGAAAATCTAGCAGTATTGCACCATGGCCCTCATTCCGAGTTGATCGCTAGCTGCTTTTGGTCGCAGCGCGGCGATTAGGTGAAAAAGCAGCATTTCTGCGCATGCGTACGGGCTGCAGTACGCACGTGCGAAGTACTTTCACACAAAACTATGCAGTTTTACACAAGGTCGAGCGACGCTTTTCTGTCGCTCTGTTGATTGGTGAGTGATTGACAGGAAGTGGCTGTTTCTGGGTGGTAACTACCCGTTTTCAGGGAGTGTGCTAAAAAACGCAGGCGTGACAGGTAAAAACGCAGGCGTGCCTGGGAAAATGGGGGAGTGGCTGGCCGAACACAGGGCGTGTTTGTGACGTCAAAGCAGGAACTAAACTGACTGAAGTGATCGCATGGTAGGAGTAAGTTTTGAGCTGCTCAGAAACTGCATGAAAATTTTTACGAGCAGTTCTGCTAACCTTTCGTTTGCACTAATTCTAAGCTAACATACACTCCCAGAGGGCGGCGGCCTAGCGTGTGCGCTGGTGCTAAAAGCAGCTAGCGAGCGATCAACTTGGAATGAGGGCCCATATTTCCTGGGACAGTGTGCAATTAGAAAGACCAGTGCTTTAACTAGACATTTTAGCGCTGTGTGCAAGAATCAGCATCGGCGCCCCCCCTCACCCCAAACACCAAATATAAAACAGGGCCAATGTGCGATGTAGGCGCATGGCAAAAATATAGGGGCGCAGCTTCATGGGGATGGGGCATGACCACATAGCTCCCTTTTACACAGGACAGCAGGCAGAGCTCTCTTTTACACAATACAGCAGGTGAAGTCCCCTATTACACATTAGGCAGGCAGAGT
Source organism: Pseudophryne corroboree (assembly GCF_028390025.1). NCBI lineage: Eukaryota > Metazoa > Chordata > Amphibia > Anura > Myobatrachidae > Pseudophryne > Pseudophryne corroboree. Next base: position 308,938,347 of record NC_086447.1, on the reverse strand, counting down.
CCCCCGTTTACACAGTACAGCAGGCAGAGCCCCCCTTTTACACAGTACGGCAGGCAGAGTCCCCCTTTTACACAGTACAGCAGGCAGAGACCCCCTTTTACACAGTACGGCACATAGAATCCCCCTTTTACACAGTATGGCAGGCAGAGACCCCCTTTTACACAGTACAGCAGGCAGGGTCCCCTTTTACACAGTACGGCACATAGAATCCCCCTTTTACATAGTACGGCAGGTAGAGTCCCATTTTACACATTACGGGTGGTGTGTGTGTGTGTGTGTGTGTGTGTGTGTGTGTGTGTGTGTGTGTGTTGTATAACCTGTACCAACACTCCAGCGGCAGCGGCTCTCACAGGCATCAGGCCTCATGACCATTCACACTGTCGCCTCATTCACGGGACCCTCTCCACTGCAGGAGCGCATGGGCTAAATAAGCAGGGCAGCGGTGGCTCACTCACAGGACCTGGCGCCAACACTAGCGCTCCTTCTCCAGTACAGCGGCGGCTCTCACAGGCGGAATTACCAGCGGCGGCTCAGTCACAGGACCAGCGCTCCGTCTCCAGTACAGCAGCGGCGGCTCACTCACAGGATCTGGCACCTGCACTAGCGCTCCGTCTCCAGTATAGTGGCGGCTCTCACAGGTGGCAGCGGCGGCTCAGTCACAGGACCTGGCACCTACACTAGCGCTCCATCTCCAGTACAGCGGCGGCTCTCACAGGCACCAGGCTGTGTCACACCAAATGCCGCCTGCGGCACCACTCTCCGGACCTTACAGAGGCGGCGGCGGGTCACAGGCGCTGGCGGACGTGGAATTTTCACCACTACTTCATGAAATATAATGGCCATACGTCGGGGTGTGCTGCCAGATGGTGCGCCTCCACTGCAGTTGCGCTGTGGGCAAGGCACCATCGGCACACACCTAGTTACGGCCCTGAGAAAGACTATCCCGCTGTATTTGGGACAGTTCGGAGGTATGGTGTATGGAGTTCATGCACATACTTCTCTGCTTAATATCAAGTAGGAAAGCCCTTCCTTTATATTAATTGTCTAAAAGAGCACTAACCCTGATGTCACATCGAGATCATACATACCTCATTTTCTTTACAGGTCAGTAAGATATCCAATAGTGAAAATGCAATCCAAATTCATCCAGTAGTTTTTGCATGATGCTGGAATGAACAGATTATTTATTTGTTTGTTTGTTTGTTTGTTTGTTTGTTTGTTTGTTTGTTTGAGTATAAATATCTGTCTGCCAAGAACATTTAAGGTATACAGTATGACTAGTAGAAAGAACCTTCACTAAACAATCAGTCTCTGCCAACATTTGCAAATTTAAGGTTACATCTAAAAATGTGCATGGTGGAAAGAAAGGAATGTCACTCAAAGTACATACAAGATACAACCACTTGTGGAGCCCTTAATTGATAATTTCTCTAGCATCCATAAGGGATATTGGGGACAAATTAGTACGATGGGGCATAGACGGGGTCCAAAGGAGCCAGTGCACTTTAAATTTCTTCAACTGGGTGTGCTGGCTCCTCCCCTCTATGCCCCCTCACACAGGCAGTTTAGAAAAAAGTGCCCTCAGGAAAGAATGCACACTCTGGAGCTACAGAGACTTTTTCTTCAGTTTATTTTCAATCTTTGTTATTTTCAGTATGAAGTCTGGGCAACAGCATAGCTGTACCGTGAGAGTTAGGGAAAGGGGGGGGACGGTCACTGGTCTTGCAAGGTGTCAGAGCCGCTTCCCCGCCGCAGGACCACCATCCTGAGAGGTTGTTTGTTCAGTGGGGCACTGCGCCTTGGCTGTCTCAGTCGCAGCACGCCGCACACCCCTAACATTAGCCTGAAGGGTATCCGGACTCCAGATCAACAGCAAAAAGGTCGACAAACCTTAGGTCGACGCCAATTGGTCGACAAACCTTAGGTCGACATGGACAAAAGGTCGACATGGACAAAAGGTCGACAGGAACAAGGTCGACATGGAAAAGGTCGACATGAGTTTTTCACAATTTTTTTCTTTTTTGGAACCTTTTCATACTTAACGATCCACGTGGACTACGATTGGAACGGTAATCTGTGCCGAGCGAAGCAGTAGCGGAGCGAAGGCACCATGCCCGAAGCATGGCGAGCAAAGCGGTGCACTAATTGGGGTTCCCGGTCACTCTACGAAGAAAACGACACCAAAAAACAACCTCAAGTCGACCTTTTTCTATGTCGACCTTGTTCCTGTCGACCTTTTGTCCTTGTCGACCTTTTGTCCATGTCGACCTAAGGTGTGTCGACCAATTGGCGTCGACCTAAGGTTTGTTGACCTTTTTGCTGTCTATCCTGAGTCCCTGACCCAGCCTGAAGGTGACATCCGTGGTGAGTACAAACCGGGGACCCCACTAGGGAAATCCCCCGGTTCAAGGTGCGGCTGACACGCAAGGGAGGCATACGGGACCCCGATGGGGGGACCCGCTATAGCCCCTGTGTACACTAGCAGTGGTTTAGTGAAAACTTGCATTTATGTCATGTTTTACACTGTTTGGGAGACATTGCCAGTATAAATAACCCTGAAGCTCTGGCACCATTACAGGGAGCGGAGCTTCCTCAGAGCGGGCTCAGCGGCATTTTGGCATCTTCCTCTGCATACTGCAGCAGCGGGCACACACAGTTCCTCCAGACAAGCAGGAACACGTTGGAAACTTGGTACAGTGTGTATCTCAGGGGGAGAGATGCTATTGTGCCCATTCTGTGTCCCATGGGGAATATATATGTCTATAATATAACATATACAGTGTTTCACTGAATACAACTACCAGCCTCACTGGGGCTAGGTAGTTTGGGTGTGCTGGTGCCTTCTCTCTGTCTCCCCTGCACATACAGTAAGGACAGGCTTGCATAATACTTGTCTGTGTGTATGTGTATGGCTGTATTGTTATTGCAATCATGGTAAAACAGAAGTTATGCAGTGTGTGTAACACCAGGTTCTCCCCTCTGTCATATGGCTCCATTTCATGTGAACAATGCAGTCTGTCCTCACAAGACATTGAGGAGGCTGTGGGGGAGGGTCCAGAGCCTTCCTGGCTCGGTGCAATCAAAACTATGATGTCTGATATGTCATCTCAGCTCACTGCAAATGCCCATAAAACTCAGCAACTACAGCTGGATGTTGCAGACCTTGCTGCTAGGGCAGATGTTCCCCATCATCCCATCTCTTCAGGTCTACAAAAACGTGGATTGCCTGCCTTAATCTCAGATTCTGAGGAAGAAATATAAGAGGATGGGGAGGACATGGACCCCATTGGTGGGGATCCCCCTTCAGCACAGGGTATTGAACCCCTCATTCTGGCTATACGGGATGTGTTAAAACTCCCTCTAGAGGACACTGCGACACTGCAGTCGTTTTTCCTCACAAAACAAACTGTGTCACTTTCCTTGATTCTGCAGAGTTAGATGACCTATTTAAGTTAGCCTGGAAAAATCCAGGCAAAAATACCAGGTGTCCAAACGGTTTTTGCACACTTTCCTATTTGCTTCTGAAGGCAGGAAATTCTGGGAAGTGCCCCCAGCTGTGGACGTATCAGTCTCTCGCCTCTCTAAGAAGGCGGTACTGCCTGCCACGGGCTCCTTTACCATAAAGGACCCTGGGGATAGAAAAATAGAGACTACACTGAAGTCTATCTACACTGCAGCAGGTGTATCACAGAGACCGGTCATTGCAGGTTGCTGGACGACCCATGCCATTCATACGTGGGCTACTAAGATTCAGGAGGGCCTCTCAGGGGATATGTCCCTGGTTACTATAGTTACTCTCCTAAAACACATTCAGGACACTGCACGCGTCCTGTGTGACTCTCTCAAGGAGATAGGCAATATCGATGCTAGGACCACTGCTATGGCAGTGTCAGCGCGCAGGACCTTGTGGTTGCATCAGTGGGTTGCGGACACAGAATCCAAGCGCAATGTGGAGTCTCTTCCCTTTTCAGGGGAATGGCTCTTCAGGGGAGAACTGGATGCGTGGGTCTCTGAGGTTACAGCTGGGAAATCCAAATTTCTCCCCTCTGGGGCCCCGCCAGCTAGAAGGACCTATCCGGGACCGTATACTCGGTACTTTCGGTCCACCAGATTTCAATCTAGGGCCAGAGGTGCCTCCAATGCAGCTTGAGGCACCAGAGGTAAGCCTAAGAAACCAGCCGTTACTGGCTCTCAGGAACAGAATACCAGTTCAGCTTCCACTAAAACCTCAGCATGATGGTGCATGCCCATCCAAAGGGGATCTCGAGGTGGCAGCTCAGTTATGTCACTTCAGCCACATCTGGGAAAGTTCCTGCCAGGATGCCTGGGTCAGAGATCTCATATCTCAAGGATACAAGCTGGAGTTCGATGGTGCTCCTCCCCAACAATTTTTCAAATAAAGCTTACCAGCTTTGGAGGATACGCGGGCTATGCTGCTGCTGGCCATTATCAAGTTGGCTCAGTCACAAGTCATTGTTCCGGTACCACTGCAACAACAAGGGCAAGGTTACTACTCCAATCTGTTTGTAGTGCCGAAACCAGACGGGTCGGTAAGACCCATTTTGAATCTGAAGTCTTTGAACCCTACCTAAAGGTTTTCAAGTTCACAATGGAATCTTTGCGAGCAGTGTATGCAGGTCTGGAAGAGCAGGAATTTCTGGTATCCTTGGATATCAAGGACGCCTATCTCCATATCCTGATTTGGCCTCCTCATCAGGCTTATCTGAGGTTTGCCCTGCTGAATGCTCTATACCAGTTCCAAGTATTACCCTTTGGCCTGTCTACAGCTCCAAGGGTGTTCACGAAGGTGATGGTGGAGATGATGTTCCAGCTCCGAGTCCAGTGGGTCACGATTGTCCCTTACCTGGATGATCTCCTGATAAAGGCAAAATCCAGGGAGCTTCAATTGCTCCATATAGGTTGCACTATCCAGCTTCTGTCTCACCATAGGTGGATCCTCATTTTACAGAAGACCCACCTGGTGCCATCTCAGTGGCTCCTGTTCTTGGGAATGATCCTGGATACCGTGGCACAGAAAGTGTTCCTCTCAGAGGACAAAGCGAGAACACTCCAGGAGATGGTCCGCATGGTTCTCTGACCTGCTTGAATATCCATCCATCTTTGCATTGTTGGGAAAAATGGTGGCCTCGTACAAGGTAATCCAGTATGGAAGGTTCCACGCCAGAACATTTCAATTGGATGTCCTGAGCAAGTGATCCGGTTCACATCTTCAGATGCACCGGGTGATTCGACTGTCACCTCAGGCCAGGATTTCACTCCTGTGGTGGCTGCAGTCTTCCAACCTCCTGGAAGGCTGAAGCTTCAGGATTCAGTATTGGATCCTCCTCACAACGGATGCAAGTCTGAGAGGATGGGGTGCTGTCACCCAAGGGGCTCAGTTCCAGGGCAGGTGGTCTGCCCATGAAGCCCTACTTCTGATCAACATTCTGGAACTTTAGGCAATCTACAATGCTCTGATTCAGGCCTTTCCTCTGCTCTTGGATCGGGCGATCCAGGTTCAGATGGACAACGCCACGGCGGTGGCATACATCAATTGACAAGGAGGGACAAAAAGCAGGGCCTGCATGCAAGAAGTGTCAAGAATACTCCTCTGGGCAGGTAGAAATGCAAGAGCACTGTCCACAATCTTCATTCCGGGAGTGGACAACTGGGAAGCGGATTACCTGAGTCGTCACGATCTCTACCCAGGAGAGTGGGGGCTATACCTTCAGGTGTTTCAGCAGATCATCGACCAGTGGGGTTGCCCACAAATCAACATGATGGCATCTCACCTCAACAAGAAGCTTCACTGCTATTGCCATGAACCAGGGATCCTCAGGCGAGCACAGTAGATGCAATGATGTCGCCTTGGCCATATTGGCTGGTCTACCTATTTCCTCCAATTTCGTTGCTCCCGCGGGTGCTCAAGAGGATCAGACATCAAGGTGTTCAGGCAATCCTGATTGCCACGGATTGGCCCTGGAGAGCTTGGTACATGGATCTTCTGGGCATGTCCGTAGAAGACTCTTGGCCTCTGCCGCTAAGAAGGGACGTTCTTCAACAAGGACCGTTCGTCTACCCGGACTTACGGCGGCTTCGTTTGGCGGCATGAAAGTTGAGCGGAACATCCTAGCTCACAAGGGATTTTCCAAAAAGGTCATTGCTACCATGGTTCAGGCCAGGTAACCTGTGGCGTCAAAACACTATCATCATATCTGGAAGAGGTATGTGTCCTGGTGCGAGGAACGCACTTATCAGCCTGCGGAGTTCCATTTGGGGCGGTTCCTCCATTTCCTGCAGGCTGGTGTGGATAAGGACTTACGTCTGGGTTCCATTTAGGTCCAGATTTCAGATCTCTCCATTTTCTTCCAGAATAAATTGGCAGTGTTGACAGAAGTGCAGACCTTCTTGCAAGGGCTGCTTCACATAGAACCTCCATTTGTTCCGCCCACGGCACCTTGGGATCTGAATGTGGTGTTGAATTTTCTACAGTCCTCCTGGTTTGAACCTCTGATCATGGTAGAAGACAAGTACCTCACATGACAGATGGTGATGTTACTGGCCCTGGCTTCTGCTAGACGTGTCTCAGAATTAAGGGCCTTATCGTGTAAAAGTCCGTATTTGGTCTTTTACGAGTACAAAGCGAAGCTCAGGACTCAACAGCAGTTCCTGCCGAAGGTCGTCTCTGCGTTCCATTTGAATCAACCTCTTGTAATTCCGTCTAGTTCTTGCTCTTCTGCTCCTCCGGAGGCATTGGCTGATGTGCGAGCCTTGAAGGTCTATGTCAAGAGAACGGCTCGAATCATAAAGACGGATTCCTTGTTCGTGCTGCATGATGCTCAGAAGAAAGGTTGCCCTGATTCAAAGCAGTCCATTGCTCGTTGACTTACGCTCACTATCCAACAGGCCTATGTGCATGCAGCCTTGTCTGTTCCACAGTCTCTGAAGGCCCACTGTACTAGATCAGTGGGGTCTTCCTGGGCGGCTGCCCGTGGAGTCTCGGCCCTGCAACTGTGCAGAGCTGCTACCTGGTCAGGGAAGAACACCTTTGGGAAGTTCTACAGATTTGTTACCCTGGCAAAAGAGGATACCCAGTTTGGGCAGGCGGTACTGCAGACGTCTCCGCACGTTCCCGCCCTTTCTGGAAGCTTTGGGACGTCCCCATCATACTAATGTGTCTCCAATATCCCTTATGGATGCTAGAGAAAATAGGATTTTAATACCTACCGGTAAATCCTTTTCTCGAAGACCATCGCCTCAGTGCAGTGACTTTCTGCAGGTGGTCTGTTGTATGTTACCTGCTCAGCTGTTGCTGTTTTGTTGCCAGCCATTGCTGGTCTTGCCTGTTCAGCTTTTACTGTTTTGTTGCCAGCCACTGCTGGTCGTGTTTCTGTTATTGGTGTGTTGGTGAAAAATCTCACCACTCCTTGTTCTTCAATTCCTTCTCTCGAGTATGTCCTTTCTCCTTAGGGCTCTGTTTTTACCTATAACTTCCTGTGGGAGGGGGTATAGGGGGAGGAGCCAGCAAACGCAGTTGAAGAAATTTAAAGTGCACTGGCTCCTTTGGACCCCATCTATACCCCATCGTACTAATGTGTCCCCAATATCCCTTATGGACTACGATAAACGGATTTACCGGTAGGTATTAAAATCATATTTTAGTCAATTCTGTCCCAAAATAGTGTTAACATGTCTAAAATGACTGATGCAAGTGAAGCAATATTTGACCTAGACCTAATTTAGCACACTGGCTGAGACGGAGCACCAGTGTCCCCAAATCTTTATATTAGTGATTTGATGCAATTTTCTCTCCATCCCACCCTATACCTGTGTCAGCAAGTTTGTGCCTCTTGGTGACGATTATAAAATAAAAATATGGCAGCATATTTAAAAAAAAACAACACTTTCAAATATATATTTAAAAAAAGAAAAGAAAAAAAAAGCTTTTGTTAAAAAATGAAGTAGGGAGGCAGAAAGGGGGGTAGAGTAACATATAGACAGGTTAGGCAGAGTCACATTTGGGCAGTGGGGCCCAAACCACAAATGGCATTGGGAGACATGTAATAACACATGGGCTGAGGTTGGGCATAGTCACACACGGTCAGAGGAAGTCAGAGTCACTCATGGGTATAAGGGAGCAGAGACACATATGGGCAAGGACAGTCAGAGTCATACATGGGTAGGGGATAGGCAGGGACACATATGGGCAGGAAGTGTACAGATGCATATGGGGAGGAGTTTGGCATATACAGAGACACAAATGGGCAGGTTATGGACAGACACATATGGGCATTTGGTAGGCAAACACATAGTGGCAGGGAAGGGAAGCAGAGGCACATATGAACAAGAGAAGTCAGAGTCATACATGGGTAGGGGGTAGGCAGGGACACATATGGGTACGAGGTGTACAGATACGTATGGGGAGGAGTTTGTCATATACTGTACATATAGGTGGGGGGGTGCAGAGACACATATGGGCAGGATATGGGCAGACACATATGGGCATGTGGTGGGAATACACATAGTGACAGGGAAGGGAAGCAGAAACACATATGAGCAAGAGAAGTCAGAGTCATATATAGGCAGGAGCTGGGCAGATACATATGGGTAGGCTGTGAGAATACACATTTGGGCAGTAGGTGCGCAGACACTTACAGTGTGGGCAGGAGGGGGGAGTAGAAACACCTATAAGTGGGGGAGGGGGGAAATAGCGAGAGGCGGACCCAGGTGAAAAAATATGATTGCTCCCCCCCCAAACACTAAAGAAAAACAAGGTAGTACCTTTATGCAATATGTGCTCCCTCCAGAGCAACGTTTTTCCAACATCCCCCCTTGTGTGCCCCAAATGGTATCCGTTCACATGGTCGACCATGTTATGGTCGACAGTCATTAGGTCGACCACTATTGGTCGACATTGACATGGTCGACATGGACACATGGTCGACACATGAAAATGGTCGCCACATGAAAGGTCGACATTAGTTTTTTAACTTTTTTTTCTTTTGGGGAACTTTTCCATACTTTACGATCCACATAGACTACGATTGGAACGGTAAAGTGTGCCAAGCAAAGCGGTAGCGGAGCGAAGGCACCATGCCCGAAGCATGGCGAGCGAAGCGAGCCATGCGAGGGGACGCGGTGCACTAATTGGGGTTCCCAGTCACTTTACGCAAAAAACGACACCAAAAAAAGTTAAAAAAACTCACGTCGACCTTTTCATGTCGACCTTTCATGTGTCGACCATTTCCATGTGTCGACCATGTGTCCATGTCGACCATGTCAATGTCGACCAATAGTGGTCGACCTAATGACTGTCGACCATAACATGGTCGACCATTCATACCGGAACCGCCCCAAATACCCCCAGTGTTTCCCTGACATTCCCCCAACACAGCAGTGTATTCCCCACATGCCCACCTTGTGTGCCCCAAATGCCCTAAGCATCTGTACATGACCTCTTGTAGCGTGTCCCTCCACATGCCCCCTGTGTGTCACCATACGCTGCACTACATCACTACACTACATCACTGCACTAAATCATGACACTAAATGGCTGTATTACATCACTACACTACATCCTCCAATATCCAGCACTACATCACTACACTACACACCCTTATATGCTGCTCTACATCACTACATCCTCTACACACTGCACTGCACTACATCACTACACTACATAAATCTATATGCTGCACTACATCACTACACTACATGCCCCTATACACTGCACTACATCAATCCACTACATGCAGCGGCAGAAATTTACTACACTACATCACTACACTCAGGGGTTAAAGTGAGCCGGAACGGGGCGGAACTGCGTTCCGTCAGTTCCACTTGGAGACGGAACGCAGTTCCGCCTCCTCTGGCTCACCTAACCCGGCGATGTGTCCCCGTCGCTGCAGGGAGATGACGGGGCCCGCTGAGAGTGTGTTACCAGCGGGCGCCCGTCTTCCCGCACAGCGGCAGCCGGAGGCAGGAGCTCAGTACTGAGCTCCGCCTTCCGGCTCAGTCAGTGCGCGCTATGGGAGAGACGTCATGACGTCTCTCTCATAGTGCAGATGAGCGGGCGGCGAGAGGACTGCAGCGGCCGGACATGGAGCGGGGCTTGGTAAGTATGGTGTGTGCTGTGTTTTTTTATTTTTTTTATTTGTGTAGCAGCTGGGGGGCAAACTACTGAGAGGTCATTACTATGGGGGCATTACTACTGGGGGGCAAACTACTGAGGGGCATCTACTGGGGTCATTACTACTGGGGGGCATTTACTGGGGGACATTACTACTGGGGGCAAACTACAAGGGGGCAAACTACAGAAGGGCATTACTACTGGGGGACAGACTACTGAGGGGCAGTACTACTGGGGGACATTACTACAAGGGGGCAAACTACAGGAGGGCATTACTACTGGGGGGCAAGCTACTGAGGGGCATCTACTGGGGGGCATTTACTGGGGGACATTACTACTGGGGGGTAAACTACTGAGGGGCATTACTACTGGGGGACATTACTACAGGAGGGCATTACTACTGGGGGGGCATTACTACTGGGGGGCAAACTACAGAGGGGCATTACTACTGGGGGCAAACTACTGGGAGACATTACTACTGGGTGCAAACTACAGGGGGCAAACTACAGGAGGGCATTACTACTGGGGGCATAACTACAGTGGCATTACTACTGGGGTCGTAACTACAGGGGTTAAACTACTGGGGGCATTACTACTTGGTGGCATTACTACTGGGGGCTAAACTACAAGGGGGCATAACTACAGGGGCTAAACGACTGGGGGCATTACCATTAAGGGCATTACTACTGGGGGCACTACTAATGAGGGCATTGTAAAGGGGGCACTTCATAAGGGGCATCACTCCTGGGGTCATAAGGGGCACTGCTATTGCGAGCATTGCATAAGGGCCACCACTACTATGGGCTCTATATAAGGGGCGCTACCACTGTGGGCATTGTATAAGAGGCGCTACTGCTGTAGGCATTATGTGTATTATGGGGTGCTACTACTGTGGGCGTTATTACTATTGTGTAACACGCCCCTTTTTGAGACCACGCCCCTTTTTGCGGGGCGCGCCTACGGCGCGCGCAATACCTTTGTTGAATTGCCACCGTGGGAAGGGGGGTGAGTTCCACCACCTCTCTAGGACCACTTTAAGCACTGACTACACTACATACTATATGCTGCACTACATCACTATACTACATGCCCCTATACACTGCACTACATCAGTACACTACATGCAGCAACAGAACGATCAGCGGCGCAGTTGGTGCAGTCCACCGGGGCCGAGGCACTGAAGGGATCCAGAGCTGGCATTAGCAGCACTAATAATAAGTCTGAATAACTCATTATAGTACGCCGTCCGGCCACTGCTGGCTGCAATAAAGGAGGAGAAGGTGGTCCGGCCAAAGGAGAGAAGGGGGCCCATCTCCTTATTGGCCAGTGGTTAGCAGATTGTCAGTGAGTGCTTCCAATCCCTGACGTGCCAGCCTCTTCTGCAAATGATCTGTTGTATATGGTGACTGGTCCCTCTTCCAGGACCAGTAAGGAGAAGGGAGGGGCCCCTTTCTCTTGCCGGAAAGCCTTCTTCTTTCTCATTATGGCCTGCAGTGGCTGGTCAGTGAACTATAATGACTCATTATTAGCACTACTAATGCCAGCTGTGGGCCCCTTCAGTGCTGCGTGCCTCGGTGCATTGCACCGCCTGCACGGCCAGTAGCTTTGCCACTGGCACAATGCAGGGGAAAGCAGGGTGGGATGACTGCATGATGCCAGAGGTGGAGAACATTGGATATACCTTGGGGGGCATTGATGGCACCAGCTGCACCGCCCTCACATTGGCCCTGTTTGGACTGTCTTCAGTAGACTTCATGCACATGGAATTATTTTATCATCAAACTGTGTTTGCAATGCACTTTTGAAAATAAGTCTTCCTGTTGTCTACCTTTATGTAAACCCAGAGAAATGACTCTACACAACTCTAGAATCACAAGAAATTTTCTTTATTTGAGCTATTTATTCGCCTGTGAACACTTATTTTTGTGTTTTATTTCCAATGCTGTGAGAATAGCATTTTATTTTTATTTATCCAAGAAAAGCAATAAAATAGCAGCAATCTCCTTGTGTAACATGTATTACATAATGTATTCCTTTATTACGTTGAAACACATTTTAGGATAAAAATTATTGATCTAAATAAAAGAAAGCAATATTCACTGAGTCCCTGTAAACAACTCGCATTGCTCGGTGCAATCATTCAATAAGAACACATTTTATTTGGAAAATAATAATGTAATTTCGCTATCAGTGTGGTGACTGGATGTACCCAGAACTGCAAACCATTGCTTAGGTTTGCTGTCAGCTGTATGCAAAGTTCCATACAAACCTTGCACTAACACCATTGCTAGAACCATTACCAACTGTTATTGATTAGGAATTACATTACATATAATTCTTCATTTCAGCCTGACACAAAACATATTATGAGTGAGGAAAGTGAAGCCCAAACTCTGGAGGTGTATGTGACACCTGGCTTGTAAAAAATGGTGCAATGTTTTGTCTGGAAGGATGGTGACAATTATCACACCTAAGGTAATAACATCATCAAGCCTCAACGTCTTAGTTAGAGTGACATGTATGGGGGAGGGATTTGGGGGTCATTCAGATCTGATCGATGCTGTGCGTTTTTGCATAGCGGGCGATCAGATCCAAACTGCGCATGCTTCTGAGCTGCAATGCGCAGGCACTTCGGAAGGCTACAACGGGCATTGGCAGTCAGCAAGGTGATTGACAGGAAGAGGCCATTTGTGGGTGGCATCTGACCACTTTCAGGGAGTGTCCAAAAAAACGCAGGCGGGCTCAAGCGTTTTGAGGGAGGATGTCTGACGTCAGCTCCGGCCCCGATCAGAAGGATTCAATCGCACTGGAAGAGTAAGTCCAAGCAGCTCAGCTACACATGCGATCGCACACTTGCACAGCTAAAATACACTCCCCCTGTAGGCGGCGATTATCTTATCGCAGGGCAGCAAAAAACGCAGTTCAACGAACAGATCTGAATTAGGCCCTTAGTTCTCCCCCTCATCTGAACTTCTGTAGGATGGGAAAAATACCTCTGACTACATATCTTTTGTAGGATGAATGCTTTTTGAGATTTAGATTCAAGGTAACTGAGAATTTTATCAGGCTCCAATGCTTTCTACATACTGTGTCTCAAGGAGGCATGTTTACAGGAGTGCCATGAGGGGGGAGAACCAGTACTCATCACCTGGGCAAGGGCTTGTTGGAGGAACCCGAGTCCAGGCTTGGACTGGCCCACAGGGGTACAGGGAAACCTCCGGTGGACCCTACGGCCTGGGGGCCCACCTGCTGCACTAACGATCAGGTTCCAGACTGTTCACTTGAAATATACATTATATACATATGTTACCTTATACTGCACTATGGTGTATTTTGTACAGTGCATTGCTGTTATTAATCTGTTATTAATCTGGTACATTTATATTTAATAGTGTGGCCCTATAATCCACAACCACCTAAAATCCAGGAAGGAATTCTTGAAATGATACTTGAGCATAAAATTCAGATTACTACAAACAAATATTCATTATTATTTATTGCTAAAGTATTTGCATGCTACAGTATTTAATGCATCCAATAAACATCTTTGTTTTTCCTGTGCTTTTACTGATTTCTCACTGTGGGGAGCCATACTTCATCAAATGCTGACATTTTTATTTTGCATTAAGCTAACAAGCATTTTGTTTGACATGCTGTCAATAATTCCAGACAAAATCTGTGTTGTAGTTTGGATGCTATGATCCGGAACATTTTACTGCAGAAAATACATGTATAATTTACTCCCTCCCTTATCACATCATTTAATTTCCTCCTTTGTGGGTGTCATATGAGAACTGTCAGTGATATTCACCTCTGAGTCAGGCCTAGTATCTGTTATTCCTTTGTGCTTTTGTGAAAAATGTGTTTGTGTACCTGCTAACTTTACTGAATAGAAAACTGGGACACATTAAGCCAGGGCTTAAAGTGGTCCTGGAGAGGTGGTGGAACTCATTTTCCCCACCACCTACCCCTCCTCCCATTAAGTGGAGCCAGTACTAGGGTTTTTAGCACCCGCCTGCAAACTATAAATTTGTACCCTATCTCTCATACTTTATGAAAACACAGTGCATGCCAAAGGCGCGTTGCAAAAAGGGGTGTGGTCTCACAAGGAAGGGACGTGGTCACAATAGTATCCCCAATTCAAATTATGTCACACATTACCACAATCTTATTCACTTTACACCGCACATACTGCCCATAATTCATATTATACCACGTAGTAATGCCCCTTATCCTGTTGCAACACACAGTAGTGCTCCTTATTCACATTATGTCACTCAGTAGTGCCCCTTACTCATTTTACACAATACAGTTGTACCCCTTATACACGTTAAGCCACACAGTAGTGCCCCTTAAAAACAATGCCCACAGTAGTGCATCTTATATACAATTGCAACAGCAGTAGTGCCCCTTACATATAATGCCCACAGAAGTCCCACTTATACACATAATACCCACAGTAGTGCCCCTTATGCACATCTCTGCCTCTGTCACTCCAGCAACTCATTGCCAATGTCCCTCCAAAAGCTCCATACCCTTTGTCTCTCCAGCAGCTTCCCTACCTTTTTTGTGTCCCTCCATCCCCCTGTCATCTTGTCTTCAGCAAGCCTTCTCCTCTTCGTGGCTCTAATTCCCTTCAGCAGAAGTGACTGCATGACATCACATATGCCGTGCTAGCAAAGGAAGCCGCTAGGGTGATATCCTGCTGACCCAAGAGAATCTGGTCTCTCCCTGAGCCAAGCTGCAGAAGTATTGGGCAGAGCCACCACAGAAGAAACATTGGGGAGAACAATTAGCAATGACTACATTTATGAGCTGGAAAGCGATGTCATCTTGTAGTACATCTACTGGTAAATACAGTTGTAGAGGTATGCTACAAGAATATGTATGCCACACAAATGTATTCATTACTAATCCTTCTCTGCAAAGGACAGCATGCAGCAAACCTAAAAATGCAGCCAAATCATACTTGCCTACTCTCCCGGAAGCTTCAGGAGACTACCAATTTTGAGGGTAGTACCCCGCAGCCCCGGAAGAGTAGGCGGCTCTCCCGCATCCTGCCTGCTTCCCAGTGATGCGGGCAGGATGGTATGATAATTACCACAAGCAGTCGTGGGCCGCGGCTCTGCCCCTTGTCACAGATCCGCGAATCGCGGGTGTTTTCTGTGTTCGAGCGGAGCCTATAGCTCCACCCCCTTATTGCGGACCCATGAATCGCGGATGTTTCACCTTATCAGGGGTGGGGCCTAATGACGCAACAGTTCGGTCCCACCCCCCAATGTGGCGTGTAGTGTCTCCTCTCCGGGTATGGGTTGATAGAGAGACAGTGTCTAGTTAGACAGTCAATAGATAGACACCATACTGTATGTTAGACAGACATTAGGGCGACAGGGTCAAAAGGTCAACATGAAAAAGGTAGACAGTACAAAAGGTCGACAGGGTCAAAAGGTCGACATGAAAATCGTTGACACAAAAAAGGTAGACACCATGTTTTTTGCATTTTTGTGGTTTGTATGGATAGTTTTGTCATCTGGGAACCTCAATTGTAGAAAGGCTTTGCTCGCCACGCTTCGGGCTCGGTGGCTCGCTGCGTTCGCCACAAGGTTTATATCCATCTCTATGCCAACATGGATAGAGACGGTAAGAAATAGTCCAAAAACATGTAAAATGTAAAAAAAAAGTGTCTATCTTTTTTATGTCAACCATCTTCATGTCGACCTTTTGACCCTGTCGACCTTTTGTGCTACCTTATTCATGTCAACCTTTTGACCCTGTCGACATAATGTCTGTCTAACATATGGTGTCTATCTATTGACTGTCTAACTAGACACCGTCTATCTATCACCCGTATATCCTCCTCTCCGGGCTTCTCCCAGAGAGGAGATTTGAAAAGTAGGTAACTACGAACCAAACCACAGAAAATGCAGTTTTCAGAGATTTGGCCGCTTACCTCATATGCACCAAGCCCCAGAATGCAATAGATTCCGGGACTTGGATGCGGTTGGCAATGCTCAATAGAAGTCTTTGGGCTTCTATCACATTGCCCCTCTGAAAGGGATCCAATCAGATTCCTCCCAGTCCCATCTGCAGCTCATACATCACTCGACACATGCACAGATAGGACTCCAGGTCCTAAACCTGGTAGTACAACCATCGCAAAGGACAACTCTTACCGCATGAGCTGTCCTTCGTGTTTTTATTCATGTGTACAGCATTAGCAAACGCTGATACGCATGTGGTGAGTGGCAGGATGAATCACAATGATTGATGCATCCCGCCCAATGTGAGTGAAAGACAAATGTGGTTAGGGCCCTTACAAATTTTCCCCACTGCAGCCCATTTCTCCCTCTCAGGGTGGCTATACCGGTAACATCAGTCTGCCTCGTCCAGCTTCTCTGTCTTTTGGCTAAGGTCAGAAATAGGTAGGTGATTGATTTTTATATTTAATGACTGGTACTCATTAAGTCACCTGAGCTGAAGCATAGACATCCTTAAAACCTGAACTGTCAGCATGCCTTGAGGATAGAAGTTGGAAACCTCTGAGTTAAGCCATTATGGCAGGTGCTACTCATATTTTAGTAAAAAATAGTCTAGATAAATTCATGATTGGATGAGGGGCAGCTGTAATAGCAAACCTGCCCTGCAGCCAGCTGCTGCAAAACTGGCAGGGGTGCATGCTGGGAGCTGCAGATAATAAAATATTTAAACAGTATGGCTAGGGCTGAAGCAGGGCACATGAGCATTCTCGGTCAGCGCTCCCTGCCCACGTGACTTATGACATCACAGTACCCAGGGCGTTCCAGGGTAACCTGCAATCTGCAAAACGATACTGACAAAGCAGTGATCATGTCACCTCCTGGACTTTGCACCATACTTGCCTACCTGACCCTCTCCATGAGGGAGAAAATGCTCTGTTCCTGGACTTTCCTGGTAATGTATGATTGCCATCACCTGTGGTGAAACACCTTTCTTATCAATTAACTAGCTCACCACAGGTGATGGCAATCATACATTACCAGGAAAGTCCAGGAACAGAGCATTTTCTCCCTCATGGAGAGGGTCAGGTAGGCAAGTATGCCCTAGAGAGCATCACCAGATGCACCCCCTGTTTCCACGTTCCTGGGTATGGAAATGGGACCCATAGTTCAAATTACCACATTTGCACTTGCAATCTGTATCATTTATGTCACAGTGTATTTTTCTTACAGTATGTTGCATGCCCCGTTTACTTGTAATCAATGAGAAAGCACATGGGTCAGGGGAAAGACCACTGTTGGCCCAAACCCATCCCCATCCTTCTAACAGCAAGTATTTGGTGGGGTTGGGTATGGATGTGGTGGTTAGAATACCGGCAGCGCGGTGAGCGCTAGAAAGCTCCTTGCTGTGCTTGCCACGCTGTGCTCGCCACGCTGCGGGCTCAGTGGCTCACTGCACTCACCACAGGTTTTATTACCACAGTGACAGAGCCTCCCAACTGCAACCCCCCCCCTCCAGGAGGAAAAAAACTTGACTATTCTCTTAATTTATGAATGCCAGCACCTGTTTTGAACAGCTTAATGGACAAGAAAGTTGATTTCCACAGGTGATGGCAATGACAGATTAAGAGAAAAGTCCAGGAGCAGAGCATTCTGTCCCTCCTGGAGAGGGTCATGTTGGGATATGTGGACACTGCTGCCCGCGGGTTAGACAGCGGGACAGTCCTAAAAAAAGGGACTGTCGGGCGAAAATTGGGACAGTTGGGAGGTATGCATCAAACAAGGCAGCATTTCAAATTAGGTGTTACTGGGCTTCAATGTAAACACTAGAGATCAGAGCCGTAACTACGTGTGTGCCAGTTGGGCCTGGCACACAGCGCAGTCGTCCTGGGGGCGCAACTGGCCGCATCCCATTAATTTACTCAGCGGCATTGTAATGAGTCAAACTAACTCAATACAAGCCACCAGAGAGGAGCAGCAGCGCCGGAGGCAGGAGAGAAGGACGTGGAGGGAGTGGGAGGAGGGAGCCGCAGCAGCGCACTAATTGGTGGTGGCGCTGCTCAGAGCCGTCCTTCTCCTTCCACTGTGCGGCTGTGCGCCCCCTCCCTCTCCCTCAGTGCCTGCAGCATCGTCTGCGCCAAAACGGGAACTGCCTGTGTGTGCGGGAGCCGGGCAGAGGAGGAGATCCACGGAGGCAGCGGCAGCAGGAGCTGCCCAAACGATACAGCTGACGAAGAGCCAGGAGGATGGGAGGTAAAAAAAAGAGTCAGGGCTACAGTATTACAGTTTACAGGCTGGGGTGAACGCGGGCGGCACTGCATAGGGCTGTATAGAGAATGAATCCCTTCTTCTGCTGTGCTTATTTATATATATATACATATATATATGTGAACAGAAAATGAGGTATTGAAAGCGACCAATGGTGCTAGACAATTGTAACAAAGCAAGGTAGTTGTAAAAATTTATATACAGATTTATTATATAGCACTAAAACAAAACTGAGTTAAAAATCTGTGCAAAAAGAGGTAACATGTAGCTAAAATAGTAAAAAAAAACATGTACACAGGAAAAATGTATACAAAAAAGACATAGGACATAAAATATACCAAGGTAAAAAAATGTTTTAAAAATTCAAAAAAAAAAAGAGGAGTAAGAGTATCTTAACTTTTGATAAGTGAGGTAAGATCAAGGCAGCACCCAACGCGTTTCGTCCTATCTGGACTTCATCAAGGGGTGATCTAAAGCTAGAGACAGACCATATATATATACTCATTAATTGAGTGAAGTGTTTGTATTTGTTCAATATAGAATTATAGTGCACAATTATTACAGGTGTATTAATAGGGGTATAGAATCCTGTGAATTTAAGCTAAAAAAAAACCAACAGAATGTTTATAAAACAAGAAAAAAGTCACGGAGCCGTGAACTTCCTGTCCGGGCCATCCGCGACGTCACATCCGCCCCACATCCGGTGTCCTTAGCGGCCGGGTGCGCATGCGCCGGCTCCGTGTGGCGGAATGTATTTATACCGCTAACACTTGTCTTCAATGCGAGTACCACGTTAGTATGTGTAACCAAGGTAACACAGGTCTCCGGCGGCCATTTTTTGTCCTCGATTTACAGCATTAGCGGCGGCCATATTTTTGGAGTCCGAGTTATTACCGAAGCTGGTTGCTTGAGTTCAATGTTCTGCATATCTTAAGTACAGCTCCATTTCGATTTAGGGATGCATAGAACAAGAGACAATGGAAGATACAAATGTTAAGAATGGAGTTATATTAGCACAATATCAATACAATTGTATATTTTAATTAGTCTGACAATAAATTCATAAAATAAATGTGAAATCACGCATAAGGCATATAGTCATAAGTAGACCAGATTTTTTTCAACAGATTATTTTTTTATTTTTTATATAATTACCGTGGAAAGACATTAGGACACTGTTCACAATTAATACTGGGACAGAATTCTCGGTGGTATACACAGGGTATAATAATAAGGGTAAAATTGTATATGGACATAGCCATTTGAGCATTCCCACAGAACTCCTCCAGCACCTTTGTTTTTACAGTACCCGATCTTCCAAGGAGGTCCCCCATCCTTGTACTGGCCGGGCCCAGACTTGCTTAGCTTCCAAGATCAGACGGCATTGGGCGTCCCCAAGATGGTATGATTGTAATGACAATGCGGAGTCGTAAGTAGGGGCCCATAGATGTCCGTGTATATATAAGTCATCATCCAAATATGGGTGGAAAATAATCTTAGTGGAACAAATCATTTAAAAGGAAGGGCATGTAACTATAGGCCAAGGTGTCAAGAGATATGCATGGTTCAGAAGGATATTAGATAAAAATGTTAAAACCTTGAAATTACAGCACCTGGTCTCCCCTGGGGGTCCCCCAACCAGGTACTGGCCAGGCCCAACGCTGCTTCGCTTCCAAGACCGGCCGGGATTGGGTCTATCCAGCGTGGTATGGCTGTAATAATGGTCAGGTGATATGGATAAAGTTTGAATAAGAAGGGGAGGTAAAGGAACATGTGAAAGAAGGATGCTTACATCACAAGAAGGGTGCTATCTCGTATCCTTCATTAAACCCGTCAGGATGAAGAGTGTTCAGTTCGTAAATCCAGAACATCTCTCTCCTTGAAAGGAGGTTGGAAAGATCTCCGCCTCTGTCTCCTAAAGCCACCAGTTCAATGCCTTTGTATGTTAATGCCTCCGGTTCTGAGTTATGGTACTGATGAAAGTGTCTTGATACCGCATGTGTTAAAACTTTGTTTCTTACGTTCCTGATGTGTTCTTCAATGGGAGAATAGATACATTTTTTACAAATAACCCATACCAAAACAATATCATCTTTTATAAACGTTATATTGATGACATTTTAATTGTATGGGAAGGAGATCACCAAGTTTTAAAGAATTTTTAACATACATCTCGGAAAACAACATGAACCTCAGCTTCACGGCCAAAGATGACAGTGAGAGGATGGAGTTCCTAGATGTAGTGTTGACACACTCAGACAAATAAATCATCACGAGCAACTTCATCAAGAATGTGGATATGAATAGCTACGTACACTATAGGCGTAACCATCGACAACAGTGGAAGGACAATGTTCCTTTTTCTCAGTTCAACAGGATAGCACGCAACTGTAAAACCAATGAGGACAGAGATACCCAACTTGAAGTTTACAGAGAAAGATTCAAGGAAAAGGGTTACCCGACACAACACCTGGAAGGAGCCACTATTAGAACCAAAGGCCTTGAAAGACGAGATTTGTTAAAATACAAGTCTAAAGAAAACAAAGAAGATACGGTTAAATTCATAACCACATACAATAGACATGAGAAACTCATCCAACAAACCTTAAAAAAACATTGGCATATCTTGCTGATGGACCCCATCTTGAAGGACTACCTCACTAAGGAACCAAAACTGGTCTTTAGGAAATCCCAAAACCTGAAGGACCTGTTG
This sequence comes from Pseudophryne corroboree, assembly GCF_028390025.1. NCBI lineage: Eukaryota > Metazoa > Chordata > Amphibia > Anura > Myobatrachidae > Pseudophryne > Pseudophryne corroboree. Next base: position 308,917,262 of record NC_086447.1, on the reverse strand, counting down.
GCACCTAGTATGTTAAGGAATCCCGAACCAAGAAATACTATGCCTAAATGTGTGGGCAGTTTTAAATGTGGCAAATGTAACATCTGCAAAATTCTCCACCAGAATAGGAAATCTTTCTGTAACTCCAATACTAACAAAGAATACCGGATTAAACAGTTTATCAGTTGTAACACCTCATCAGTAATCTATCTCTTGGAATGCCCATGCAAAATGAAGTACATCGGCAAAACTAAAAGGGCATTGAAACTTCGCATTCAAGAACACATCAGGAACGTAAGAAACAAAGTTTTAACACATGCGGTATCAAGACACTTTCATCAGTACCATAACTCAGACCCGGAGGCATTAACGTACAAAGGCATTGAACTGGTGGCTTTAGGAGACAGAGGCGGAGATCTTTCCAACCTCCTTTCAAGGAGAGAGATGTTCTGGATTTACGAACTGAACACTCTTCATCCTGACTGGTTTAATGAAGGATACGAGATAGCACCCTTCTTGTGATGTAAGCATCCTTCTTTCACATATTTCTTTACCTCCCCTTCTTATTCAAACTTTATCCATATCACCTGACCATTATTACAGCCATACCACGCTGGATAGGCCCAATCCCGGCCGGTCTTGGAAGCGAAGCAGCGTTGGGCCTGGCCAGTACCTGGTTGGGGGACCCCCAGGGAAGACCAGGTGCTGTAATTTCAAGGTTTTAACAGTTATATTATAACTACCCTAATTTTGTGCAAATGATTTTTTAATTTTTGTATCTTTTGAATTATGATATTTAATTGCATCCAGTTGGTAACACAATTTTTTCATCTAATATCCTTCTGAACCATGCATATCTCTTGACACCTTGGCCTATAGTTACATGCCCTTCCTTTTAAATGATTTGTTCCACTAAGATTATTTTCCACCCATATTTGGATGATGACTCATATATACACGGACATCTATGGGCCCCTACTTACGACTCCGCATTGTCATTACAATAATACCATCTTGGGGACGCCCAATGCCGTCTGATCTTGGAAGCTAAGCAAGTCTGGGCCCGGCCAGTACAAGGATGGGGGACCTCCTTGGAAGATTGGGTATTGTAAAAACAAAGGTGCTGGAGGAGTTCTGTGGGAATGCTCAAATGGCTATGTTCATATACAATTTTCACCCTTATTATTATACCCTGTGTATACCACCGAGAATTCTGTCCCAGTATTAATTGTGAACAGTGTCCTAATGTCTTTCCACTGTAATTATATAAAAAAAATAAAAAAAAAATAATCTGTTAAAAAAATCTGGTCCACTTATGACTATATGCCTTATGCGTGATTTCACATTTATTTTATGAATTTATTGTCAGACTAATTAAAATATACAATTGTATTGATATTGTGCTAATATAACTCCATTCTTAACATTTGTATCTTCCATTGTCTCTTGTTCTATGCATCCCTAAATCGAAATGGAGCTGTACTTAAAATATGCAGAACATTGAACTCAAGCAACCAGCTCCGGTAATAGCTCGGACTCCAAAAATATGGCCGCCGCTAATGCTGAAAATCGAGGGCAAAAAATGTCCGCCGGAGATCTGTGTTACCTTGGTTACACATACTAACGTGGTACTCCCATTGAAGACAAGTGTTAGCGGTATAAATACATTCCGCCACACGGAGCCGGCGCATATGCACCCGGCCGCTAAGTACACCGGATGTGGGGCGGATGTGACGTTGCGGACGGCCCAGACAGGAAGTTCGCGGCTCCGTGACTTTTTTCTGTTGGTTTTTTTAGCTTAAATTCACAGGATTCTATACCCCTATTAATACACCTGTAATAATTTTGTGCACTATAATTCTATATTGAACAAATACAAACACTTCACTCAATTAATTACAGGAAGTGATGTACACATCACTTCCTCTGTTGCTGAGTATATATATATGGTCTGTCTCTAGCTTTAGATCACCCCTTGATGAAGTCCAGATAGGACGAAATGCGTTGGGTGCTGCCTTGATCTTACCTCACTTATCAAAAGTTAAGATACTCTTACTCCTCTTTTTATTATTGAATTTTTAAAAACATTTTTTACCTTGGTATATTTTATGTCCTATGTCTTTTTTGTATACATTTTTCCTGTGTACATGTTTTTTACTATTTTAGCTACATGTTACCTCTTTTTGCACAGATTTTTAACTCAGTTTTGTTTTAGTGCTATATAATAAATTTGTATATCAATTTTTACAACTACCTTGCTTAGTTACAATTGTCTAGCACCATTGGTCGCTTTCAATACCTCATTTTCTGTTCACAAATTCCTTCCGTAGGTACACATACCGGTACCTTAATACACTTGAGGTAATTAGCTGACGCCCTGTGAACTCATAGGGAGTGCTCTGGTAGGCTTATAGTAATTTTTAGGATTGTTCAGACACTAGTGTTGATATTTTGGATACTGCATCTGTGGCGCTGCTAGCTCTCCTGGTACACATATATATTTATATATATATATATATATATATATGTGTGTGTGTGTGTGTGTGTGTGTGTGTGTGTGTGTGTGTGTATATATGTATGTATATATATATATATATATATATATTTATTAATGTGTAAAAAAGGGGACTCAGTCTGCCGTAATGTGTAAAAAGTGGACGCTGTCTGCCGTGATGTGTAAAAAGGGGGACCCTGTCTACCGTGATGTATAAAAAGTGGACGCTGTCTGCCGTGATGTGTGAAAAGGGGGACGCTGTCTGCCGTGATGTGTAAAAAGGGGACGCTGTCTGCCGTAAAGTTTAAAAAGTGAACGCTGTGTGCCGTAAAGTGTAAAAGGTGGGCTCTGTCTGCCGTAATGTGTAAAAAGTGGACGCTGTCTGCCGTGATGTGTAAAAGGTGGACTTTGTCTGCCGTGATGTGTAAAAAGTGGACTCTGTCTGCCGTGATGTGTAAAAGGTGGACGCTGTCTGCAGTGATGTGTAAAAGGTGGACTCTGTCTGCCGTGATGTGTAAAAAGTGGACTCTGTCTGCCGTGATGTGTAAAAAGTGGACGCTGTCTGCAGTAATGTGTAAAAATGGGGACGCTGTCTGCCGTAATGTGTAAAAAAGGGACGCTGTCTGCCGTAATGTGTAAAAAGTGGACACTGTCTGCCATAAAGTGTAAAAGGTGGACTCTGTCTGCCGTGATGTGTAAAAAGTGGACGCTGTCTGCAGTAATGTGTAAAAAGGGGGACGCTGTCTGCCGTAATGTGTAAAAAAGGGACGCTGTCTGCTGTAATGTGTAAAAAGTGGACGCTGTCTGCCGTAAAGTGTAAAAGGTGGACTCTGTCTGCCGTAATGTGTAAAAAGTGGACGCTGTCTGCCGTGATGTGTAAAAAGTGGACGCTGTCTGCCGTAAAGTGTAAAAGGTGGACTCTGTCTGCCGTGATGTGTAAAAAGTGGACGCTGTCTGCAGTAATGTGTAAAAAGGGGGACGCTGTCTGCCGTAATGTGTAAAAAAGGGACGCTGTCTGCTGTAATGTGTAAAAAGTGGACGCTGTCTGCCGTAAAGTGTAAAAGGTGGACTCTGTCTGCCGTAAAGTGTAAAAGGTGGACTCTTTCTGCCGTGATGTGTAAAAAGTGGACGCTGTCTGCAGTAATGTGTAAAAAGGGGGACGCTGTCTGCCGTAATGTGTAAAAAAGGGATGCTGTCTGCCGTGATGTGTAAAAAGTGGACGCTGTCTGCCGTAAAGTGTAAAAGGTGGACTCTGTCTGCAGTAATGTGTAAAAAGGGGATGCTGCCGTAATGTGTAAAAGGGGCTCTACCTGGTGTAGTGGCGCTACTGTGTGGCGTAATTTGAATTATGAAACTACTGTGCACGTAATCTGAATTGGTATTATTGTGTGGCCACATACCTTCCCTATGAAGCCACACCCCTATATTTTTTGTGCGCCCCTATGGTGCGCACTGCCCCTATTTTGCATAATGGGGGCCGCCGATGCCATTTCTTAAACACAGCGCTAAAATGTCTAGTTATGGCACTGCTAGAGATGAGTGGGTTTGGTTCCCAGAGAACTGAAGCCCCCCACCCCCACCCCCACCCCGAACGTCACGCTCCGCTCCCGGATCCGAGTCCGGCTCAGGACTTCCCGCCAGACTCGGAAACCAGAACGAGGAAAAACGTTATCATCCCGCTGTCGGAATCTCGTGGGTTTTGGATTCCATATAAACAGCCGCGCGTTGCCATCATTTTCACTCCGGACTTGGAGAGTGAGGGAGACAGACTTCTGTCTTTCTGTGGGTGGTGGCGTTGGGTGGGGTTAGTGTGTGCTCTGTAGGGGTGCTGCTGCAGTCACTGTGGTGTACCTGTGCTGTGTTAGGGGTGCTGTCCTTGCTGTCACTGGTGTTTCATGTGCTGCAGCTCTACATGGGTGTTGCTGTCCTGGCTATCACTGTGTTGTACAGGGTGCAGGGGCACTGTCCTCCTATATGCTGTAAAATATAGGGGTGCTGCTGGCCCTGTATGTTGTAAAAATGTAGAGGTGCAATTGTTAAAAATTAAAAGCACAATGCTCCTGTATGCTTTAAAGTATAGGGGTGCTGCTGGCCCTGTATGTTGTAAAAGTTCAGGGGTGCAGTTGTTAAAAATTAAAAGCACACTGCTGTATGCTGTAAAATATAGGGGTGTTGCTGTTCAAATAACATTACACTGGCACTGTATGTTGTAAAAATTCAGGGGTGCAGTTGTTAAAAATTAAAAGCACACTGCTCCTGTATGCTTTAAAATATAGGGGTGCTGCTGGCCCTGTATGTTGTAAAAATTCAGGGGTGCAGTTGTTAAAATTAAAAGCACACTGCTGTATGCTGTATAATATAGGGGTGTTGCTGTTAAAATAACATTACACTGGCCCTGTATACACTACAAATTCAGGGGTGTGTTGAAAATGAATGTACACTGGCCCTGTCTTTATGCTGTAAAATTATAGGGGCGCAGTGAAAATACAGGGGTGCTGGCGCTGTCTGCGGTAGCGATGTCTAGGCCTGATCTTCACAACACTGTATGGGAAGAGGAGGCTCCTACCACCATTTGCACGCGGCCTGCAAGTGGTGGGAGGAGCACCGCCAGTCCAGTTGCTGATATTAAGATTGAGGATGTCACTGTAGAAGTACACCAGGATGATGAGGAGGACATGGGTGTAGCTGGGGCTGCGGAGGAAGTTGATGATGAGGATTCTGATGGTGATGCAGTTTGTTTGAATAAGGCATCAGTGGAGACAGTTATTGGCCATGGGATGAAAAAGCCCATTGTCATGCCTGGGTAAAATACCAAAAAAGCCACCTCTTCGGTGTGGAATTACTTCTCCGCAAATCTGGACAACAGGTGTCAACCCAACTGTTGCTTTTGTCAATACACAATAAGTAGGGGTAAGGACGTTAACCACCTTGGAACATACTCCCTTATGTGTCACCTGCAGCGCATTCATCATAAGTCATTGTCAAGTTCAGAAACTTTGGGTAATAGCGTAAGCAGTCCACTGACACCTAAATTATGTGGCTTTGTTTGTTTGAATATTACTTCTCTGAGGATGAGGATGTAAACACTGAAGAGCGAGAATCTGAGGATGACATCTTGCCACTGTAGAGCCAGTTTATGCAAGGAGAGATTAATTGCTTCTCTTTTGGTGGGGCCCAAACAAACCAATCATTTCAGCCGCTGTCGTTTGGCAGACCCTATCGCTGAAATGATTGGTTTGTTAAAATGTGCATGTCCTGTTTATACAACATAAGGGTGGGTGGGAGACAAATCCATCTTGCTCGTCTTTTCTGTCTACCACATCATTCCAGGGGTGCTGCCCTATATGGGGTGCTGCCCCTCTGCCCTATCAGTCCAGGGATGCTACTCCACTGCTGTTTAAGTCCAAGGGTGCTGTTGCCTGTCTGCTGTGCTGTGTGATTCTCCAGCAGTCCTGCCTATGCTGTATAAGTCCAGGGGTGCTGCTGTACTTGATCCTAGGTTTAAATGAAAGCCTAGAACAGATATAAAACAAGCTTCAACATCACAAACAGATTTGTGAAAACTAGCAGCAAAGGCGGAAATTTAAAATGGAAAGTGTTTTTAAATAAAGTGGGAAGAGACCACATTTGTGGCCAAAGTCAGTGTGACTCAGACGAGACTGAATCATAATCCAGCGCAACTGCTGGAGAGGTAAACATGATGTTTTCTGATGGACCATTAGAGAGAGGTTCTTCTCAATTATTTCATGTTAGGGACTCACTCAAATGAATGGCTCCAATTAGTCAACTTTAATTTTGATTTATTATTAATGTTCCACATTTTAGGATTATTTATTTAGAATATGCGCATTTGTAGTACAGGGATCTTCTTTTCTTAAGGGCTGCGTAGGGTTATCGCAAGACCTTGCGGTGGTAGAAGAACAGAGTTTCAGTGATTTTGCATTGCATCAGCTTTCCATTGTACTGCAGCACTAGATAGGCCAGGAGCTCCTGTGAGGCACAAACAGTTACTGAATAAGGCCCAGTATGGCATCTCATGGTCGCTTACAGCCAGAAAGATATCTGGCTTGCCAGGCTGAGGCATGCTGTTGGCATGGAGGTTAGCATTGCCTCCTCCTACAGTCCTACTTATAGTATGAAATGAGTTTGGACTGTAGAGTGGTAAGCTCCACTAGGGCAGGGGCTCAATAACAAAACAAATTACTACACTGTCGTGCTTAGTACTTAATATGAATAAAATAAACAAGACACACAGGTATGCTCACATGCGTGACGTAATTGGTACACACAGGTATGCTCACATGCATGTAACTGGGAGTTGTGAAAAACAAAAATAATGGGCCAAATGTAATAGAGTGAGAGTTTCAAACAGTGAGAGATTTGGTAAGGTTTTGTAGTTTTTTTTAAAGTGGCAATCATTTACACAACAAGAGCAACCTGGTTTTGCAGCGTAAATGACTGTCACTTTAAAAAAAAACCTGAAAAACCTTACCAAATCTCTCACTTTCTGAAACTCTCACTCTTATTACATTTGGCCCAAGGCATCTGTCACAAAATATGTAAATAAAAATGCAATTAAACATTTTTAAAAAAAAGAAACCCATGAGATATTCACAATATGGGGTATATGCAATTCCGGGTGAATTGCGGCACTTTTTCGCCCATTTTTAAATTCGACACAATTCGACTGTCGAATTCCGGCAGGTGGGTGCCGGAATTCGACATATTCAATAAAAAACGGATTCGACAGTCCCGCTGTCAAAAAATGGCTGAATTGACGGATTTTGATTTGATTTTTAAAAATGTTTAAAAAACGGTAAAAAAGCCGAAAAAAATTTGCGTGGGGTCCCCCCTCCTAAGCATAACCAGCCTCGGGCTCTTTGAGCCAGTCCTGGTTGCCAAAATACGGGAAAAAAAATGACAGGGGATCCCCCGTATTTTAACAACCAGCACCGGGCTCTGCGCCTGGTCCTGGCGCAAAAAATACGGGGGACAAAAAGCGTAGGGGTCCCCCATATTTTTGTACCAGCACCGGGCTCCACTAGCTGGACAGATAATGCCACAGCCGGGGGACACTTTTATACCGCTCCCTGCGGCCGTGGCATTAAATATCCAACTAGTCACCCCTGGCCGGGGTACCCTGGAGGAGTGGGGACCCCTTCAATCAAGGGGTCCCCCCCCCCAGCCACCCAAGGGCCAGGGGTGAAGCCCGAGGCTGTCCCCCCATCCAAGGGCTGCGGATGGGGGGCTGATAGCCATGTGTAAAAATGAAAGAATATCGTTTTTTGCAGAAGAACTACAAGTCCCAGCAAGCCTTCCCACAAGCTGGTACTTGGAGAACCACAAGTACCAGCATGCGGGGGGAAACAGGCCCGCTGGTACCTGTAGTTCTTCTGCAAAAAAAATACCCAAATAAAAACAGGACACACACCTTGAAAGTAAAACTTTATTACATACATGCCGACACATACATACTTACCTATGTTGACACGCCGACTATGGCCACGTCTCCGTCTGTCGACGTCCGGGGTACCTGAAAATAAAATTATATACTCACCTGATCCAGTGTCCGGTTCTTTTATTGTAATCCTCGTACTTGGCAAAAAAAAAAAAAAACGCATAGCCGATCCAGACGGACTGAAAGGGGTCCCATGTGCAGAGACCCCCCATGACTGCTGTCACAGAAGGTCCCTTCAGCCAATCAGGGAGCGCCACGTCGGAGCTGTCAGACGCGCATCGCACAGCCCCCTCCATTATCTTCAATGGTGGGAACTTTGCGGTCAGCGGTGAGGTCACCCGCGGTCAGCCGCTGACCGCGGGTAACCCCACCGCTGACCACAAAGTTCCCACCATTGAAACTAATGGAGGTGCTGTGCGATGCGCTGTCTGCCAGCTCAGACGCGCATAGGGAATCAGGAGAGTGCCAGGACATGGCGCTACCTGATTGCCTGAAGGGACCTTCTGTGACAGGAGTCACAGGGAGTCTCAGCATTCGGGGGAAAGGGGTCCCATGTGTAAACATGGGACCCCTTTCAGTCCGTGTGGATCGGGTAAATGCATTTTTTTATTTTGCCAAGTACGTGGATTACAAATATCACTGGACACTGGATTTAGGTGAGTATAATTTTATTTTCAGGTACACCCCGTGGATTCTACTTGGACAAGTGGACCGAACGTCGTGTCAACATAGGTAAGTATGTGTGTGTTTCGACATGTATGTAATAAAGGTGTGCGTGTCCTGTTTTTATTTGGGTATTTTTTTTGCAGTAGAACTACAGGTACCAGCGGGCCCGTTTTCCTCCCGCATGCTGGTACTTGTGGTTCTCCAAGTACCAGCTTGCGGGGGAGGCTTGCTGGGACTTGTAGTTCTGCTGCAAAAAACAATATTCTTTCATTTCACAAAAGGCTATCAGCCTCCCATCCGCAGCCCATGGATCCCCCATCCATGGGCTGCGGATGGGAGGCTGATAGCCTTTTGTGAAATGAAAGAATATTGTTTTTTACAGCCTCGGGCTTCACCCCTGGCCCTTGGGTGGCTGGAGGGGGGGACCCTTGATTGAAGGGGTCCCCACTCCTCCAGGGTACCCCGGCCAGGGGTGACTAGTTGGGGTTTTAATGGCACGGCCGCAGGGACCGATATCAAAGTGTCCCCCGGCTGTGGCATTATCTCCCCAGCTAGTGGAGCCCGGTGCTGGTTCCAAAAATATGGGGGACCCCTACGCTTTTTGTCCCCCGTATTTTTGGCACCAGGACCGGACGCAGAGCCCGTTGCTGGTTCTAAAAATACGGGGGATCCCCTGTCATTTCCCCCCCCGTATTTTTACGACCAGGACCGGCTCAAAGAGCCCGAGGCTAATTATGCTTAGGAGGGGGGACCCCACGCATTTTTTTTTCTGATTTTTAACCCATTCCATAAATAAAAAAAAATATATATTTTAAAAAATATATAAAAAATACTTGTGCCTCCTAAATAGACAAACCAAGTACCTAATCCCTTCTAATATAAATAGATATGCTATTACCAATAAAAAAAAACACATAAAAAAACATGTTTTTAAAATGTTTTATTAGATTCCGCCAGCAAAGTGAGGCAGATTGAAAATGACGAATTTACGGTCTAAAAGCACTGTTGTCGAATTTACAATCTTCAATTGAATATACTTTTGTCGAAATGCCGCATTTGTACCATTGCAGAAATGTCGAATTTGTCAAATGTCGAATTTCAAAAAGTCGAATTTGGAAAGTCCGTTTGTTTGACGAAAAGTACTGAATTGCATTGTTGATTTTTTTGGGGGGGCGAAAATGTCCCGTTTTTCGACATTTTCGGGAATTCGACAGCAATTGCATATACCCCTATTAGTCTCCAGACTCCGTGGAGGGGAAAATATACAATCTTGATCCTGTGGGATACACGAGTTCATTTGCATCCCAGCATTAAATCCAAGATTATCTTAATCCCTGAAAATGGAGTAGGAGGCTTTGGCCCCTAGTTGTTCAGTTTGTCAAGTAATGTGGTAATTAATAATTAAATATTTGCTTGGTTGAAGTCCTTTTTGTTCCACACCAATATAGGAGTGGAGATGAAAGCCTGTGTGTTGTTCCTGATTGCATGTGCCTCTCTAATGTTTAATCACCTTCTTGACACTGTCCTCTTCCTCTTGTCTCTTCTCATAATGTGAAAAGTCATCAAATATGGAGGTGGTATGTTTGTAGCTAGCTATGATTCGGAGGACTTGGCAAGCTTTTTCCAGGGGGACCACCTGTCGCTGAAATGATGGATTTATTAAACTGTGCATGTTCTGTTTAAACAACATAAGGGTGGGTGGGAGACAATTCCATCTTGCGCCTCTTTTTTTTCTTTGCATTATGGGCTCTTTGGGGCCTAGTTTGTAAAACTGCCATCCTGTCTGCCACTACAGTGCCACTCCTAGATGGGCCAGGTGTTTGCGCCGCCCACTTGTGTCGATTAGCTTAGTCACCCAGCGTCCTTAGTGGAAAAATTTGTCCTAAAAACAATATTGTGAAGTGTGAGGTGTTTAGAATAGACTGGAAACATAGGCGGATCCAGGGGGAGGGCACTCAGGCCCGTGCCCCCCTACCCCCCCCCCCCCCCTGTCGTTTCTGACTTCTTTTTTTCAAAAGGAGAACAGCATCAGCACTACTGCTATTTCTGTCAGATTTGATAAAAGAGCCGGTAGGCACTAGGACCCGCCGCGGCTCTAACAGCAAGTCCGTGTGGTAACCAATGGGGATGCTGGAGCTCCCCCCTTCTCACACCGCAATCTACCTCCCCCACTGCCAGCCGGCCTGAGTCCAGCCCAGGCACGGGGTTCAAATGCCAGCATGGAGTAAGACTGTTACTCATGACGGCGCAGAAGGCTTCATTAGCCCTCACTGCACCGCACAGTTTCCCAGCGCTTCCTCCTCCACTTCCTTTACCACCATGATAGTTGCAGTCACACTCAGCCTCAGCTTTGAGAAGGCGGCCCGTGTGATTGTGACAGGGCTGTCCTGCAGATGTCTTATGCTGCTTGTTGGAGAGCCAGCTGGCTGCTTCTGCTAATCAAAGATGGGACGTTCGTGTCCTGCAGTCTGAGTCTCAGTGCAGTGCCCAAAACAAGGTATGCTGCACCTGCCACCACCAACAAAACACTATAATAATTATATTGTGCTGGGGTGTCTTCCAGGCTCCCATAACTAATGGAACAGGTGACCAACATTTCAAGGCCCAATCAGCCTTTTCATCAGGGTGAAACATTGGCAATAAACCAGGATGCACTCCTACAGCCAATCATTACCTGATGGCGTATTCTATGAGGCCACGCCCCCTGTGATACCACTCCTCTTATCTGGGAGCATACGTGCCTTAGGTGCATGTAAATATAACTATTACCATTCCCCTATCATGGTGCCCCCCCCCTTTCATTTTCTTCTGGATCCGCCCCTGACTGGAAATGAGTGGAAATTAATGTTATTGAGGTTAATAATATCATAGAATCAAAATTACCCCCAAATTCTGTGATTTTAGTTGTTTTTATGTTTTTTAAAAAATCACCCAGATCCAAAACGCGAAAGCGTGGTTTTGGCAAAATCAATCCAGATCCAAAACACTGGCAGGGATCCAGATCCAAAACCAAAATACAAAACCTGAAAAGGGTCCGCCGCACATCTCTAGTAAATACCCCATCTAACCTTATTAATGATTAACAAGAATTATCCTGTGTAGTAGATTAATAGCTGATCTATTATGATTAATATGTTCTCTAGCCATGGTAACCCCGTGCTTTCCTATTGTTAACAAAGATTGTTTGCTGCTTTGAGATTGTGGCAGAGACAGTGTTATATTTTGAATTGCAATATGCAGGCATAATAGTAAAACACACAACAAATGGCACAGAGATCAAAGACTGCTTTGATAAACACACAGCAAGAATTCCACCCTAGCTCTAGAGTGCTCTTCTTTTAGAAAAAAGTGCTCTTCTACTACAGAGTGGTTGGTATTTTTAAAAGTAGCAGTGTAATACACAAACCACTGATGATGTCAGCTTGTTATTGACTTTCCAAGTCTGAATGACTGAGCAAAGGAGAGGGGGTGGGGTGAAATCAATCTATTGCAGGCTGTGTGACCAGCCAAGCGAAAATGGGCTTCAAGGTTGTGGCGGGGGATGGGAGACACTGAGCCTGCATGTTAAGGAGGCTTCTCAAAGCATCAGTTGTGCTTTGCAGAAGCAAATGCTCCACAGAGGCCTACAGAACTGAACTAAGAAAAGCACAGAGTCCTTGTGTTCAGCGCAGCCATTAAAAAGACAGCACAGGCACTCAGTACACACAGCAGGAAAAATGTCCATCAGCTGATTAGGAACTTAGCTGTAAATTAGATATACTTTAACCCCTTGATGCCAGAGGTAAAGCATAATCGGCATTGTGGCAGTCCAGCTTTAGTGCTTCCGTTTTTCATATTTTGCAGTTAGATATGAAAAATATGTGCAGTGACATATGGAAGTGTAATAATGATCTGACCATTGTTATTTATTTATTAATTTCAAGCTTTCTGTATACTTCAGAATAAATATAATTATTATAAAGTATGTTACTGGACAGAACCGGAAAGCAAGCTGTTTCACAAAGTAGGGTTGGTTAAGGGGGTTCATGGGCAGGTGGTGATAGGTGCTTGCAAGTGGCGCCAGCCCTTGTGGGAGTCATGCTGCAGCTACTTGCCCCAGGGTGGTTTGCCCGCTCTGCTGCTCATTTGTGTCTGGGACACAGGTTCTCAAACTCTGTCCTCAGGACCTCAATCAGTTCATGTTTTCCAGGTCTCCTCACAGAATCACAAGTGAAATGATGAGTTCTGCCTGTGGATGTTTTAAAAGGTGTCAGTGAGTAACGACTACACATGGGCACCTACTGGGTGACCTGTAAAACGTGAACTGTGTGGGGTCATGAGGACAGAGGTTGAGAACCCCTGGTCTAGGGGCCCTGTGTTTGTGAACTCACACAGGAGGTGACACAGAACCATACATACAGATCCTTTGTATAGGCTTGCAAGTTGCCACCTACTATAGATTGATGCTGCATTGTGGGAACTGGGTAAGAGGGGCTGGGAGTAGGGGTGGGGTGGAGGAAGAAAGGTAACCTGTTTCCCATTGCTGGGTGAAGTTGGTGCTTGTAACACGAAATTCATACTTCCACAATGTTTCCTTTTTTGACGAAACACAAAACAAGCTGAGTCCGCGTTATATGTGGAGCAGCCTATTATTATTATTATCTTTTATTTATATGGCGCCACAAGCGTTCTGCAGCGCCCAATTACAGAATATTATGCCTCTTTATAATCTGTGATACACACGTTTTAAGGATTGTTCTGTTTCTGTATCATTCTCTAGGAATAGTGAAGCATTTGACATCCTGTATGTATTTTACCCGCCTTGGCTATGTCCTTAGGGTTCAATTGAATTAGTTGCGATGGGGGTGCTAGTCACCGTTGCAACAGCGTAGAAACGCCAGCAACGGCACCGTAACTCGCAGCCCAATCTCACCCCAGTCACAGATTTCTGTACGCAGTCCTATGGGGCTGCGAATATAAATCTTCTAGTGCGGTGATACCATAAATGCACCATACAGCTGCACTTACTCGTACCACGTGTGAACTCGCCACTAATTGAATTAATCCCTTAATGATTATTAAAAGAAAACTCTACTTTTATACACTTAGGTCAGTCAATAATCTTCATCTAACAATAATTTAAATATATTAAAATATGTTAAATGTGCAAATATATAAATGAATATAAAACATAAATGGTACTAGATTGTTTTAGTGCCAGTAAAGTGCAGACGTTATTTTATTGGTGTATCTGTGCAGAAATGTCAGAGGAATTTCCCTAGCATTGGGGTTGCGCCAAGCATACCTTCCAACTGTCCCGATTTTTGTGGGGTAGTCCAGTTTTTTTGGACTGTCCCACTGTCCCACCCGCCGGCTGCAATGTCCCACGGTGGGGGGGAAGGGCAGTTGGGAGGCTCTGTCACTCGCTACTCTGCCTAACAGAGCATGCGCACAGCATCTATTCACAGGTGCGCATAGCGTCTATTCACGGGAGTCAGAGATACTTCGGGCATGCCAGCAGCTCATGGAGCGCTGGCCATACCCCCATAGTGATGAAAAACGGGGGCATAGCTCGCGAACGCGGGCACTTCTGTGAAGCCACGCCCCCTTTAGCCCAGCCACGCCCCTTTTCAGGAGGCTTCGCCACGCCGTGGAGTCCCTCCTGGGTATCTACAAATGTTGGGAGGTATGGCCAAGTGTGGGGATTTTGGGGGAGATGTACTAAGCAGTGATAACAGTGGAGAAGTGAGCCAGTGGAGAAGTTTGCACATGGCAACCAATCAGCATTGAAGGAACATTTATAATTCACATACTATAGATTTATACAGATATACTGATTGGTTGCCATGGGCAACTTCTCCACTGGCTTACTTCCACTGTTTTCACTGCTTAGTACATCTCCCCCCTTTTGTTCCATGTGTCTTACATTTAATGCACATCCCTAGCCAACAGAGTTTGTGTACCTGGAAGGTTTCTGCTTGAGCAGAAAGGAAAATGACTGTCTAGAACACACATTATTTGTCAGACAACTCTGAGTAATTAGCCCATTAGCAAATAATCAAATAAACACACACAAACTACAAAGTCATCATGGCACTGCTGTAAGACATTTAAGGACATTAGTATTTGTATTTGCAGTAACAACCTAAATTCCCCTTGTTTCTACACAGAGAACAGTGTGCATCAAGGAGAAAGGTAAATAATGGAAGTAAAATACACATAACAGGAAGTAAAGGGCCATTTATGGGCTCTGTAAAACCAAGCATTTGATTGCTATTTTGAGAAGTGTAACAAAGCCAACTTCAGGTTGCTGTGAACAATCACACAAATGACTTAATGTTTGCCATTGATAAGCAGTTAGGTATAAGGGTCACTAATTCAAGTTAGTTACAAGATTTCAACACGTATTCTTGTTTTTGTGTTTTTTTTTATTATTGCCTACTGATCGCCTGAGCACATGCCAGATCACAATCCCTGTAATAAGTAAGGGTGTGCTGAATGACAGCTGGTCCATGATCATACCTCTATGACTGTACCTCCCAATATGACCCTCTCCAGGAGGGACAAAATGCTCTGCTTCTGCATACCTCTCAACTGTCCTGATTTTTGTGGGGCAGTTATGTTTTTCTAGGACTGTTCCACCCTCAAGCCACAGTGTCCTGTGGTGGTGGTAGTGGGGGGCAGTTGGGAGGCTCCTGTTACCGCTGCTCTGCTTACCGTTTATTCACTGGAGACAGAGGGAGAGGGGATGCGGTCAACATCCCGCTGGACGGGATCCCGGCGGTCGAAATACCGACGCCGGAATCCCGACCGCCACAATCCCGACATATTCTCCCTCCGTAGGTGTCCACGACATCCATAGAGGGAGAATATAATAGTGTGACGAGCGTAGCAAGGCACCGTGCCCGCAGCGTGGCGAGCGAAGCGAGCCCGCAAGGGGCTGCATTCCGCTCGTCACCCCTGTCGGGATTGTGTGGTCAGGATTCCGGCGTCGGTATTTCGACCGCCGGAATCCCGTCCAGCGGGATTACGTACTGATCCCAGGGAGAGGGGGCATGCCAGCAGCTCACAGAGCGCTGGGCATGCCCCCTCAGTGATGGTAAACGGGGGGTGACTCGCGATGCGGCACTGCAGTGAGGCCACGCCCCCTTTCATATAGGCCACGCCCCATTTTCAGGCGCGCGCAAGGGAGTCTCGCTTCTTTTTTAAAATGTTGGGAGGTATGCTTCTGGACTTTTTTCTTAATTTATGATTGCTGGCAGCTGTTTTGAACAGGTTAATGGCTAAAGGTGCATACACACGGTGAGATCCTTGCTATGCTGTTTCCCTTGAACTCCCCCAGACCCCAGAAGCACCGATTTTGACTAAGTGCCAATTTTGACTATGCTTTGTACTAGATAGTACACTAGATAGTCATGAGTGACTTGCCTGCAGTCTATCTAGGCTTGCGATACCGACCCCACGGGAGCGCGCATCGGAATCGAATCTGTATCACAAGCTGCCTAACACCTTGCGATTTTCACTAATCTCACCGTGTGTACACACCTTTAGAAAGGTGGTTCAGCACAGGTGATGGCAAGCATAAATTAAGAGGAAAGTCTAGGGGCAGAGCATTGTGTCCCTCCTGGAGAGGGTCATGTTGGGAGCTATGTGGCTCACTATTACCCAGTTTTGTGTTATCACTGTTGTTTCCAATTGTAAAGAGCAACGAAATTTGCTGCGCTACATAAGAAACTTAATAAATAAATTCAGATGTGCCACATACAACCTATCCTCATATTGTGCCAAATAGCTCCATATGGCACGCCACAGACTTTGGGGTCTATGTATTAAGCCTCGGAGAGTACCAAAGTGGAGAAAAATAAAATACCGACCAACCAGCTCCTAACTGTTATTTTTCAAACACCGCCTGTAACATGGCAGTTGGCTGATTGGCTGGTACTTTATATCTTTCCACTTAATCACTCCCCAAGGCTTAGTACATAGAGTCCTTTACTACTTAGCCATGCCTTGTGACTTTTTCTTAAAAAAAAAAATAGCATCAAAGGTGTATATTTACTAAGCCTTGGAAAGACAGAACGTAAATGGAGAAAAAGTACCAGCCAATCAACTTCTGCCATGTTATAGGCTGTGCTTGAAAAATGAGTTCACCTTTAGCTACTTTATACTAGAGATGAGCAGGTTCGGTTCTCAGGGAACCGAACCTCCCCAAACTTCACCACCCGAGCCCGGATACAAGCCCGGCTCGGGTTATCCCGCCTGACTCGGAAACCAGAACAAGGCAAAACGTCATCATCCCGCTGTCGGATTCTCGCGGGGTTTGGATTCCATATAAGTCGCCGCGCGTCGCCACCATTTTCACTCCGGCATTGGAGAGTGTAGAGAGAGGACGTGTCTACATCCTCAGTGTCCTGCATCAGTTCAGTGTAAGTGTCTTGTGCTGCATCAGTCCAGTCACAGTGGTTGTGTCCTCTGCTGCCATATGTCCAGTGCTGCTGTATAAGTCTAGTCCAGTGGTGCTGTGTTGTGCTGCATCAATCCAGTGGTGGTATCTTGTGCTGCATCAGTCCAGTCACAGTGGTGGTGTCCTCTGCTGCCATATGTCCAGTGCTGCTGTATAAGTCCAGTCCAGTGGTGCTGTGTTGTGCGGCATCAGTCCAGTGGTAGTGTCTTGTGCTGTATCAGTCCAGTCACAGTGGTGGTGTCCTCTGATGCCATATGTCCAGGGCTGCTGTATAAGTCCAGTCCAGTGGTGCTATGATGTGCTGCATCCAGGGCCGTCTTTTCATATGGGCTCAATGGGCACATGCCCAAGGGCCCCAAGAGTCTAAAGGCCCTAGGCTGATAGCTGAGGGTCACCTCTTTCCAGGGGTACCATATTTTTGAAAATCGGACCTGGGGAACCGGAGATATCTGACATTAAAGCAGTGGTCCCCATCCAAGCCTGTTAATTGCTCTTCCCAGCCAGATAACTTGGGTTCTGTCTGACTTAGAGTTTTTTTGAGGGCATACTCTAAAAGCTGTGACTCTCCCCTTTTGGTGGACACTGTCATCTTGTCTCTATTATGCCCAGAACCAGAGATACCAGCCTTCCAGCAGCTGGTCCCTGCTCCAGCGGCAGCTCCACACGTCTGATATGCAGTTTTATATTTTCATTGGTGGATTGCTCTGGATCCTGAACTCTGATCCCCGAGTCCCCAGTACCTCCTGAAAGGTGCCCGCAGTACCTCCTGAAAGGTGGGACTCTCTAGTGTTTTGTCCCATAAAAGCTAAGAAATCTATTTCCAGGAACTGGAGATATCTGCAGTCAAGCAAGCTGCCCTCCCACCAGAAAATTATGAATATTAAGCCCACTCCACTATCCACCCCTCCCCTGCGTATTAAACCCCCCCCCCCCCTACCAGCCTGGAAGTCATGTACTGAGCCCCTTCATTCAGCCCAATGCCCCTTCTACAGTTTATTGTTCTCCCTCCCGCCCCATCTCCCACCATCTGTGCAGTAAAGGAGTTATTAGCAGAAATTACTGCTCCAGGTCCTACATGCTGGGACATCAAAGCTGCAGCTGATAACACCTCCCCTCCTACCGCTGCAGGATGTGTAGGGGCCCCAGTGCATTGCTCTGCCCAGGGGCCTATACTGCTGTTAAGACGGCCCTGGCTGCATCAGTCCAGTGGTGGTGTGTTGTGCTGCATCAGTCCAGTCACAGTGGGGTGTGGTATGGAAGGTAGATAGTAACTGGGTCGACAGTATCTAGGTCAACCACTATTTGTCGACAGGGACTCTAGGTCGACAGGGTCTCTAGATTGACAGGGTCTTTAGGTCAACATGGGCTAGGTTGACAGGTCAAAAGGTCTACATGAGTTTTTTATGAGGGTTTGTGTCGTTTTCTTCGTAGAGTGACCGGGAACTCCAATTAGTGCACCGTTTCCCCTGGCATGGCGAGCGAACATAGGTTGCCATTCCCAATCGTAGTCTGCATGGATCGTTAAGTATGAAAAGATTTAAAAAAAGGAAAAAAATCATGAAAAACTCACATCAACCTAGAGACCCTGTCGACCTAGAGAACCTGTCGACCTAGTTACTGTCGACCAATAGTGGTCGACCTAGATAGTGTTGACCTAGAGACCGGATCCCGTCACAGTGGTGGTGTCCTCTGCTGCCATATGTCCAGTGTTGCTGTATAAGTCCAGTCCATTGCAGTGGTGCTGTGTTGTCCTGCATCAGTCCAGTGGTGGTGTTCCTGTGCTGCTGTATATGTCCAGTGATACTGCAGTATATGTCCAGCGGTACTGCCGTATAATTCCAGTGATCCTGCCGTATAAATCCAGTGGTACTGGCGTATAAATCCAGTGATCCTGCCGTATAATTCCAGTGGTACTGGCGTATAAATCCAGTCCAGTGGTACTGCCGTATATGTCCAGTGGTACTGCCGTATAATTCCAGTGATCCTGCCATATAATTCCAGTGGTACTCGCTTATAAATCCGGTGATCCTGGCGTATAAATCCAATCCAGTGATACTGTCGTATAAGTTCAGTGATACTGCCTTATAAGTCCAGTGGTACTGCTGTGTAGCTCCAGTGGTCTTGCTGTATAATTCCAGTGATCCTGCCGTATAATTCCATATAAATCCATATAATTCCGTATAAATCCAGTCCAGTGGTGCTGCCATATAAATTTAGTGGTGCTGTATATTATTTACTCCAAATAAAGGGGTTATTAATATTTAATCCTTGAGTGGTACACCTGCTGTTGCTGCCGCTGCTGTTGTTGCTGCTGGGAGTCAATCGTCATCCCAGAGGGGAAGTCGGAAGACCACTTGTACTACTTCAACTAAGCAATTGACTGTTCAACAGTCCTTTGTGAGGAAGATGAAATATGACAACAGTCATCCTTTTGCAAAGCGGATAACTGAGGCCTTGACAGCTATGTTGGTGTTAGACGTGCGTCCGGTGTCCGCCATTAGTTCAGAGGGACTTAGAGAATTGTTTGAGGTACTGTGTCCCTGGTATCAAATCCCATCTAGGTTCCACTTCACGATACCGAGAATGTACAGAGACGTCAGAAAAAGTGTCCTCAGTGTCCTACAAAATGCAGTTGTACACCCACTGTCCACTTAACCATGGACATGTGGACAAGTGGAGCAGGGCAGACTAAGGACTATATGACTGTGACAGCCCACTGGGTAGATGTATGGCCTCCCGCAGCAACAACAGCAGCGGCACCAGTAGCAGCATCTCGCAAACGCCAACTCGTTCCTAGGCAGGCTACGCTATGTATCACCGCTTTCCGTAAGAGGCACACAGCTGACAACCTCTTACAGAAAGTGAGGGACATCATTGCACAATGGCTTACCCCAATTAGACTCTCCTGGGGATTTGTGATATCGGACAACGCCACCAATATTGTGCGTGCATTACATCTGGCCAAATTCCAGCATGTCCCATGTTTTGCACATACAATTAATTTGGTGGTGCAGAATTTTTTTAAAAATGACATAGGCGTGCAGGAGATGCTGTCGGTGGCCACTTTCGCCATTCAGCCACCACGTGCCGAAGACTGGAGCGCCATTAAAAACTACTGAACCTGCCCTCACCTGAAGCAAGAGGTGGTAACGAGGTGGAATTCAACACTCTATATGCTTCAGAGAATGGAGGAGCAGCAAAAGGCCATTAAAGCCTATACATCCACCTACAAATAAGCAAAAGAGGGGGAATGCACCTGACTCAAGCGCAGTGGAGAATGATTTCCATCTTGTGCTAGGTTCTCCAACCCTTCGAACTTGCCACACGTGAAGTCAGTTTAGACACTGCCAGCTTGAGTTAGGTCATTCCCCTCTTCAGGCTTTTGCAGAAGCAGCTGAAGAAATTGAAGGAGGAACTAAGACAGAGCGATTCTGCAAAGTATGTGGGACTTGTGGATGGAGCCCTTCATTCACTTTGCCAGGATTCAAAGGTGGTCAATCTGTTGAAATCAGAGCACTACATTTTGGCCACCGTGCTTGATCCTAGGTTTAAAGCCTACGTTGTATCTCTCTTTCCGGCAGACACAAGTCTGCAGAGGTTCAAAGACCTGCTGGTGAGAAAATTGTTAACTCAAGCGGAACATGATCCATCAACAGCTCCTCCTCCATTTTCTCCTGCAACTTGGGCTGCAAGGAAAAGGATTAGATTTCCTAGCTCACCCGCTGGCAGTTATGCAGGGCAGTCAGGAGAGAGTGCTGACATCTGGTCCGGACTGAAGGACCTGTCAATGATTACTGACATGTCTACTGTCACTGCATATGATTCTGTCACCATTGAAAGAATGGTGGAGGATTATATGAGTGACAGGATCCAAGTAGGCATGTCAGACAGTCCGTACGTATACTGGCAGTAAAAAGAGGCAATTTGGATGCCCTTGCACAAACTGGCTTTATTTTACCTATGCTGCCCCCCCTCCAGTGTATATTCCGAAAGAGTGTTTAGTGCAGCCGGTAACTTTGTCAGCTACCGGCGTAGGAGGTTACTTACACAAAATGTGGAGAAGATGATGTTCATCAAAATGAATTATAAATTCCTCCGGGAAGACCTTTAGCAGCATTTGCCTCCAGAAAGTACACAGGTCCCTGTGATGGTGGATTCCAGTGGGGACGAATTAATACTCTGTGAGGAGGAGGATGTACACAGTGAAAGGGGTGAGGAATCGGAGGATGAGGTCAACATCTTGCCTCTGTAGAGCCAGTTTGTGCAAGGAGATTGATTCTTTTTTGGTGGGGGCCCAAACAAACCAGTCATTTCAGCCACAGTCGTGTGGCAGATCCTGTCGCTGAAATGATTGGTTTGTTAAAGTGTGCATGTTCTGTTTATACAACATAAGGGTGGGTGGGAGGGCCCAAGAACAATTCCATCTTGTGCGTCTTTTTCTTCTTTGCATCATGTGCTGTTTGGGGCCTAGTTTTTTTTAAGTGCCATCCTGTCTGCCACTGCAGTACCACTCCTAGATGGGCCAGCTGTTTGTGCCGCACACTTGTGTCGCTTAGCTTAGTCATACAGCTACCTTGGTGCAACCTTTTGGTCGAAAAACAATATTGTGAGGTGTGAGGTGTACAGAATAGACTGGAAATGAGTTGAAATTAATGTGATTGAGGTTAATAATACCGTAGGAGCAAAATTACCCCCAAATTCTGTGATTTTAGCTGTTTGTATGTTTTTTTCAAGATTCAAAACCATAGCCAAAACACGAGCGGGGAATTAGAACCAAAACACAAAACACGAAAAGTGCCTGCCGCACATCTCTACTTTGTACACTATGAGCAGATTATGAGCCTGATTCAGATGTGGAAGCAGTTACACAGCAGCTGTGCTAAAATATGCTAATGTCGCAGGAGACGTCTTGTGTAAATAGACGCCTCCTGCCGGCTTTTCTGATCCCCTGCTGCACTGTGGGACGCTGCATCAAATCATCTGCATGATCACCTGTATGGTCGCCTGCGTAACCCTCAGGATGACCTGGGACTTCACACTGCTGTAGCCAGTGAAGCTGCATCCAAGTATGCAGCCACTAGCTTCAGAAAGCCCAGAAAATGGGGCCGACATGTTTCCTGTTTTTGAAACGCTGGCCGTCTCCCCGCTTTTCCCACCCCCAAATGTCCACAGCATGTAAATAATTTTCAAATATGCATTTGCAGAACATAACGTGGGCACAGGGTAGTATCTAGAGTAGAAGGGGTTGCGTGTGCAGTCTCTGCCCGCTACCCTTCCTCTCTAGCTGGCATTGCATCACACTGAGCTCTAGTAGACTCTAACAGCGCTATTTCAGGTTTCCCTACTGCATACTTCCCAACATCAGCTGCTGCCAAAGCGGGCCCACCTCGCATGTGGCCAAAAAGGGGGTGTATCCTATAGAACAGCAGGTGTGGCTTTTGCGGGAGAGCCATGATTACGAGCCACACCCCTGTTTTCGTCATTTAGGGGGCATGCACAGCGCTGAGCATCCCCCTAGTCCCTCTGTCTCCTGTGAATAGATGCTGTGTGCATGCGCACAGTGTCAATTCACAGCTGTAGAGCAGTGAGTGAAAGTCCACGCCCCCCAGACTCACGGCGCGCCCCCGCCCCCAGCAAGTGTCACCATAGAAATGGGGGCGTGCCACAAGTCCGCGCTCCCTTGACTCGCAGCACGCCTCCGTACATTGTGGCAGAGCGCCCCCAGCGACGTGCACGCACAACCCTTCGGCGCGCGCATTCACAAATGCCTGGCCCAAAATGGAACCCCAGTCCGTTGTTCCAGAAAGGTATGTATTGAAGAGATGCGTGCAGGGTGTGCGGTGTGGGCCTGTGTGCGCCACGCACCCTGCACCAATTAGAGATATGCCACTGCGTGGGCACCATTTATTTGGGGATTTCTCTACTGTGTATATGCAGATATAGGGAAAATGGCTCCCATATATTAATGCAGGCAGACTGAGTGAAGAGGTAAGTATAGTAGGTTTTGGATGAGCGGTGAGTGGTATAGGCCCCCCTAGACGCATTGGGTACCCATTATAGTTTGCACGTTTGCCTATTTGCAGAACATATTTAGAGTTCATTATACTAGATATACTGAGCAAAGAATGGAGAGTGTTTTACATTCCCCTCGTTGCTTATAGATTTTTTTTCTCTCTCAGATGTAATTCTTCTTGGCTTAATTGCTGTCCTTACACATTTAAAATGCATTTCTTCAGTGACAAATAATTGCTCTTTTATATAATGCAAAACAAAGCAAAACAAAACAACAACTCTGTTTATGTGTACAGATACGTAATGCATTTTCAGCTCTTCTTTTTCTTTTAACCCTTTTTATCTACCACGTGACTTTTCAACCATGGTGACACAAGATAGGATAAAAGGGCTGTAACATCAAACAGTGACAAGCAAAAGGGAATATATCAGTAATCTGTCATATTTTTAGTAGATAATGTTATATCCACCCTAATTTTTTATTTTTATAGAAACATATGCATCAATACAAATATTACAATAGACTAATTTTAATTACACAAATAATGTCACCTCTCCTTATTGACGGTGTATTGGTTAGCAATACTGCCTCACAGCACTGAGGTCATGGGTTCGATTCCCACCATGGCCCTAACTGTGTGGAGTTTGTATATTCTCCCTGTGCTTGCGTGGGTTTCCTCCGGGTACTCCGGTTTCCTCCCACAATACAAAAACATGCTGGCAGGTTAATTGGTTCCCTACAAATTATCCTTAGCGTGAATGTGTGTGCTTGTACGTGTTGTAGGGAATATAGATTGTAAGCTGCACTGGGGCAGGGACTGATGTGAATGGCCAAATACTCTCTGTAAAGCTCTGCGGAATATGTGTGCGCTATATAAATAACTGATAATACTGTCTGTTTTTACCCAGTTTTGTTCTATTACTGTTGTTCTAATTGTAAAGCGCAACGGAATATGCTGCGCTATATAAGAAACTGTTAATAAATAATAAATAATAAATAATAATTTATGGACTCTGTAAACCGATTAGCTAGAACTGTCACAGATACTAAGTGCACTTTGATAAAACAAGTAGATTTCTACTGTGCCCTTAATATTTATATGAGAGAAAATATGGTAAGAAAATATTTATAGTCTCAAAGTTTGTACTATTAGCAATTCTTTCTCAAATAATACAATTTGACCAGATAATGCCTGTATTAATGTGTGTTAATGTATAATGTGTATTCAGAAGGTGGTCTAGGCCCAAGTACAAATTTGTAAGGCACTGGCAGAGTATGGCATTGATGTTAGAACACCCAACTTGCAAAAATGGATTGGAGAATACTTATCTACTCTCTCGGAACGTCCAGGAGAATCATATACTTTTGGGTTGGCTTCTCCACTGGATCACTTCTCCACTCTTTTCTCTAACGTCCTAGTGGATACTGGGGAATAGTAGATTACCATGGGGTATAGATCGGGTCCACTGGAGCCTGGCACTTTAAGAAATCAATAGTGTGTGCTGGCTCCTCCGCTCTATGCCCCCCCCTCCCCCCAGCAGACTCAGTTTAGAAAATGTACCCAAGGAGCCGGGTGCATGCTGTTGCTTTCCAGAGAGTTTTTCTTCAGAAATTTATTTTAGTTTGTTATTTTCAGGCAGCACTGATTGTCAACCAGTCTGCCTGCGTCGTGGGACTTAGGGGGGAAACGAACCAACTTCCTTAGAGTTAATGGTTCGTATCCCCGTTGACAGGACACTGAGCTCCTGAGGTGATGTTTCTCATACTCCCAGAGTGTAAGCCCATGCCGGCAGCATGCTGCCACCCCTAACAGATGCCGAAGAGACATGGGGGGTCATTCCGAGTTGTTCGCTCGCAAACTGCTTTTAGCAGCTTTGCACACGCTAAGCCGCCGCCTACTGGGAGTGAATCTTAGCATATTAAAATTGCGAACGAAAGATTAGCAGAATTGCGAATAGACACTTCTTAGCAGTTTCTGAGTAGTTCCAGACTTACTCGGCATCTGCGATCAGTTCAGTGCTTGTCATTCCTGGTTTGACGTCACAAACACACCCAGCGTTCGCCCAGACACTCCTCCGTTTCTCCAGCCACTCCCGCGTTTTTCCCAGAAAGGGTAGCGTTTTTTCACACACTCCCATAAAACGGCCAGTTTCCGCCCAGAAACACCCACTTCCTGTCAATCACATTACGATCACCAGAACGAAGAAAAAACCTCGTAATGCCGTGAGTAAAATTCCTAACTGCATAGCAAATTTACTTGGCGCAGTCGCACTGCGGACATTGTGCATGCGCATTAGCGACTATTCGCTCCGTTGCGACAAAAAAATAATGAGCGAACAACTCGGAATGACCCCCGTGGTGCGGTGAGTGTTACACCGGGGTCCCGGTTAGCGGGTCCCCTGTGCAAATTGGCGGCATGAAGGGACAGTGACCATCTGGCTACGGGCCACGGTGCCCATTGAGTACACAAACTGTCAGCATGGTAAAAGGGGGTTGCGCACTCTCTTTTTACATAAAATGGAGTAAGCCAGTGTAAAGAAACTGCAGGGACCACACGCCATTATGGGGGCAAGGCTTCCTGGAGAGCAGGAACAGAGGCTAAACGGCGCCATTTCCTGCTGCTGCTGATCTGACAGGCTGCATGTGAAGACTGCTCCTCCACATGACCCACTCAGTCACCATTGTAACTGGTACCAGGGGGTTATAGTGAAGGGGGGAGCGCATAGTCAGCGGTTACACCGCTGTGTGGAAATTTACACATAAGAAACACCCAGTGGGGCGCTGCTCGGTCTGTGGTGTTGTGTGCTGGTCCCAATCCTCTCTGTGTCACTCCATTCAGGGTGGTCTGGGATAAGTGTGCTATCTCACTAATACTGCACTGTGTTTCATACTAATCTGTGTGTTTTCTGCTCAAGCATGTCTGCAAATAAGTCTGTGTGTACTTTATGCAAGGCTAGGATTACACCTTACTCACAAAGGTCCCTAATGTGTACCCAATGCTCACTACCTTCACAGTATAGTAATGTGAAGGAACCTGAGTGGATGGAATCATTTAAAACTATGATTACTAGTATTAATTCAGAGTTAGCTACGACTAAAACAAGAAAGACAGACCCTGAAACAAACTATGGACATGTTTATGTTAGCTGCTGCCGACCACGGGCCGGCTCCTCAGCCCCCCCTGTTGGTATCTCATAAATGCACTCTCCCACAATTATTGCAATCTGACTCCGAACTACCAGAGTTTGACGAAGGAGGTGCTGAGGTGGACGAGGATAATTCCCTGTCCCCAGGTGTTGAGGCCCTCACTTATGCTATTAGGGAGGTGCTTAATATCCCAGATAAGGAGGAAGAACAGACCTCTGCAACCTTCCCGGTTTCTAAAGCAAAAGCTGCGCTGGCCGGGAGCTACTCCTGAAGTGCAAAAGCATCACCGCTGTGCGATGCTTTTGCACTTCTGCGATGAGGCAGGGACTGACATGCAGGGCAGGCTAGCCCTGTGCTGGGCGTCCCCCCACATGTCTTTGTTCCTGATCGTAGCTGTGATAAATTTAGGACAGCTACGATCAAGTCGGAATCACCCCCTTAGTATCATTAATGGCCGTACCACTACTATAGCAGTATCGGCTCGTAGAGCCCTGTGGCTGCGACAATGGTCAGCAGATGCTGATTCTAAAAAAGGCGTTTACAACCTTCCTTTTACAGGTGATGCCTTGTTTGAGGAAGAACTGAACAAGTGGATATCTCAGGCAACTGCAGCTAAATCTACATATCTGCCGTCTGCCCCGCTATCTGCTAGACATCCCTACCCTGGGCCCTCCCTGCAGTCCTTTCGGGTGGCCAGATCCAGAGGCAATGCCAGAGGTGCCTTCAATGCTGCTAGAGGAACTCGCAGTAAGTCCCGTAAACCAGCGGATGCTGGACCTGCGGACAAGACCTCCGGATCCTTTTCCACAAAGCCCTCCGCCTGACGGTAGGCCCGAGCAGCAAGGCGACTTTCAGGTAGGTGCTCGCCTTCTCAACACTTCGCCCACATATGGGCAGAGTCCTGGGGCGAGGGACCTCATATCCCAAGTATACCGGCTGGAATTCCAGGAACTCCCTCCTCTCAGATTCTTCAGGTCAGGCTTACCAGCTTCACCGGTAGCAAGAGTTTCCTTACAGGAGGCAGTGCAAAAGCTGCTTTCTACAGGAGTTACTGTTCCAGTACCTCCTCATCTGCACACAAAGGGGTTTTACTCAAGTCTCTTTGTTGTTCCGAAGCCGGGCGGCTCTGTAGGACTGTTATTGAACCTCAAATCCCTGAACCCTTATCTTCGGGTGTTCAAATTCAAGATGGAATCTCTAAGAGCAGCGATAGCGAATCTGGAGGAGGGGGAGTTTCTGGTGTCCCTGGATATCAAGGACGCATACCTGCATATCCCAAATTTTGCCCCCTCACCAAGCGTTCCTCAAGTTGGCGATACTGGACCAGCATTTCCAGTTTCAGGCCTTGCCCTTTGGTCTCTCCACAGCCCCAAGGGTATTCACAAAGGTCATGGCGGAAATGATGCTACAATTGCACATGATGGGTGTCAATATAATCCCGTACCTGGATGATCTCCTGATAAAGGCGGTGTACAGGGAACAGCTGCTGCACAGTATCAACTTGACTACTTGTTTGCTTACGGATCACAGATGGATACTCAATTTCCAGAAATCTCACTTGGAACCATTTCAGAGAATTCAGTTCCTGGGGATGATAATGGATACGGTGTCTCAGAAGGTTTACCTTCCAATAAACAAGGCTTTGACTATTCAGTATATAGTCCAGTTGGTACTGAAACCTCGAGTGGTCTCCATTGATCTTTACATTTGCTTGCTAGACAAGATGGTGGCCTCCTATGAGGCGATCCAGTATGGCAGGTTCCATGCGCGACCATTTCAACTGGATTTGTTGGACAAATAGTCGGGATTTCATGTACACATGCATCAGCATATAAACCCTGTCACTGAAAGCACGGATATCCCAGCTATGGTGGCTCCAAGTCTTCCATCTGGTGTAGGGTTGGAGTTTCAACACCCAGTTGTAGATGCTGTTGACAACGGATGTCAGCCTCCGGGGTTGGGGGGCTGTGACTCAAGGGGCGCAGTTCCAGGGAACATGGTCATTTCAGGAATCTGCTCTTCCAATCAACATCCTGGAACTCAGAGCAATTTACAATGCTCTAATACAGGCCTCATACCTCCTTCAGAATCAGGCCATCCAGGTGCAGTAGGACAACGCCACGGCAGTAGCGTACATCAACCGACAGGGAGGAACAAAAAGCAGGGCCGCAATGCGAGAGGTGTTAAGAATACTCCTCTGGGCGGAAGCCAACGCAAGGGCCATCTCAGCTGTTTACATTCCAGGAGTAGACAATTGGGAAGCAGACTTCCTAAGCAGGCACGACCTCTATCCGTGGTAATGGGGCCTCCACCCTCAGGTGTTTCAACAAGTTGTTCACCGGTGGGGTTGTCCACAGATAGACCTGATGGCTTCTCATCTCTACAAGAAGCTCCGTCATTACTGCTTCAGAACGAGGGACCAGCAGGCGGTTGAAGTAGATGCTCTGACGATGCCATGGACTTACCAGTTCGTGTACCTGTTTCCTCCAATTCCTCTCATCCCAAGAGTTCTCAAAAGACTCAAAAAGGAAAGCATTCAGGCAATTCTTATTGCCCCAGATTAGCCTCAACGGGCCTGGTATGCGGACCTCCTGATCCTGTCGCTGGAGGAACCCTGGCCCCTGCCGCTTCTCAAGGACCTTCTTCAACAAGGACCGTTCATCTATCCAGACTTACAGCGGCTACATTTGACAGCCTGGAAGTTTAGAGGGAGATTTTAACCAGAAAGGGTCTTCCATCCAAAGTTGGTTTCCACTATGATCCAGGCTCATAAGGTGGTCAATTCCAAACATTACCACCATATTTGGAAGAAATATGTTTCTTGGTGTGAGGGTAGAAAATGTTCCCCTGTGGAATTTCGTCTGGGCCATTTTCTAGTGTTCCTGCAAGCAGGAGTGGATAAGGGCCTACGTTTAGCCTCCATCAAGGTTCAGATTTCAGGTCTCTCTATCTTCTTTCAGAAACAACTGGCGGTACTTCCTGAAGTACAGACCTTTCTTAAGGGGGTTTTGCACATTCAACCACCCTTTGTTCCTCAGACGGCTCCGTGGGACCTCAATGTGGTCTTGACCTTTCTCCAGTCAGATTGGTTTAAACTCTTACATAGGGTGGACTTAAAATACCTAACGTGGAAGACTGTTATGTTATTGGCCTTCTGCTCGACGGGTGTCAGAATTTGGGGCCTTGTCCTGTAAGAGCCTATACTTGATATTTCTTGAGGATAGAGAGGAGCTCAGAACGCGCCCACTGTTTTTGCCGAAGGTTGTGTCGGCCTTTCATGTAAATCAACCAATTGTGGTTCCAGTTGTATACGACATTTCCGTTGCTCCAAAGTCCCTGGACGTAGTGAGGGCTTTAAGGATTTACATCAAAAGGACTGCTCGAAACAGGAAGTCTGACTCGCTTTTCATCCTTTATGATACTACAAAAATTGGTTGCCCTGCCTCCAGGCAGTCCATTGCTTGTTGGCTCAAATTGACTATCCAACAAGCCTATACTTCGGCAGCTCTGCCGCTGCCAAGTTCTGTTCAGGCCCACTCCACAAGGTTGGTGGGTTCTTCCTGTGCCGGGCAGCTACATGGTCTGGTTCGAACACGTTTATATAAGTTCTAGGGGTTCGACACCTTGGCCAAAGATGACCATCAGTTTGGTCAGGTGGTTCTGCAGGGGTCTCAGCACACTCCCACCCATTCTAAGGGCTTTGGGACGTCCCCATGGTAATCTACTATTCCCCAGTATCCACTAGGACATTAGAGAAAATAGGAATTTAATACCTACTGGTAATTCCTTTTCTCGTAGTGCGTAGAGGATACTGGGCGCCCACCTCAGTGCTTCGTTTCCTGCTTACCGGGTTGTAAATGTTCTTGGTTGGGTTTGCTGTTGCTTTCCCTGTTCTTTGTTTGGTTAGCGTTGCTATCCTTCTATAGTTAGCATTGCTTTCCTCTGTTATGGTTAGCTCTGCTATCTTTGTTGCTATTGTGTGTTGGTTCGTTACCTCACCGCTTTATGTGTTTATATCCTTCTCTCAAAGTATGTCTGTCTCCTCGGGCACAGTTTCCTAGACTGAGTCTGCTAGGATGGGCATAGAGGGGAGGAGCCAGCACACACTATTAATTTTTTCAAGTGCCAGGCTCCAGTGGACCCAATTTATACCCCATGGTTATCTACTATTCCCCAGTATCAACTACGGACTATGAGAAAAGGAATTACCGGTAGGTATTAAATTCCTATTTTTACTGCTTCGTACATCTCCACCACAGTTTTCTATAGATATCTAGCCCCATGTGTTACAGTAAGTAACTTGTATTTTCATAAATTGTAATATGTGAGAAATATATTTGTACAATTAATTTTATTATGGTCATTTTAAAAAAATCGTCTTTATAACACAGTTACTGATTTTATGTATAGTGGTGTGCAAATATTTTATCTAATTGAAATTAGATTCATTATAAATGTATTGCTGTGTAGATGTTGGAGGAAACAAATGATCACATATGGGATGTTAGAGGGTACGAAGGTTGAAAATGATTGAGAACCAGAACTTACTATGCCTTGGATGGAGATAAAGTGGATGGAGATAAAGTACCAGCCAAACGGCTCCTATCATTTTTCAAACCCTGCTTGTGACATGGCAGTTAGGAGCTGATTGGCTTGTCATTTATGTCCGTCCACTTTATCTCCATCCAAGGCTTAGTAAATAGATCTCTTTTTTAAAAGCACCAGCCCCTGCTGTTCATAATAAAAGCGTGTTGCTTTATTATTAAAATCATCATTAATATTTAAATGTAAGCTGTAAACTCTGTAATAATCACAAAGAAGTGTACAGTATGTTAAAAAGTGTAAAGATGCCATATCTGTAAAGCCCACAAAAAAGGTTTTCTGCAATTAATAAGAGATGAACAATTTAATTCTGTCATCTTACATTTAGTAGTGAATGAGTGTGACGTGCACCACAAAGGAATCTGCCAGCAGGCCAGTGGTTGTTTCCACGAAAAATACACTCAGATGATTGAGGCATAATAAACTTATGCTTTTGAGAGGTTATGTGAAGTGACTGCAAGTAATCACATGTTACATACTTTTATGGAGCAGATTATCTGTATGCAGTACCAGTATATGGAAATTTGGGTATGTCTTTGCCAACAGACCTGGTACTATTCAACGATTAGCAGAAAAGATATCCTGGCGAGTTTCTGGTTTGGAAACACAGCTGACAAACTCGGAAGCTCTTTTCACATTAAATGCTGGTAACCTACACAGCTCTACAAGCTTGTACTTGTACAGGTTGTACACAGAATCAGCAAGCCTCCAGGGGCACTAGCCTGGGCTTTGTTGTTGTTTTCAAAATGCATGATCAGCAAAAGATTTATCTGCTGATCGTTTCCCTGTAATGGGGAATGCCATTACAAATATATGTATACACTATGTAGACAAAAGTGATTGGACACTAACAGCAAATAGATAAACGAGATTTTATTGATGTCAGTAGTTTGTAGGTCCACCACATGCAGTGATTACTGCAGACACCTTCTGAGGCTCCTCAATACCCTGAGAAGTAAAGTGTCGTAAATGGCTAGGTAGACTAGAAGAAGTCAAACAACAAGTAAGGTCAAGAATAATCATCCGGTCCAATCCAAAATCAGGGCAGGCAGCTAACAGAATCCCAGTGGTCAAAACTGAAGTCACGGTGGGTGGGTTGCAGACAAGGATAATGGGTAATAAGTAGGGGATGCAGTCAGGATCCCGCCTGTCGGCATTCCCGGCAGTCATAATCCCGACAGCTGGGATGCCGAACATCCTGGCACCGCGCCACTGAAGAAGTAAGCTGTGGGGGGGCGGGGGGTGTAAGGAGGTTAGGTTTAGGCTGCAAGGGGAGGATTAGGGTTAAGCTGTGCGCTGGAAGGGGTTAGGGTTAGGCACCCCCTCCGAAAGTTAGGCTGCGCGCCAGGAGGGTTAGGTTTAGGCAGCGGGGGCAGGAGGTTAGGATTAGGCACTTACGGGGAGAAGGTTAGGCACTAAGGGAGAGGTTAGGGTTAGGCAGTGAGCAGGATTAATAACCAGCAGCCATCAGACAATACAGAGCCCAGGTGTCTAAGCAAGCCAACACTATTGCTTGCAATAAGAGAATGGGCCTGGCAGCCTTATTATTAATGATAACAGTTACTTATATAGCCCCAGCATATTCTGTTACGCTTTACAACTGGAAACAAAATAGTAATAAAACAAGAGTTGCTAATAACAGACAGACAAATAGGCACTGTAAGAGGGCCCTGCTCGTAAGCTTAAAATCTATAGACCCAGCAATAACAAATCCCATCTGTTGATCAGTCTAGACCACAGTAATATCTACCATCTGAGATCCAATGAAGTCAGAGGTATATTACGGAAACACGTATAAACAGTTATGCAGAGGAACACCTGAGTCTGCCACTGTTCCTTTTCCAGCCTCTGCTTACATTCCTGACACTTGCTTAGCTAAACTGTCAGTGTTATTCCAAGCAGGATTTTCTGTTATTTTTTGTCTCCTACATCAAATGTTGTGAAAGCTGCAGGTCTCTCAGTCTTCTTTTCAGCAACTTTTTTTAGTCACAGTTATTTCTTTTCTGTTCGTCCCAAATGGTAATGGTGTTGCAAGAAATAACAGCCTATGTCGTCCCAGTTTTCCCGGAACAGCCACGTAGACTGGTAAGGTCAAGTGACAACATTCATCTTAGCCGAGTGAGGTAGTCCCTCAGACAGTGATGGATTACAATAGTGCCTATTCATCTAAGTCTGATACAGTAGAAGACAGAAAATCACTATTCTGACTGCCAGACACTGTAAACTTTTTGCAATATGGACTAAATGGAATATCAAACTTTAAAGAAACATCTGATATAAAATACCATTTACATTATAATTCTGTATCTTTACGAAATCAGTGATCCAAAAATATATGGAATGGTATTAATTCCTGTACTTATTACACGGGCCAGGGTTTAATGATTGGGCCTTGTGGGGACCCAGGTCCACGCTCGCCCCACCCCCATTCTTACATGAAAGCGGCTGCGGTAGACCCAGGGAGGCTGTTGCAGCTGAGTGCAACAGACGCCCCTGCTTGCAATGATCTCCCCACCCCATCCGGGATCTGGCACTGGCTGACGGGGTCACGGTGCACCCGTTTAGGTGCTTAAGCAATACTTTATTCATGTTTTTATTTAAAGGGGGAGTGGCCACACCTCCATGATTAGGCCACACCCTGCTTTACCATGACCCCGGGAATAAGCTAGATCTTCAGAGCCTGAACAGTGAGAAAATATGTAAGAGTTACTTAAGAATAGCACCAGACCCATAGTGTATAGTACTACATATACATTATCAGAACATGACTATATATAACTCCACCACCATCACATGACTTATTTTGCCACCTCAGACAATGCTTAAAAAAAAAAAAAATATATATATATATATATATATATATATATATATATACACACACACACACACACACACACACACACACACACACACACACACACACACACAGCTCTGAAGGACTTATCTGAATAAAGTTAATCACTGAAATGGGTCATAGTTGTTTGAGTAAAAAAAACATCAGTTTAACAATCAGAGCTATTCAATTATTTAGTCTTTACCCTGTGCAGTAAAACATCTATCAACACGTGAAAACTTAGTGAATCCACATAAAGATCCTTATTCAGAACTGAATGCAGCCGCTGCGTCCGCTATGAAGGCTGGGGTTTTGGCGCCTGTACGCGCACTGGCCATAGTGCATGTGCGTAGGCTGTCATGATGCGATCGCATCATGATTGACAGGCAACTGGCGTCCAGGGGTGGTGTCACGGTGTTGGAGGGTAGGAGGGCTGGAAACCGGATGTAGTTATGTGACCGGAGGTCAGGAGGCCGCCCTTCACAATACCTCCCCCTACAGCCCGCCCCCTGAGAATGCCGACAGTTGGCATGCTGACTAGCAGGGACTATTCCCTGAGGTCACCACCAAACTTGCAGCGTGGCGAGCGCAGCGAGCCTGCAAGGGGCTTGTTGGGCTCACCCCTCCCCACCCGCGGGCATTCCGCTGCCAGGATACCTATGTGGCGGTCACGCATACCCAGCCTCTGGAAACGCAGGCATGTCATGGCTGTTTTCAGGCCCGGCCGATGATGTGAAGCTCTATTCGCATCGCAGGGGGCACCACACATGCTGGGTGGCCTTGCCCTGTGCTGGGCAGCCCCCACCATGCGAGTATATGGTCGCATATTTTACTTCAAGAGCAATATCTGCGACCATCTCTGAAAAATTCTGTCTCTGGGGATTAGCGCCCTGTTCCCGCAGCTAATTGAATCAGACTGTGCCAACAATTGTACCCCCTTGCTAATTGTAATTGCCCTCAAGTATAGCTAGAAGGGAATAAACAGATACACAATGTATTAAGGGGGTGATTCAGACCTGATCGCTGCTGTGCGTTTTTGGTCTGAATTCGCAATTTGTGAACCCCATAAATTGCAGATTTATTTATATGATCGTCTGCAAATTGGCCAATTGCCCCAATCGATTTCTGATGTATAGGGGACTTAAACTGTCTGTTGCCTAGTTTCCAGTAAGCTATGCAATCATTCTAAAGGTTTTAACTTGTTAGCTACAGTGATTGCTGCAGCTGCGGCAATTAGAGCAGGAGTGTTTTTCATTGGGTTTCTGCAATTTAAATGGCAGGAAGTGCCTGAGTTCACTGCTGGTCATACAAGAAAATGATGCAATTATTCCCTGATCTTGTTTGCTTGTTGCCCTGACCTGTATTGCTATTGTCTCTACCCACAATATTGACTCATCCTTTAACTAGTTACTGTTTGTTAGTCAACATCTATTTAACCAGTGTATTATATCTGGTGTTAATAGTAACTAGTGCTGTGCATATTGCTGGCCATCTGCCTTTGTGACCTACTGCCTTTATGGGAAATTATATCTTGGTTTTTGTTATACCATGTCTAGTTAGGCACCCGTTATCACTTAAAGTAAATCTGCCATGATAAGCTATCGCTATCCTTTCTGAATTATTTTCTGGGTTATCTGAGTACCTGTAAGCCTGTTTTTCTTTATGTGAAAAGTGACTTCTATAAGTGAAGCTATTGTTAATGGGTTGGTTATGAAAGCCTATCGCATGTGAGAATACTGTTTTTGATGTCTTCTTGAAAAAAATATTTTCAGCTTTGTTCTTAGATATAACTTTTTCCTTTATTTTTATACAATCAATGGAGGTTTGAGTTTTAGACACTTAGGGCGGAATTCAGTTGTTTATCGTGCCCGATCTACCGTCTAAAGTGATGGAAGGACAATATAAAATTGTGCTTTTTAATGGTGCACATTGCTCCCAGAGAGGTTGAGTTTAGCCGCTTAAAGCAGTGACACCTGGCCAAAGTCCCAAACAGGTCACTTTTCACACATTTCAGCTTGCCACCCCCTTTGGCTGCAAGCTGAAATGCAGGTGCCAGCAGCTGATCATGCCCAAATGGAGCAACAATTGAACAGCTCTGTTAGGTGCCATCTACTGGCTTGCAGCAGCGCTAACAATTGAATTCCGCCCTTGTGGGGGGTTTTATCAAATAGTGGAGAGAGATAAAATTGTGAGAGTTATAGTATCAATCAACATCTCCTCAAGCACAACCTGCAAAATGTAAGGCAGAATCTGATTGGCTGGTACTTTATCTCTCACAATTTTATCTCTCAATAAGCTTGGATAAATACCCCTCTTACTGTATGAGTATTAATGGTACGGTATGCAGTTATTAATTGATGTGGTCTCACAATACGGTCCTAGACATAGGGGGCAATTACAGCCAAATGATTTTGCCCTGCCAAATCAGCTCAGCGGAACCCGCACCTCACGGCATCCCATCTCGCACAAAACTGTTTTCTACACCATAAGGTAGTGAGCACTTTTGAGCCAATTTGGGATTTGGACAGGTGGGCGAAGGGTGCAAAATGCAGTGTCATTACTGTTGCTTTAATGCAGCAGCAATGACATTTCACACTCTTTGCCTGCAATTGAATTCCCCCGTAGTATTAATTTTTACTTCATTTTACTTCATTGTGAGCAATAAAATCATCATAGTAACTTTTGTTGCTCACATTTTGGGAGCAATCCTTGACTCTGACCAGGGCCGGATTATAAGACGGGTGTCAAAGTAAAAAATATTACATAAAGAGAACATACAAACTACACACATTTAAGTTGCTATACTTGCAAATATGCGCAGCGAGCACAGCAATATATGGTAACACACGTATTTACACGGACATGCCACAGAGATGGATTCGACACTTATTTCATACAGTACATAATTATAATAATATCAAGCGCCAGACATCATGGTGATTTAAAATCACCTAATGAATTAATGTCATGAATGTGTATTATTTGAACGGAACCAGATACACCTGTCATGCTTACTTTTAAAACAAGCAGATTGGTGTGTAGATTAATTTGATACTTGTTATTAAGTTGTAGGACATTGCAGCGGATAGTTATGATTGAATGTATAAAAGCTAAAATCACTTTGTTAGAACAATGAATGATACAGTGAATAGGGAACTCAGGCCAGCCCTTTGGCAGTCTTCAGGGCTGAACCTGATCAGCATATACAAAGAGAATAGTGACTCAATCATGAATGAGAGAGAGACCCCTCCCCCAGGAACTACTCACACAGGAAGGTAGTTCCTGTTTCTGGGGGCCTCAGAGTTAGTTGTTTTTGGTCTCAGAGGATGATGGAGGAGTTGCTGGAAGTTCAGTTCCTGTATTTATTTACAGAGAGAGGGAGACATAAGCTGGATTAGAGGGAATGGTAATTGTATCGCTGGCATGTAACTGTAATTGTATCTGAAACTGCATATAACTGTATGTAATTGTATGTTCTAACTTTACTGTGTGAGTTGTATTCATGTAACTATAGGTATACTGTACTTTGTAATATATATTGAATCCATATCCTTTTTAATAACAAATATATACATCAATGAGCTTTGGAACTCAGATAATGTGTGGGTGTATTGTTTTCTCTTATGGGATACAGTGTTTTGCTATGTACGGCGCACTTTTTTCGTATATGGTAATAAGATGTGCCTGGCGTCTGCAATATATATTAGAGCGGGCATTTTAAATATTTGTGAGAAATCAATTTGGTATTCATAGATGAGGGCTCTTACGGGATATCAGGGTCTTAATGATGCACTGTACATTACAAACGCGGCTGTAATTGACCGGCTCCAATGGACGCATTGAGAAGCTGATGAAAATAACATCCACGTGTATTGGTGTGGTATCAGTAAGCCAATGATATGAAATTTTAAGGAACAATGCGTTTCTCATAATATTTAAGATGCTAAAATGTATTTTTATTGTTGCAAAACAAGGTTCAAATAAGTCATATTGTGTTGATTCAGATTGGATTGTTTATCTGTTTAAGTAGGTTTAAAAGTATATTTAAAAGTTGCTGCATAGCATTGATATAGTTTTTATGTTTAACTCAGGCCTAAAATAACTTCAGGGGATTGTATGATGTGTGATTTCTTTGTGACAAAGGAAGCCGCATGGTTTGTCCTCCATTTTGGACTAACCACATGGCCTGTCCACCATTTTGTGTAACACTCATGGATGTGGAAGGGGGAGGAGCAGCGGCCATTTTGGGAAGGTCATTTTTCTAAATGGCTGATTTTCAGTCTGCTCAAGAATTATCAGCTTTCCTTGGTCACATGAAACACAATTTATGAGTTACCAATGCATTTATTTAACCCATGCCATAGTCAATTACAAATAGTTTCAATGGGGCTTAGTGAAAGTTAATAGTGAGATGAATACTTGATGTAAGAAGTACACACAGATAAAAAAAACAAAGTTTTTTTCTTTTTTTTCTTTTACCTCTAGGATTTAGGTAACTGCTTACTATAAGATAGCCATTGAAATGCAAATTAACCTGTGTAACTGCTTTTTCTTAGCAGTGAAAACCACGTTTACAGGCAGCCAAAAGCACACAGCATTGATATGCAAATTAGAAGCACTAAATGGGTAAATGAGTTTCATTGGAGACCAGTTAATGATACATATATACAATATTATTATAATTATGTGGGTGTTTATATCAGTGTATGTTCTGCAAGATGGCTATCCAATCTGAATCATATCATTAAAATTATTGATTATTGCTAGAGTCATTATAGATCTGTGTGAAACCGGAGATATTTTTGTTACTATATAGTTAAAACTAAAATAAGTATTTAAGGAAGTAAGAGTAAAATCACAAAACGCAGTTCTGGCCCAGTAGAAAGAGGGTTTATACAGAAAGAATGTGTGTTGTGTTAAGTGAGCAATTATAGTTAATATTGCTCACATTTATAGAAATTGTATGATTTGTGCTATTGCGGACGTACGGTTTTGTACACGTGTCTCGGACAAAGTACGGAACTGCACACGCGGCGTAAGCATGGTCGCGTGTTTACGCAAATTGCGTAAGAATACGGTTGCTAAGTACAAATTACACAATAGTTCGTTTAGTTTAAAGGTGGGACAGTAGCCACGCTACAATAGCACCAAACTACCCGGTTTCTAAAGAAATTTAGTATAAAAACAAAATTTTGTATAAATAATTTTTTTAATTGCCTCTGGGGGTAAAGCTGCCAACTTGAATGAATCCTAATTTTCTGTACAGAAAAAACCAAGTACACCTGAGTGAGGGAACATAGGAGTGAGTGAAATTCGAACCCCGTAATGCGTGATCCCGTCGTTTGGTACATCAAGTGAGTGGAGGCTTGGTGGCGTGAGGCGGCTGACTCACGTTAGTATAAGGTTTAATACGTAAGTCGTGAGGAGACTTACACAGGAGCGTGGTAGGGAATTGTGAATTATGAACTGTGTGACCCATGTAGTTTTTTTTTTATACGCTCCGGCTGAGGTTTCGCAGCTTGTGATTCGATTCCAGTGGTCGTATGGCAGATAAGTAACAAGTACCTATACGCTGTGCGATTGGAGCGTGCGTTTGTGGGTGCGATATATAGCGCAACGTGATATCCTTTTTACGAGCTTTTGCGTAAAATCACGGTATCATCAGCGCTGTATAGAGCATACGCAAGCGTGATTTGTGTATAATAAAGTGCATAGGGAGTTTTCGCTGGTCTCTCTCAGGAAAATCTCCAACGGCCGATACTTTACTGGAAAGGGTAAGTTATTCCTAAAAACTTCCAGTAAATATAGGTCACATAGGGCCCTAAGTTGGGTACATTGCCTTCGCTATCGACAGTGTATGGTAGTACCGGCCAACGTGGGCGGTGAGCGGGTGAAGAGCGCTCGGAGAACTTTCACCGTTACCTTATATTGAGTATTTTGGTGTTTGTGGGAAAAGGCCCACAATTATGGGAGCCAGTTGCTCAAGTAAGGGACGTTTTGTAACCAGGGTTCAGGTTGAAGAGCCGCGGCCTATGGGGTCAGCGAAGTTTAAAGGAAAAAGTATTGAAGACTTTTTGTCTAAATGGGAACGTGTGACTGACAAAGATAGGGAACCATTCCCTAAGGTGGGCAACTTTGAACCAGAGGTATTGCAGAACTTAAGGATAAGAATATGTCTGATAAAATCCCCAAAACAAAGGGTCAGACATACAAATTGTTTAAACCTGTGACAGCAAGAGGGGTTGGTGAGTTTGATCCTAAGGTATTGCAGGTGGTATGTTTAACCAAAGTCATATAAAACAAGGATGGAAATATAAGAACTGTTTGAACTTGTAGCAATAAATAAGTAGGAAGAAAAAAAAAGAGAATGCAAGTATACCGCCTTATGTAGATGTGGAAGCAGTTACGGCCAGCATACAAACTATATAAAATAATAAAAAA
This sequence comes from Pseudophryne corroboree, assembly GCF_028390025.1. Classification (NCBI taxonomy): domain Eukaryota; kingdom Metazoa; phylum Chordata; class Amphibia; order Anura; family Myobatrachidae; genus Pseudophryne; species Pseudophryne corroboree. The sequence goes on along the minus strand of NC_086447.1, from coordinate 308,877,186 downwards.
TATGAAAAATATGACTGTAACCTATATATGTACTAATGAATGTTGAAGTTTTATTTAGGAGGAGAAGGTGACCTGATTGTTTTCAGCCATTTCTCATGTACCCAGAGGAGTATCCAACCGGTAAAAGAAGAGCAGTAGCCTGTGGGGGAAGTGGCTGAGACCAGTGGAACAGGTAAGTATGGTATCATTTGTGTACATATATAGTAAAATCCAAAAATTAAACAAAAAAAATCAAGAAAGTAACGTCAGAAATGGAGAAAAAACCTGTCCGCACATTAGTATTTGCCAGCAGGAAAGCGGACAGAGACAAGGTAACCCCAGGGTATTTCTTTCAGTTACCATATAAGAAGTATTTGTTCCTAGTAATGCCCCTAGTAAAGATGAGCTCGGAAATGTTTGATGGACCATGTACAGACCCTTAATACGGGATGAGAAGGATTGAATGAATACTTCGCATGACCTAGAAGCTTGTTAAACTTTTTTTTTTTTTTTATCTCTTGCAGAAATAGAAAACTCTCCACCTGGATAAGACCACTGGTAAACACTAATTCGGCAAATGGGAGGTGGCTGTCTCTGTGCAAATGGACGGGCTCAATAAGGCATTGAGTGTCAGGGTGCAGACTTCTTTGCAAAATTGGAAAGGTCACAGTAGCTAATCTTAGATAGTGTGCTATTGAACATCACAAGAATAGTGTTAGGCGCAGAGAACAACAGGTGGAGAGGTTGAGGACGGTAAGTATACTGGCACATACAGGAAAGACCCATCAGTCCAAACCCCAGAACCCTAATTGTCAATAATATGTTACACTTGTAGGAAGGAAGGGCATTTTGCCAGAGATTGTAGGAGTAGTAGGACACATAGTCAATATAGATCCCCTAGACAGAAAACACAAGCCACATTATTAAACACATAGACGGGACCAAGGGACATATAGTAAAGAATCATAAGCCATATAGAAAACACAGATTCGGCTAATGGGAAGAACAAAATAAATGCAACTTACTAATGTTACATTTCACTGTTCTAGATGCATGTCCATCACAGGTAGAGGAAATTATCTCACAGATACCGGGTTCCCTATGAACTTAGGATGGACAGGACACTGGATTGATGGCTGGGATAGTCCCAGTAGAGATAAGACAAACAGAAATGTTTTTTTTAAGGGGAGTAGACCAAGTAGAGAATCACTTCCCTGTAGTGCCCAATCCAGTTGTCAAATTTTTATAAAATCTTCTTCACCTCTACAAACTCATCTGTCACCAACCTCTATTCTGTTTCTCTACAGTTTCCTCTTCATCTTTTTGTGTTCACACAGGGTGGTACATTACATGGACCCAAGTACAGTTCAAACTCTACATGCCTAGGTCCTTCAGAGTTCTGCCCAAACCCAGTATATCTCAACAGCACGATGACACCAGTATTACTGCAGTGTGCCTTGTCATGCACAAAGGGTGGAGAATGGGAATACTGGTGAAGGGAAATTTTGTATAGACACTGATATGCCTGTTGGTGAATGGCAAACCTGACATTTTCTTTTTCATTCTCTTCTTCTTTCTCTCCTCTAGAGATGTTTCTTTTTTCTTTTCTTTTTTGAGTTATGCTCATGGTACTCTACACTGCAAATACACTATAGTTAAATTAAGATACAAAAATTTGTGTTCCCTGCAGGAAGGGGCAGTCTGGAGGACAAAGGGGTATGGCCAGTAGTCCTCAGGACTGTGGGCAGGTGGACACGGTAAGCCAGTAGCCCCCAGAGCATACCTTCCAAGTCTAGCTGAGGTGGCACACGGTCTGACTCATCTAGGCAAAGAGGGTAGGTGCAGGCTGATGAGAGCCTACTGGTGTGCGCCAGGATTCTGTTCTCATACAGGTAAGAGAGCAATGACCTGTCTTACTTGCTTGAGGAAGAATATTAGTAAAGCAATACCAACAGAGCCATCCCATATCCCTCCTGCAGACGGATCTTTTCAGGAAATACTAATCGACTTCGTACAGTTAACACCCTTTAGGAATTATTGTTATGTATTGGTGTGCATTGATGTTTACTCAAACTGGGTAGAGGCATTTCCTGCCGCCACGGATGCTGCTGTGTTTACCGCAAAGAAAAATTGCGCAGAAATTTGTGTGTAGATAAGGATACCCCTGGAAGTAGGAGCAAAGCCTGAAATTGTACTATTGTCATAATAGATACTGCCACTAGTATTATGTAGCTTCTGAACCACTCCCAGATCTTCACTCAACGAATCACCCTCTTCAAAATTTGTTTTTGTTTTTGTATTTGTGTCTTTTTGGTTGTTTTTGGAAGACAACCTCATGTCATGATTGATCCACACAATGATCAGAAATACACCAATGAGGTGACAGTACAGTACCTTATTGAGATGAGCCAGCATTTGAGAACTTGACAAAAGAACTTGAAACTGTTGATTGCTGGTATGCCAAATGCTAACTGTCTTGATTATGAAACAAGAGACTGTGTGATTGTCCTTACGCTCAGGTTGCCTAATAGACGGGTGGGAAGGACCATACCAAGATTTGTTGACAGCACTAAAGGTCGCTGAAAGAGAGATTTGGGTCCACTCGTCCCACTGCAAGAAGGTCGCTGACCCGGAGAGAACTCGTGACAAAGTAGTTTATTGCTCACATTCATCGAGTTTGTGAACTGTGTGTTCGAAGTGAACTGTGTGTTCCAAGTGAACTGTGTATTCAAAGAGCAAGGCAAAGAGAACCTAGTATCACCAGAGACTCTGTTCCGTGAAGACTGAGAGACGGCACTGTTGGACACTACCTGAGCGTACTAAAGGACTGCAGAAAGACCAGTCATTGTAAATGATTTGTTATGAACAAGAGTTGTTTTGTTCTATTTCTCTTTTCTCTCTTTCCCGCTGACAAACATTTTCTTTCAGGATATTCTATTTTTGCGAGGTTTGTTTTATGAGGAGTCGAGTGTGGGACTGGAACTGGTTCTGTAGGAAGGAGTGATCTCCTTATAGGATCCCAGGATTAGCCGATCAGTTTGTTAAAATCAGAGAAAAATCAAAGGCCTAGTAGTTATGGAGTTCAGAGGTAATCAGGAACAGTCAGACAATGGCTATTCACACATTGCAGATAAAGAGCTCATTAATATATGTGGAAAAAAGGTTTATGAGTGGCTCTACCCGAACTCCGAAGGTTTATGTTATTTAGGAAGGACACTACTTATAACCCTTGTTCAATGATTAAACAGAACTAGCATACGTTCCAGAAATGGAAACATTGTTCAGAAAATGATAGGAATATGTAGATCATGAAAATTGTATATGTCACTGTCACGATTTGTTTGTGTCTTTTTCATCTACCCAGCAGAACCTCAAACGAACCCAAACATCAGTGTACAAAGACGTAGGTACATGTATGTGTGAAATGTTCACCGCAAATCAGACATTATAGGCCAAAGCACTGTCCCAGCATACTCTATAGGTTGAATGTTGTCCCACACCTAACCAGTGGTCCCGTGACCGCCGAGTGCATATAAAGGATGTCTCGTCCTCCTCCCTGTCTTCCCCAAATATAGTCAAGTGTCTGATTTGCGAAATGCATACATATTTGTGTCTAGGTCACCGATTATGGTATGAAATATTTTTTCTTATGTTAATAATTGATGGCAGTTATTGTTTACTGCCAAAGGGTGGACTGTCAAAGTCAAAAATATTACATAAAGAGAATATACAAACTACACACATTTAAGTCGCTATACTTGCAAATATGCGCAGCGAGCACAGCAATATATGGTACCACACGCATTTACATGGACATGCCACAGAGATGGATTCGACACTTATTTCATACAGTGATCAGCATATACAAAGAGAATAGTGACTCAATCATGAATGAGAGAGAGACCCCTCCCCCAGGAACTAGTCACACAGGAAGGTAGTTCCTGTTTCTGGGGGTCTCAGAGTTAGTTGTTTTTGGTCTCAGAGGATGATGGAGGAGTTGCTGGCAGTTCAGTTCCTGTATTAATTTACAGAGAGAGGGAGACATAAGCTGGATTTGAGGGAATGGTAATTGTATCGCTGGCATGTAACTGTAATTGTATCTGAAACTGCATATAACTGTATGTAATTGTATGTTCTAACTGTTTACTGTGTGAGTTGTATTCATGTAACTATAGGTATACTGTACTTTGTAATATATATTGAATCCATATCCTTTTTAATAACAAATATATACATCAATGAGCTTTGGATCTCAGATAATGTGTGGGTGTATTGTTTTCTCTTATGGGATACAGTGTTTTGCGATGTACAGCGCACTTTTATCGTATATGGTAATAAGATGTGCCTGGCGTCTGCAATATATATTAGAGCGGGCATTTTAAATATTTGTGAGAAATCAATTTGGCATTCATTCGGGTGACAGGGGCGGTCATCTGGGGGCCCCACACATTAGGGGCCCACAGACATAGGCAGACTTGGGGGGAGGTACAAGCAGCCCCTTGTGGTTTAGGAGCATTTTTTTAATTATGCAGAAACATGCTGGCCTGGCCGCCTGCCACCTGCATGAAGCCGGCTGTCAGCAGGGTGCCTTTAAAGGTGCCCTCCCGCCACCACCGAGCCCCAGAAGCATCCTTCCGGGTGCATTGCGGGTGCACCTTCCAGCGATCGCAGGTTTACCTCCACCCCCGCACCTCCACCCTCCCGCCGATCGTGGGTGCACACCTGAACCTCCATACTCCCGTCGATCGCCGGTGCATCTCCACCCTCCCAGCGATCGCAGGTGCACTCCCACAAAAAACCCCCTCCTTGCAATTGCGAGTGCAAGCCCCCGTTCTCTAGCAATCTCCTTAGGACAGGGCAGGATGCGGGGTCCCCATGCCATCTCTCCAGATGATTTTTATATATACACTGCTCAAAAAAATAAAGGGAACACTTAAACAACACAATGTAACTCTAAGTCAATCACACTTCTGTGAAATCAAACTGTCCACTTAGGAAGCAACACTGATTGACAATCAATTTCACATGCTGTTGTGCAAATGGAATAGACAACAGGTGGAAATTATAGGCAATTAGCAAGATAAATACATACATACAGAGGCAGGACGGCACTCGTAGAGACTGGTAAACCATAGAAAATCAGCACAGGACGCTGTAGCTGTTTGTCAACGTTTCAGAGTTAGACTCTTTTAAAAGAGTCTTTATGAGTGCCGTTGTGCTTCCGTACATATTATCTGATTCTGACAAGCACCGAAGCATGTTATGCGGTACTAGTAAGTAGTGCCATTCATCATTTGCAGCTACATTATATATATATATATTTTTTTTTATATATATATATATATATATATATATGTATGTGTATGTATGTATATGTATCATATAGGACCGGCACTCACCTCTCATGGACACTTTGCTCCGGTGCCCTCTTGAAATAATCAATAATCCAAATATTCCATATATACAGCGGCACTCAGAGACTTATGGTAAGTGAAAAAATGTGCAAAATTTAATTCATATTACAAACTGTTCAGGCCAACGTTTCGGGGCACACCCGCCCCTTTGTCAAGGTGAACCAAAAGTATATATATATTTATACACTGCTCAAAAAAATAAAGGGAACACTTGTAACTCCAAGTCAATCACACTTCTGTGAAATCAAACTGTCCACTTAGGAAGCCACACTGATTGACAATCAATTTCACATGCTGTTGTGCAAATGGAATAGTCAACAGGTGGAAATTATAGGCAATTAGCAAGACACCCCTAATAAAGGAGTTGTTCTGCAGGTGGTGACCACAGACCGCTTCTCAGCTCTTATGCTTTCTGGCTGATGTTTTGGTCACTTTTGAAAGCTGGCGGTGCTTTCACTCTAGTGGTAGCATGAGACTTAGTCTACAACCCACACAAGTGGCTCAGGTAGTGCAGCTCATTCAGGATGGCACATCAATGCGAGCCGTGGCAAGGTTTGCTGTGTCTGTCAGCGTAGTGTCCAGAGCATGGAGACGCTACCAGGAGACAGGCCAGTACATCAGGAGATGTGGAGGAGGCCGTAGGAAGGCAACAACCCAGCAGCAGGACCGTTACCTCCGCCTTTGTGCAAGGAGGAACAGGAGGAGCACAGCCAGAGCCCTGCAAAATGACCTCCAGCAAGCCACAAATGTGCATGTGTCTACTCAAACGATTAGAAACAGACTCCATGAGGGTGGTATGAGGGCCCGACGTCCACACCGTGCAGGACGTTTGGCATTTGCCAGAGAACACCAAGATTGGCAAATTTGCCACTGGCGCCCTGTGATCTTCACAGATGAAAGCAGGTTCTCACTGAGCACATGTGACGTGACAGAGTCTGGAGACACCAAGGAGAACGTTCTGCTGCCTACAACATCCTCCAGCATGACCGGTTTGGCAGTGGGTCATATATGTAATAAATTTGATGACTCTATTGATGAGGCCCCCACACTTGTGTTGCCCAGGGGCCCCCACATACCTTAATCCGGCCCTGACTCTGACCATTACTCTCACATTTCAATTCTTATTACACATGCCAATTTCACATATACCTAAAACTGCCTCTTTCTAATACATAGTGCCACCACCAAGATTTTAGTTAGACACTCTAACTAAAATCTTGCCACTCTTGCCACTCTAATTTTCATCACTAAGCCTCAGCCCTCTGTCAATCCATTCACTGGCTCGGTCAACATCAAATGATAAAATTCTTCGTTTTATCTGTACGGTATGAACACACCAATAATTTTGGCCCAACCTTCATATTATATCTTGTCATAAGGGGGGTACACACGTAGAGTTGTGTGCTGAGTGATCTATCACAGACCTCTCAGCAGTGCCGTAACTAGACATTTTAGTGCTGTGTGCAAGAAACAGCATCGGCGCCACCCCCCCCCCCCCTTCATATACAAAATATTGCCGTAGCCATAGGCGTGCACCAAAAATATAGGGGTGTGGCTTCATGGGGAATGGGCATAGCCACAGAGTTCCCTTTTAATACATTACGGCAGGCAGAGCTCCCTTTTACACAGTACGGCAGGTAAAGCTCCATTTTACACATTAGGCAGGTAGAGTCCTCCAGTCCTCCTTTTACACATTACGGCAGGCAGAGTTATAGTAATTATTAAAAATGCAACTCCAAACAATTCAAATATTATTAATAATAATAATAATAATAATCTAAATAACATAGTAAAAGCCAATACACTACATGAAGGAGATCCAGTCAAGTTCCCGTCGGTCTGGATCCCAGTATACCGACCTCAGGATCCCGACACTACTTGGAATGCTGACACTGGCATCCCAAATACGGTAAGTTGCCTGGTGCCAGAATCCAGACTGACAGGATCCCAAATGAGCAAGTACAGGGACACTGAAGTCATAAGCCGTGGGTGAGAGGGGGTGGCTGGGTTTGTTAGGTTTAGGCTACGGAGGTGGGTTAGGGTTAGGCTGCGCCCCAGGGGGCTAGGTTTAGGCTGCTGGGAGGCGGTTTAGGGTTAGGATGCGGGGGGGGAGGAGGGCTTGGTTTAGGTTGTGTATAAATTCTCTTCATGATCAGGACTAGGAAGTGACATAACAATATGGCAGTAGATAACCTCCGCCCTTACAGCACCTAAATATTTTGTCCAATCTCCCCTGTCAGGATTCTGATCGTCAGGATAGGACCATGGCATCCCGACCACAGGCATTCTCTACACTACCCAATAAGGTGACCACAGAAACTATATTTGTCTCTTAACTGCATATAATCTGTGGAATATTATCTCTGTGTGATCACAGAATTAAAGGGGGATGGAGTGCTATTAGGGGGGTAGTGACTGAAGGGAGGGTGATCGTTATGGTGCTGCTGACCTGGAGGGGAGGGGGGTCGCGGGGGGGAGGCGGTGTGCATGAGGGCATGAAGGGCACTGCTGATTGCTGAAGCCTCTTCTGTCGTCGTCCTCCTCCTCCTCTGTCCCGACTCCCGCACATTCCTCCAGGTCATACCTGATATTCATTGGCCCACCCACCCCACCGCCATTGGCCAGGGATCTGTGTGGGAGACGAAGCTCTGGGCAGCAAGAAGGGAGCCGGGCATCACACAAATGAGACGCGGCACCGGCAATCAAGTATTGTGGAGTCCTGTCCGGGCAGCGTCAGCCGGCGGTTTTCTGCATTATAAATTAAATTTTAAAATCCGTCACTGGCGCTGCCTACAGCAGATAGCTCTGCAACGCGTATAGGGCAGCCAATCGGGGGTCACAGCGCACAATGGGCCCTTAGGTTTAGTGCGCTGTGTGCAATGCACACACCGCACACATGTAGTTACAACGCTGCCTCTTAGTACACATCTCTCCCCCCACTCAGCGTGATGTGTGCTGAGCGGAGGGGGGGGGGGAGTTGGGGGATGGCGCTCACTTCACACAGCGGTGGAGTCATCAACCTGACTAGATTGTGCCTGCATGGCCAATCTAGAACTGGCGATAGCCTATCGATATGGAGCATAGTGAGATTCCTTAGAAATTAAGCGCGGATCTCTCTATGTGTACCCCCCTTTAGAGTACTCTACTAGCTGCACGTTACACTCATCCCAAGACATAATGCTCATCATGTACCTTGCTATCTACAAGCGCTCACATCTCACTCAGATTCTCAACATGTATTTCAGCTGCAAATGTATTAACTTTTCATAGTAGTTTACCATGACACCTCCTTAATTCCCCATGCTTCCCCTCCTCCCACCCATAGCACTCTGCTCGGGAGGCGTAGTTTAATGAAATTACGTGGTTGCATTGTGACGTCATGAAGCAGCCGCGTCATTTCCTGAAACTTTGCCCACCAAGTGGAGTGCTATGAGTGGGAGGAGGGGAAACCGGTAATAGCATGCGCCAGTGTCTCCTCCAGTCCCTAGAGGATGAAACCTAGAGCAGGAAACCCCTGGCAACGAGCATGCCACCCACAGCATGAAACCCCTGGCAATTAGCAACACCCCTGGCAATGAGCATGGAACCCAGAGTATGAAACCCCTGGCAAAGAGCAGGTAATTTAAAAGTACAGAAAGGACTTCCCGGAGCAGCAGCATTCGTAAGTAGGCATGGGGTCACAGTGTGTTACGGGGGGCGATCGCCCTCATCACCCCCTGCTGGATCCGCCACTGTGCAGTATTAGACTATTTGTGGAACAGTATTACACAGCTGCTTGCTTGCAGCTGAGCAGCACCAACCACATCAGAATCAGGTCCACAGTCCATTAGATTAATAAGGAGTGCTTTCAGAAAAGGACAGACAATACAAATATGTCATTACTAAACTGGGTAGTATGGATGATGTAATGGTTAGCATTACTGCCTCGCAGTGCTGAGGTCGTGGGTTTGATTCTTTTGCATGTTTCGCATTTGCATGTTTAGAGGAGCCCTCTGCCTGTGTAGCCTAGCTGCGAAGGCAGACGGCGACCTGCCGTGTTAAAGGTCACAGCAGATGCATGTGATGTCATGCAGCCGTCGCGGCCCGCCCTTCCAACAGTCCAGACACTCCTCCGTTGTCCGGACCACACCTCTAAAATGGAGCATCGACGTCCACAAAACACGGCGTTGACACTCGTTTCCGCCCCCTCCAGGTCTTATACTGCGTTCTGAAGAGAACGCAGTTTAGGACCTTGCACACGCGCATAACGGCGTACGCACATGCACAGAAATAGCTTCATAGCAATTTTAGCACATCTGTGACAGGGTCTGAATCACACCTCCCCAACATGCAGTACATGGTTTTGCCGAGGCAAAAATTACATAATCTCCAAGCACCTTTGAGCTAGGAGATGATACTGTATTGAACTCTTTTATACTGATTTTCTTATAAAGAATAAATAATCTTTAGTGGTTAATGTGCACACAGGACAGAAATGGTAACACAACAGAGGATGTATTATATATAGATTTTACTGTGTTGAAATCACAACATAGTCAAAACCAAATCATTCTGTTTATATAGGCCATGTAATAAGATTCTATAGACTGCTTTCATTGAGTATTGCATTTATGTGATCATTGCTTAATATGAATTTTGACCACATTCCAAGGAGACAATGATTAATTTTTTTATTTTTTTTTACTCTCCTATTCAGCCCCTGGCACAGACAACTTGAAAGCACAGGAGGATGTTTTGTTTCCTTCTTTGTGCTCAGGGGACAATTTCCGTTTGATTAAGAAGTGGGCAAATAAAAGAAAAGTAGTTTAATGAAGATAATGTAATAATTTGCATATCAGGGGAAGATCTTGGAGAGTGATAAAGTGGAGAGAGATAAAGTACCTGCAATTAGCTCCTAACTGCCATGTTACAGCCTGTGTTTAAAAAATGACAGGAGCTGAGTGGTTTGTGCTTTATCTCTCTCCATTTTATCTTTCTGCAAGGCTTAGTACATCTGCCCCTTATTGAGATACTCCTTTAGAACTTGTATAGCATGTATTAGATGGTGTATTAGGCCCTACACACTGGGCGATATTATAAAAAGATATGAACGATCTTGTTCATTAATGAACGAGATACCGTTCATATCTTTGAGTGTGGAGTCACCAGCGATGAACGTTGCGTGACCCCGCGCTCGTGCCCTGTCGCTTGTGCATGCAGGACAATATGGATGATCTCGCCCATATTTGCATGCACTGCTATGGAGCTGGGTGACGGGGGGAGTGAAGAAACTTCACTCCCCCCGTTACTGCCCCCCCGCCGCCAGGTCGCCCGTCGGCCGTATCCGCCGTCAGGTAGCTCGGCGGCGAATCGCATAGTGTGTAGGGCCCTTTAATGTTACCATTGTATTGATAAGTTAAGGTACCATTATGTATTATAAGGCAGAGTCATCATCATCCTTATTTATGGTTATGTACAAAGTATTTTTTTTAAAGTGCAATACAGCAGTAAAAGCCGGTTTATATGGTCCCATAGAGATAATGCTGTTCTACCTTTGTATTAATCCTACTCACATCAGCATTATGTAGTAGACAAAAAAAAAATCAATGAGAAAAAAACACAGTTACTGAAGGGCTTTTGCCTACTTAATAAAGCCACTTCTGGGGAAGACTATCAGCGGCTATAAATAACCTTTACATGCTGCAGTGCTTCTCCATGAAGAATATGGAAGCCTGTTTTATTATGGACAGCAGTGGTACAGGCACTGTTGATGACTTCTAATGATATCGCAGCTAAATCAGCCCAGAAGAAAAATGCTTTATTATTTAAAAAAAAAAAAAATCAAAAATATTTTTTCCTCCATTATTACTATATTTACTTTTTTTTACTCACTTTATATTTTCTTTTTTTTTAGAGAGAATTTAGAAGCATCGAGCTCCAATGTGTATGTGGTCCTGCTGTGCACTCATTCACACCTAACTGGTCTGACTGCGGTAAGACTACTCTTGGTAAATAGTGACATTTATTTAGCTCACAGTAAAACTACGTTAGCATTTAGAACTACAGTATTTGAAAATCTGCAATACAAGCCACAGTAAGTTACATTGTCCTATGCACACCTTCCCATGCTGTTTCTCCCCTGCCATAATCCTCACTTGTGTTTTCTATTTACTTGTCTCTTACTGTAGCTTAGTACTACGTTTAACTGTTCATTGATAAGTGCAGCACAGATTTCACAAGGTCAGACTCAGCAGTCCATACATGTGATACCTACTGTAGCTGGCAAGTTAGAAAAGGAGCGACTGATTCATTAATAAAGCCATGTGTTTATATTTTGAGTAAAAATAAAAGTTAGGATGTGCCCCTGCCTGACACAACTGGCCTTAATATAGAAGAAAAGAGAATGAAAAGAGTGACATATAACATTGCACCAGGGGCGTATTAAGAGAGGAGAGGGCCTGCGTGCAGACTCCTCTGTGTGCCCCCTCCTCATTATGGGGATGGGTCATTGGGTCGACACAACTTAGGTCGACAGTCATTAGGTCGACCACTATTGGTCGACATGCATTAGGTCGACAGGGTCACTAGGTCGACAGGGTCATTATGTCGACATGTGCTAGATCGATAGGTCAAAAGGTCGACATGAGTTTTTTTTTACTTTTTTGGTGTAGTTTTCTTTGTAAAGTGACGGGGAACCCCTTTTAGTGCACCGTGTCCCCTTGCATGGCTCGCCATGCTTTGGGCAAGGTGCCTCGCTCTGCTACCGCTGTGCTCGGCACAGGTTACCGTTCCCAATTGTAGTCCACGTGTATCGTAAAGTATGAGAAAGTCCAAAAATGTAATTTAAAAAACAACAACTCATGTCGACCTTTTGAACTGTTGACCTAGTACATGTCGACCTAGTGACCCTGTCAACCTAATGCATGTCGACCAATAGGTGTCGACCTAATGACTGTCGACCTAAGTGGTGTCAACCTAATGACCGTATCCCCTCATTATGCCAGAGCCTACTACGAATGTGCAGGTCTCCGGGAACATGGTGCCCACTTCTTGTTCACGGGGACATCTCCAGTGCACTTGGAAATAGCCGCGGTGGCCATTTTCCAAGTGATTTGTGTCTGCAGTGCAGGGCCGCCGCCATGGGACTTCGGAGGGTTAAGTATAATATATGGGTGCATGGTGTGCGGTGTGGGCCTCCCTGGACCCAGGTGCCCGTCTCCCACTTCTGTGGGTTGGAGAGACACAAGTGGGGATGAGGCTGTAGGGAAGGGGAACACAACACAATGGTTAAATGGAACACAACACCATGAGGCCATGCCCTTCCATGAGGCATTACTCCTTCTGCAAGGTCATGCTCCTTTTTCAAAAGCTCCCACATAAAGGGTGAACACCAGACAAAATCTTGCCTAGGGCACCAAATTGGTCAGAGCCGGCTCTTTACTTTTACATGTTTTACTGGGTAATACTGTATCCTGGGTCTGTTCCAAGATTATGTACTCATCTTATATCACATTTCCACTGCACCGTCATCCCAGGTTTTTCCTTAGTCGCCACCATTTCCACTGAACCCGGATTTCATTAAAAATGACCTTTATTCAGGCCCACAAAGATGAAGTCACAGAAAAGGGAACAAAAGGGAGGGGTGGGGACTGCTCACTGCAGTGTAGCAATGATGGCCAATTGAGTATTTGTGTGTATCCCGGAGTTCATGATTCTGTGCAGCTTTCTGCTGTTTTACACGGTATCCGGACTATAGAGCTACACCAAAAAGGTCTACAGTCAATAGGTATACCACTAATGGTAGACATGCATTAGGTCGACAGGGTCAAAAGGTCGACAGTAAGGCCGTTCAATAGCCAACATGGTCAAAAGGTTGACATGACAATGGTCGACACACATAAGGTAGACACAAGTTTTTTCATTTATTTTTTCATTTTTTACAACTTTTTCACACTTTACCATCCACATGGACTACGATTGGGAATAGTAACCTGTGCCAAGCGCGGCGGTAGCAGAGCGGGACACCTTGCTCGAAGCATGGCGAGCGAATCGAGCCATGTGAGGGGACGTGGTGCACTAATGGGGCTTGTTTGTGGCAGAAAAGTGCCAAAACAGCCCCAAAAAAACAAACAAAATTGTGTCTAACTTTTTTGTGTTGACCATTTACATGTTGAACTTTTGACCATGTCGACCTTTCTTACTGTCTGCCTATTCTATGTTGACTTTTTGACCCTATCGACGTTTTTGACCCTGTCAACCTAATGCATGTCTACCATTAGTGGTAAACCTATTGACTTTAGACCTTTTTGATGTAGATCTAATAATCCACATCCGTTTTACACAGCTACTGAGAGCATGATGCAGCTTATGACACTATGCCCCTGCTGCATTGTCATTTAAAGAGGAGGAGAGTGCAATTTCTGACAAGGAGGGCTAATTCTCGATGTCAGTATTTGTGCAGGAGCAGAGCCCTGATTTCATTGACCATGGCAACCATACTGTAAATCAACACTGCCAAACAACCAAGAATGTGGGTCAGACACCGCAAGAACAGAGTGGCTTTCATGATAACTGTGGAAGCCTTTCAGGATGAGCAGTGGATGACACACTTCATGTTGCATGCTCTGTTTCAGTATATACTGGATATGGGGGTGGGTGGGTTCTGGGGGTAAGTGCCCCTGGGCCCCGCATTCTGAGAGGGCCCCCTGCCACAAGCCACAGATCAGATCTCCGTTACAGAACCGATCTGCAGCACTGAGTTTCCCCACTGACACCGACTGCCACTGTCCAATGGTATGTGCAGCTGCAGCCTGCAGCTCTGTGACTTGTTGGAGCGCAGGCTGCAGAGGAGAATGGAGGTGGGATCCCTGACGGGCACCACAGCCACAGCCTGTGGAGGTGGTTGTGCTCTGAGGAGGACAGAAGAACTCTCACTCTGCCCCTGTACTGTGTCACGCACAGCCTGTCTTTGTGGGCAGCAGAGCAAGTAAAACAGGCTGCATTGAACTTTTTTTTAATGTTATGAATCAAATTTGAGTTAAGGCTCTGAGGGGCAGATGTGTGAACCCTGGAGAAGTGATAAAGCAGTGGTAAGTGCAAGGTGATAACGCACCAGCCAATCACCTCCTAACTGCAAATTTACATATTGGAGCTCTTATCACTGCTTTATCACTTCTCCAGGGTTCACACATCTGCCACTGAGTCCCATATATATATATATATATATATATATATATATATATTATATATAGCTGCGGAATAGTACTCACAGCTTGCAAACGATAACTTGACCTGGTGCCCTCACATAGCAAGAATACAGTGTAGTGCAGAGGTTCCCAAACTGTGTGCCGTGCCTCCCTGGGGTGCCTCGGGACACTTGCAGGGATGCCCCGGGTTGGTAAGCCAGGACCAATTCAAATTATTCATGGTCAATATAATAGGCAAAACCAGTGCTGGTGGCTGCCAGTCATAAAATATGTGGCCAAACAGAAGCAAATCTTGTCCCTCACCACACAACTGACCCTAAGGATGACAAAAACGCGATCTACTTAATGTAATTTCTTTCTAAATTTCTCAATAAGAAATTTTCGGCCTAGGGGTGCCGTTAAAAAAAATCTGATATTCTAGGGCGCCGTGATTCAAAAAAGTTTGGAAAACACTGGTGTAGTGGATCAAAAGTGCGGCACTCAGGTAGCCAGAAAAGAAGCATGAATCCGTTCTGCTTAACAACGTTTCAGTTTTTATCAACTGTCGTCAGGTTGCCTGATACTTACAACTCGCTATGGGAGGGTGCAGATGGTTGAAGACTTGTATGCACAGCAGACTATGATGGCTCTAAATAAATAAATAAAGCTAATAATACTGATCATTGGCTTCTATCCGCAGTGCTGCTTCTTGTACAGTGAACCCTGGCAGTCATTCTGAGCTCCCTCTACAAATGAGAATGCAGATGATAACTAAGGATAGCACAGTTTGCTTTTCTGTACTTCATATAAGTGCACTCCAAGTGATTGACATGTGTAATGTAAGTGGCAGCCCTGAGAGACAATAAGTAATGATTAACACTGGAGTCAGATTATGTGCTGGACAGTGTGAATCTATATTATATTGTATGATGGAGAAAAAGATATAATCAGCAGGGGGTTATTTATAAATGGGTGCTGTATAGTATACTGAGCATTTGGTGGCTAAAAAATATGCCAGACAATGAGTAGAAAAATTTAGGTCAATTTGGAAATATAATGGGTCTCAGTCACACCCAAGGAGTTTTTTTTAGATCTGGTGATGTTGTACATAGCAACCAATCACATTCTTTCTACTAATATCATCTAGAAGCAGCTAGATAAATGTCAAGTAGAATCTTATTGGTTGCTATGAGCAACATCACCAGGTCTAAAAAAAAAACCTCCCTTAGTAAATTTACGCCACAGATAGAAGATGAAAGCGGTCATATACAGTATGAAAATTTTAGTCCATTTTAGCCAATATATCCTTAATGTGCATAATCAGTTGTGTTCAGATTTTTGGGGATTGCTGACATTTTCCATATGCTACTAGAATGACTGTGATATTGCAGCATGTGTGACTAGCATTACCTTTTGGCTGCACTTTTTATGCTTATTGTTGGCAATCACCATTTTACATTTAGGGGTATATTTACTAAGCAGTGATAAAAGTAGAGAAGTGAGCCAGTGGAGAAGTTGCACATGGCAACCAATCAGCATTGACGTAACATTTATAATTTGCATACTATAAAAGTATAGAGAGCAGCTGATTGGTTGCCATGGGCAACTTCTCTACTGGCTCTCTTCTCCACTTTTATCACTACTTAGTACATGTCCCCCTTTAAGTCTTATCAATACCAACTAGAACAATACTAATAGAAATTTGTGTATTATCTGATGAAATTTGTGTATTATCTGACGCTAATGAGGATTATGAGGATGTTGATGATGTTGTTTGTGTAAGTCAGCCACCAGTGGCAGTAGTTCTTGCCTGTTATAAAAAATAAAGTCATTGTGATGCCTGGGCATTAAACCAAAAAAGTCACCTCTTGGGTGTGGGAATAAGTTCAACATT
The DNA here is from genome assembly GCF_028390025.1 of Pseudophryne corroboree. Classification (NCBI taxonomy): domain Eukaryota; kingdom Metazoa; phylum Chordata; class Amphibia; order Anura; family Myobatrachidae; genus Pseudophryne; species Pseudophryne corroboree. Next base: position 308,860,735 of record NC_086447.1, on the reverse strand, counting down.
ATTAGAGGTAGGTACATTAACCATCTGGCACCTCCTCCATGTTACGTCATATGCTACAAATTCATGAAATTTATTTGACAAAATTATAATAATTTGTAATGAACCTCCTCATTATCCTTCTCATTAGTGATCGGAGTTGGTCCTTCCAAAATAATGGTTTGTGGGGGCCCACACAAACCAAGCACTTCAGGAAACAAAAGTGGCAGTCCCTGTAGCTGAAGTGATTGGTCTGTTAAACTGTGCCCTTTTTAATGTCCAACATAAAAGTGGGTGGGATTCTTGCACTGCTTTTATTTTCATAAAGGGCTGTATTTTGGGGGAGTATTGGGTACAGTCTTTTTTGCATAGACATTTTATTGGTTATAGCTCCGAAACATTACTAATTTGCAAGTGTTACTTAGTTTAGCCAGCCAGCCTTTAGTCAATATAGGTGACTGGAAATGAATGTTATTGAGGTTAATAATAATGTAGGAATAAAAAAACAGGCCCAAATTACATGATTTTAGCAGTTTTTAGCAATGTTTGAAAATAATACAGATCCAAAACCAAAACACGTGAGGGTGGTTTTGTCAAATTAGAACCAAAATACAGATCCAAAACCAAAAGTTAGGGTCGGTGCACATCTCTAATCTACACAGATCTTCCTCTTCCTTCCTGCACAAACATATGTCAAAAGTTTATTTGTCTAATGGCCAATCTTTAGAAGTAATTCTTTCAGTTGTTACTTCAGAGTCATCCTGACAGTACAATGGCGGTGATTCACACTTGGACACAGCATTGATGCCTAAGCTTACTCAGGAACTTCTCTTCCGGTGCCAGGAATTCTGCCTTGGCACGCCCCTGTATTTATAGAATGGTCGCTGCCCCACTCCGCCCCCATGATGGCTGCAGCATGTCAATCACACCGCGGTTTGGGGGTACTGCGAGCGACATGTGCAGTCCATCCACTATCGGAGTAGTATGCAAACCATCAGGTTTGCGTACCACTCTGAATCAGGCCCTATGTTCCATAAGTTGAACCCATCAGACTTGATGTGGTCCAAAAATATTCATAAACTAGTAGAGTGTATAACAGGCTGAAAGCATTTTTAAAATGTAAGTAGTGGATTGCAGGGTTACTGCAAGCAGATATGCATTGGCCTTCTGTTGTGACCCTTTGAAATTTTGATGACTATGCATCTGGAAAATACTAATTAGCATGAGTCCACAAGGGATAAGGTCATTAGGTCGACAACACTTAGGTTGACAGTCATTAGGTTGACCACTATTGGTCGACACGCATTAGGTCGACATGAGTTTTTCTCGTTTTGTTTCTCTTTTTTTTGAACTTTTTCTTACTTTACGATCCGCGTGGACTACGATTGGGAATAGTAACCTGTGCCGAGCACAGCGGTAGCGGAGCGAGGCAACTTGCCTGAACGCGAGCCATGCGAGGGGACACGGTGCACTAATTGAGGTTCCCCCGTCACTTTACGAAGAAAACGACACCAGAAAAAGTAAAAAATCTCATGTCGACATTTTCCCATGTTGACCTAGTACATGTCGACCTAGTGACCATGTCGACCTAATGCATATTGACAAATAGTGATCAACCTAATAATGACTGTCGACCAAAGTGTGGCCGACCTAATGACCCATACCCGTCCACAATTAGTGCGACATTGCACGGTACCCTTAGTGCCTCTGCCCTAAAGTTAGCTCTCCCTATTCAGTACACAGATGAAATATTGAAATCTCTTAGCTGAGCATTGTTCTACTTGCAGGACATGTGAAGGCATAGTAAATGTAATAAAGTTCACCTTTAACGATCTCTATGGAAAGTTTCCCTAGAGAACTTGACATATTGCCAAAGGTACACATGCTGGGCCACTCCCTGCTTCCATGGTTAAAAGCAGACACAATGCGCCTTATCATATGATGTCGGGAAATGATAAATGAAAGCCTTCTTTAATCTAGAGCTGGAACACAACAGTCCTGACCTAGTGGCCAGGATATAAAATGCATTATGTGCTTATAAAGAATGCTGCACTACTGTGTTTGGCTTTAAACTAGTCACCCATGGTCAATCAGTTGTATTATTTTTAAACAATTTGTTATAGGTAAACAGATGAAATGGACAGAACTGAATGATGCAGACTGTGTTCATAGTCTGTCTTTGTGTCAGTACTCTCTCTCTCTCTCACTCTCTCTCTTGCAGAGGGATCAATTAATAATATATTATCTACATCAGTTATAGCTGTATTTGATGAATAAATATACTAGAGATGAGCAGGTCCGGTTTTACTCGGATTTACCCGAATCTCCTTATTGGCTCACGGACGTCACATGTTTTGGTTAGCCAATAAGAAAAATCCAGAACAAAGAACTTGCGATAATTCTTGTGTTAAGAACCGAGTAAATCCAAACCCGCTCATCTCTAAAATATACTCATTATATATTAGTAATTTCTGGTTTTCAATTCACTTAATTAGGAACATTTATACATACCTCCCCGCGTTAAAACTCTTTTATGAGGGACCTGGTGCACCACGGGCATGCCAGTGTTCAAAAGGGGGGGGCCTTGGGTGGAGCCTCATATGAATGGGTGGAGCCTCACTATGGACATGTGGGAGATGAAGAAAGATAACTAAAAGGTGTTCTCGCAGCAAAAATTTTTGTCGATCTGATAACAAACAGTAGATGAAGATTAAATACAATAATACCCCTTTCACACCGCCTGAGGGAGACGGACACGGGAGCTCCCAGGGTGCGACATGATTTCCAAGCGCCACCCGTAAACACACACACAGTGAACAGTCTTTCCGAGGAATCGCTGAACACTTACTTATATTGTTTCTCACATACATAATTATTAAGTAATTTACATGTTTTAACATTGTTTAAACATATTATTTTTAAAGTATCTGTACATATGTTTGTTTCACTTTTCTGTTGCTATGTTGTAACAATTCCATAAATGTGGAGCATATGTCATTTCTTTGTTCTTTTTTATTGGTGACATCAAAAGCAATTAAGCACTCAGAGCAGGAGAAATTGTGCATGACGCTACAAATATGCCGAATAAGCCAGCGTGATACACTGTTAGTGACAAACATCACACGACCCTTAATAAAAGCATCTAAATGTGTCTGCTAGTATCGTATTCCTTTTGAATTATTTACTTACAAAATACTTCAATTACACCCTTGGTTTACCACATTTGATAAAAAAATAAAATAAATAAACAAACCTACAGAAATGAACTGTAAAATATGTCTATATTTTCCTTCACATGTAGCCTTGAGTCCTGATGAAGACAGAGTGCTATATCATTATTATTATTATTATTATTATTATTATTATTATAGTGTTACACTGCCTAGTAAATGTATACATCTACACCAATACTTCGCAGTATTTTCAATATAATTACTGTTCTGAGACCAAGGGTGTAGCTACCATAGGTGCAGGGAGCGCAGCCGTTATGGGGCCCGGAGCAGAGAGGGCCCACCTTTCCTGTCACAGTTACATGTGTTATGTACATTTTTCCCCACTGGGTGGTACACAGGGACCTTTACAGATTTTTGCCGTGGAGCCTGCAATACACCTAGGTATGCCCATGGACCTGCTTACTGTAATGTGGTATAAAATGAACTGGAGGACATTATAATGTTACATAATATGTACTGGGGCACTGTAATGTGGATATGAAGTGGAGGCACTATAGTGTGGCATAGTACGAATTGGGGGCACTCTAATGTGGCAAAATAGGAAATGGGCACACTGTATGTCATAATGTGAATTGGGGGTACTTTGTGGCATAATGTGTACTGGCAGACATAACGTGAACTAGTGCGCTACTATGTGGCATAACATTAACACCTGCTGCGGAGAAAAGCATTGGGACAGGGGCCCCTTCTAAATGCTGCTATGGGGCCCACAAAGTCCTAGCTACTCCGCTGTCTCAGACTTCTATGTACTAAAGCGTATATGGTGAAATAGTTGTGTATTTCAACTGTTATCTCCTTAATTTCTCTATAGAATTGGGCCCCCCAGTCCTAAAAAGGATCTCAGGTAAGGTTCCAGATTGGATATTTATCATTACTATAATAGCATGTGCATCGGTCCACCCTTTATCATGCAAAATCCTCTGTGCATAAAATGTGGAGGAATGAGAAACTGAGCAGAGCTGTGTTGCTATAAGGAGACAATAAGAAATTAGTTTCCACCTGATCAGTGGCAGCTGCAACCCAAGCTGCAGCTCACACCACATCATGCAGGAGGAAGCGAGATAGCAAATATGAACATAAACGCAGAGATGTATGTAACATATGTGCTGGCTGCAGGTGTCCGGGAATTGGCAGCGCTGTGTGCCATCTTACAGCTGCTGCTGCACCCGGGACTCCCAGACTTCCATTGGCTTGTTTTCATACGAGTCTGGGAGGCGGGCTTTGAAGGAGAGTGGAGCCGAATGCAGCATCCGGGGTTCAGTGGTGGCTGGAAGACAGCACATGTTACATAAATTCGTGCATGTATGTTCATATGCAGAGCCGGATTAAGAGGGTTGCCCTGGGGGTAAGCACCCCGAGCCCCCCTTTTTAAAAGGGCCTCCGCCGCCACCACAGATCGGATCTCTGGTCTGATCTGCGGTGCTGCGCTCGCGGCTTCTGGGAGCGGGCGCAGTGGATCCAAATGCAGGGCAGCTCAGCTATGACTGTCCCCCAGCGGCTCCCGGCTCCCCACTGCATTATAATGCTGGCACACAGGGAGTGTGTACAGGAAGGACAGCTGAGTGACGGCTCAGCTGTCCAATATCCTGTGGAGCAGCAGCCTGCGGCTCAGTCATTGGCTGGGCGTGCAAGCTGCAGGAAACAAGGAGGACGGTGTGTAGAGCCAGTCATCACCCCTATTATAAATTACAGCCTACCAGCAGCAGAGTAAAAAAAACAGTAAGGGTAGCTGTATCGGGTTCTGGGATATTTTATATATATATTTATGTATGCAGGGGTGTATCTAGGGGTCTGAGCGCCCCTGGCAAAGTAAGAAACTGGTGCCCCCCACCTCCCCCATCCAGAGACACGGGGGGGGGGGGGGTTTACAGTAGACTGAGGTCAGGGACACTGAGGGAGAATTACAGGGAGGGACAATGAGATGGAGGGTTTACAGGGAGGCTGAGGTTGAATTACAGAAGGGTGTGGGCAGAGGCACTGAGGGGGTGTCACAGGGAGGCTGAGGTCAGGGACACTGGTTGAATTACAGGAGGGTGTGGGCAGAGGCACTGAGGGGGGTGTCACAGGGAGGCTGAGGTCAGGAACACTGAGGAGGAATTGCAGGGAGGGTGCAGGCAAGGACACTGAGGAGGAATTACGAGGAGGGTGCGGGCAGGGACACTGAGATGGAATTATGGGGAGGGAATTACGGTAAGGGTGCAGGCAGGCACACTGAGAGGGAATTACGGTTAGGGTGCGGGTAGGGATACTGAGAGGGAATTACTGGGAGGGTGCAGGCAGGGACACTGAAGGGGAATTACGGTTAGGGTGCGGGTAGGGGCACTGAGGGAATTACTGGGAGGGTGCGGGTAGGGTGACTGAGGGGGAGTTATGGGAAGGGTGCGGGCAGGGACATTGAGAGGGAATTACAGGAGTGTATGGGCAGGGTCACTGAGGGGGCAGTTACAGGGATCGTGTGGGCAGGGACACTTAGGGGGAATTACAAGGAGGGTGCGGACAGGGACACAGAGGGGATATATGCACACATATATACAGTTAAAAACCCCTCTCTAGGGGGTAAATTTACTAAGATGGGAGTTCTATTTAAGATGGGATGTTGCCCATGGCAACCAATCAGATTCTACTTCTCATTTATCTAGCACCTTCTAGAAGATAATACCTGAAATCTGATTGGTTGCTATTGGCAACATCCCATCTTAAATAGAACTCCCATCTTAGTAAATTTACCCTTTGGTGTGATGGTACTACATGTCCCAGCAAATCCAGTTGACAAGGTGTGTTGGGACTTGTAGTCTCAACACAGCTGGACAGGCAGTCATTGATCTATATACCTCTCCATACAGATCTCTTTGTAACCTGTGATCCAGACTGCCAGGATAGACCATGCAGTGCAGCTACGGTACCGCAGAAAATGTACAGGTATGGTCATGCTGCACTGCTGACTGGTGCTGATTGTAGTGGCTGGTGTCTGGTGACAGACTGCATGGGACCAATGAGAAGGGGAGCGGATGAGGAAGAGGAGGTGCTTCGTCCCTCCCCATACCTGGAAGTGCCCCGCTCCCCGGCTATATTCACCATCATTGTGGCTGTAGTCACAGAGAGTGTCAGAGTGCATTACGCTTCTGAGGGTCCGGCAGTGGATGAGCACTGCTAAGGGATGTACTCAGTGAGAACTACTATATCATTCTACCCCCTGGCGCGGGTGGCACTGCTGTGCGGCGCCCCCTTCCTTGGCCGGTGCCCCTGGCAAGTGCCATCCTGGCCAATAGGAAGATACACCTCTGTATGTATGTACAGTATATATATATATATATATATATATATATATAATAGTGTGCAGAGGTGCGGCACTCAGGCGCTGTACAAACTTCACACAAGTCAGTGGATAATGTTCAACGTTTCAATATCTGTATATTGTCATGAATATGGAGGGTGGTCAACAGTTTAAAACAGTCCCGGTGCCATGAGAGGACCTTTATGCCTGCACAGCATACAAGTGCCTTAATACATCCAATGTGACTCCGGCACTCCAGGCATCCCCCGCAGGGTGTAACTTGCTCCGGTGCCCTCCCCGGGACCACGTCCCTTGTATTGTACAGGAGAAAGAAGAGGCGGCAGTCGGAGGCTTGTACTTCAAATAAACGGTGTATTCAGTGCGGTCAACGTTTCAGGGACCACCTCCCCATCATCAGGACAAGTGAGCAAAGTGCAAAAAGAATCAGATATTTATATACGGCCGCGTCTCCCAACTTCCTGCCCGGCGTCCATAGCGCACCACGTGATGCGGAAGTGACGTTGTGGCATTCAGCCGGCCGCGTTACCATGGCAACACTGGGGGAAAAAACATACACAAAGATTGTTAGGAACGCTTAGCAGCCACCATAATGTGTGATAGCCTATGTGAACTAAAAAGTGTTTCTTATATACATACTACAATAACGTAATAAATTACGTGCTACTGTGGTGTGATCACTCACAGCTGTTTCGATTTGAAAAAAATTTCCTCAACCCTATACCTCAAAAGATGCCAATCTGGCAATAAATTTTATAGGGTGGCAACCAAACGCCCCTTCAGCACTCCGGTATGCTAACACAATTAGACTAAACAATATTATAAAAACAGTGTTAAATTAAAAATGTAAAAGAATAAGACAGCCATTGGTATTTTAATGAGGAGACTATGTGGTATATGCAATTGCGGTTGAATTGCCGCAAATGTCGAAAAACGGGGCATTTTCGACACCAAAAAAAATTCGACAATGCAATACAGTACTTTTCGACAAAAAAATGGACGTTTCAGATTAGACTTTTTGAAATTCGACAGTTGTCAAATTCGACATGTCTGCAATGGTAAAAATGCGGCTTTTCGACAAAAGTATATTCAATTGAAGAATGTCGATTCGACAACAGTGCTTTTCGACAGTAATTTCGTCAATTTCATTCCGCCTCACTTTGCTGGCGGAATCTAATAAAAATTTGTAAAAACATGTTTTTTTTATTGCTAATAGCATATCTATTTATATTAGAAGGGATTATGTACTTGGTTTGTCTATTAGGAGACACAAGTATTATTTATATATTTTTTAAAAGAATATATATTTTTTTTACTGACTAAAATAATATGGAGAGATCAGAACATGGTTTTCAGTGGGAAGGGGTGGGAATGGGTTAAAATCAAGAAAAAAAATGCGTGGGGTCCCCCCTCCTAAGCATAACCAGCCTCGGGCTCTTTGAGCCGGTCCTGGTTGTAAAAATACGTGTGGGGGGGGGGGGGAATGACAGGGGATCCCCTGTATTTTCACAACAAGCACCGGGCTCTGTGTCCGGCCCTGGTGCCAAAAATATGGGGGACAAAAAGCGTAGGGGTCCCCCGTATTTTTAACACCAGCACTGGGCTCCACTAGTCAGAGAAATAATGCCACAGCCGGGGGACACTTTTATACCGGTCCCTGCGGCCCTGGCATTAAATCACTAACTAGTCACCCCTGGCCGGGGTACCCTGGAGGAGTGGGGACCCCTTAAATCAAGGGGTCCCCCCCCTCCAGCCACCCAAGGGCCAGGGGTGAAGCCCGAGGCTGTCCCCCTCATCCATGGGCTGCGGATGGGAGGCTGATAGCCAAGTGACACAAAGAAAGAATATTGTTTTTTGTAGCAGAACTACAAGTCCCAGCAAGCCTCCCCCGCAAGCTGGTACTTGGAGAACCACAAGTACCAGCATGCAGGGGGGAAACGGGCCCGCTGGTACCTGTAGTTCTACTGCAAAAAAAATACCCAAATAAAAACAGTACACGCACACCGTGAAAGTAAAACTTTATTGCATACATGCACACCAACATACATACATACTTACCTATATTAACACGAGGTTCGGTCCACTTCTCCAAGTAGAATCCACGGTGTACCTGAAAATAAAATTATACTCACCAAAATCCAGTGTAGATCAGTCCTCTTCTTTTTTGTAATCCACGTACTTGGCAAAAAAAGAAAACGCATTTATCCGGACCACGCACTGAAAGGGGTCCCATGTTTACACATGGGACCCCTTTCCCCCGAATGCCGGGACCCCACGTGACTCCTGTCACAGAGGGTCCCTTCAGCCAATCAGAGAGTGCCACGTCGTGGCACTCTCCTGATTGGCTGTGCGCGTCTGAGCTGTCAGACGGCACATCGAACAGCCGCTCCATTATCTTCAATGGTAGGAACTTTGCGGTCAGCGGTGAGGTTACTCGCGGTCAGCCGCTGAGCCCGGTGCTGGATTTAAAAATACAGGGGACCCCTACGCTTTTTGTCCCCCGTATTTTTGGCACCAGGACCGGACGCAGAGCCCGGTGCTGGTTGTAAAAATATAGGGGATCCACTGTCAATTTCCCCCCCCCCCCCCGTATTTTTACAACCAGGACCGGCTCGAAGAGCACGAGGCTGGTTATGCTTAGGAGGGGGGACCCCACGCAATTTTTTTCTATTTTTTTTAAACACTTTTGTGCCATCCAAAAAGTCGAATCCAGGATGCACACTATCCGTCAATTGGTCCTTTTTTCGACAGCGGGACTGTCGAATCCGTTTTTTATTGAATATGTCGAATTCGGGTCCCGGCGGGAGGGTATGTGTCTGTCGAATTGTGTAGAATTTAAAAACGGTCGAATTCCAGCCGGAATTCAACCGCAATTGCATATACCCCTATAGATCTCACCTCGTACTACTTACTGCCAAATTACATTTCTTATATCAACTTGTATCTACACCCTGAAACATAACTTGCTGACTTCAACTTATTTGTCCTTACTAAACTCATTGTTGTTAGGACATCTGCCTCTACAGTATCAGTTATGGCTTCTATAATTTCAACAGAACAATGCCTGCCTGGTTCATAATCTACAGGAAATTAATCAATCCCAAACTCTCATTTAGGCTCCCTGGCCTCAGTGTGTTTAACCTATGAATCCACATGGATTCCAACTGCAAGAGCTGTCTACCTCTATTCCCCCCTCTAGGTGATGCTGGGACATGATCTATTATCCTGTGTTTGAAAGCCGCCATCCCGTGTCTATGCTCCAAGAAATGGCATTCCATGGGCTGATCCCCACTGCCTGACGACAACGCATTTCTGATAGCTTGTCTGTGTTGTGCCATCCTCATTTTAAACTGGCATTCAGTCTTGCCTATATAATAACGCCCACAAGGGCACATTATGGCATAGACTACATATTTAGAACTATAGGTTAACGGCCATTTAATGGGGAATTTCTTTACCGTGAAAGGATGGGAGATACTATCCCCTGGTGACATACAGTATGTGAGCAGGTAGTACAACCTGTGCACTTGAAACACCCATTTTTGCGCATCAGAAAGTTGGTGGGGAGGGTTTTCAATTTTGACATGTCCATCTTCACGACTATGTCCTTAATGCTTCTACCTCTGGTGTACTCTTGGCATTAGTCGTTTATCGTTAAACACCTTTAATTCGGGATCAGTAGCAACCAGCGGCCATAAAGTTCTCACCTTTTTCTTGATGAGCTCACTTTTTACATTGAAATAATCCTGTTACTATTCGTCCATTCTGGATTCTAATCCGAATGTCTAAAAAGCAAATCTCTGACTGATTACTAGTCATGGTCAACTTCATGGGGCTACTAGTGGAATTATGAGCAGACACTAGGTCACATAATTCTTGATCTGATCCCCTCCAAAATAGAAGCAGGTCATCTATGTACTGAAAATAAATGAACAAACGTTCGGCCACCTCAGGGTTGGAAAAAAACAGTGTCCTTTCCCCATCCCACATGTACGTATTCACGAACGAGGGTGCCACGGAAGATCCCATGGCACACCCCATTCGCTGTCTATAATACTTTTTTATCAAAGATAAAGAAATTATGTGTAAGGGTAAATTCTAGCAGTGACATGAAAAAATCTATGTCAGGGCCCTCATACCTCGCATTACCTGTAATTAACTGCCTGACCGCCTGCAGCCCCTGTGTGTGAGGTACGCAGGTGTATAAGCTGGTGACATCAATTGTGGCCAAAATAACATCAGGTGGTACACTGTCAATTGTCAAAAAAATTATCAGCAAAGTATTAGAGTCTTTTAAGTGTGTAAAAGTGCCCTGAATGCAGCGTTGCAGGAAAGCGTCCAAGTAGACCACCACTGGTTCACATAGAGACCCCCTGGCTGATATAATAGGACGACCAGGAGGCCTCTGTGCGTCCTTGTGGATTTTGGGTATCGTATAGAATAATGGTGTTACAGGAAAATCTGGGCAAAGTTCATTGGCAATGTCCGCTGTAATTACGCCACCTTCCTGTACCTGCTGTAGAATTCCCAGAAGTTCAGTTCTATACTCCTGTGAAGGATCTTTCATCCATGTACAATAAGTGTCCTCATCATTTAGGAGCCTGTAACACTCAACTTTATATTCTGTCACACCTTGCACTACTATAGCCCCTCCCTTGTCCGCATTGCGAATAATGATGTCATTTCTCTTGCCCAGGGCCTTAAGAGCCGCCCTTTCATCTTGCTGTAAATTATGGTATTTGCGAGGTGCCCTGGCATTCCCTGCAGCTTCTAACATCCTGTGGAATGTTTTCAATGATGGACTCTGGGTCATTGAGTCAAAACGGGTATGCTATCCGGAAGCATAAGGGGAACGGTTTTTATGCTGACTTATTTTTACTGAAATGTATGTGAGCTATTTACATTAGTAAATTGTATGCGATATCTTACTCTCTGAGTGCGCCCTTCATCATTTTGTGTTGTGTGTATGTATATATATATATATATATATATATATATATAATTATATATACATGTGTGTGCTTCCTACCTGAAAGATTCTTTCAAATTTACCACCTCATTGTTAATTTTTGTTGTTGTAGGGATTGAAGACGTTATGATTTTAATTTTAGGGCCCCACTGTCTTAAGTACCCCGGGCCCCCCTAAGACTTAATCCAGCTCTGTTCATATGTGCTACCCCACTCCCCCCTGCATGATGTGGTGTTAGCTGCAGCCGCCACTGCCCCTGATGTGTTAATATACACCCATTGGGAGAGGAGCGTCAAAAGGAAGCCATCTCTTTAATGTGTTCAGAGTGAAGAAACCGCATCAGCGGTCTCTACCCCCTCTATCGAGATTCCTGTGAATGCAAGGTCTACTGACCATACATTTGCCATATCCAGGGATTTTTCCGGAAGAACTCTCTCCCAGTAAGTTTGCGAAATATAGCCCATAGGCTACAAATGGTATTAGCTTTGTGGGCAAAACTCCAGCTTGGTAAATGTGACAGCTTTGCAGCATGGGGTTTGCGACCGCTGCAGGAAATCTGCCTTGGCCTCTCCATGGTACATTTGGGGGATATAACTAATATTTGCTGGTATCCCCAAAATATGAGAATTTTTCCGGGACATACTGCAAATATTCAATGATACTCTTTGCCTATGTACCACGTTGCTCCATTAACTGAAACCTGATTTATGGACATCAGTAAGCCAATTAATAAAGCTCCAAGATTTTCACGTGTAATAGACTCTAATTTGCTGGTCCTAGTAAAATTCCGGTGATAAAAACCTGAGCCTTAAAACTAGTTGCTGCTTTATCTAGGGGCTTTATTGCAGGAATCATGTCAGGACCAGCAAATTGGAGCCTATTATGTTTGGGCCACTGACTAATTATTTTAATGAGGTCGTACTAATGGATTTTCAGCGAGAAGCTGGAAGCTGTGGATCGCCACATCTAGCACATAAATTATATGGATATGAAAGTCTTGTAGTGGGCCACATTTTTTTCTTACAAAGTATCCTGTGGTAATCCTTATGACATCTAAAAGGCTTATTCACAGCATAATAAACTAAACCACTACAGTTCTACAATTCTAAGAGAAATCCATCTTGCCCTCTGAAATTGATGAAAGCCCAAATGTAAAAGGCTCCGGTTTCCTGGTACGGGTGTGATTGCAGCAATACAGCCAATAGAAATAATGTGGCAACTTCTTTTAAGGCAAAATCAGATTGTTTATACCTTAAAACTTTTTTTCTGAGTTAAATCTTGTGTCTCTATTGCCAGAATCATGACAGGTCCAGAAAGACTAATTTCATTGGGCCTAATTGTGGTTCTTTGTGGCATCCCTTTATGGTTGCGGTTCCTCACTAAAGCGTTGTTGTAGCAAGAGCTAAAATATAGGAATTTGTGGTGTGCATTTATAGCACATTAACAAAGCAAATTATTATGTGATAACATGAGTTTGATTCCCACCATAGTCCTAACTGTGTGGAGTTTATATATTCTTCCCAGTGCTTGTGGGGATTTCCTACGGGTGTTCTGGTTGCCTCCCACAATTGAAAATTATTCTGGTAGATTGGTTCCCGACAAAAGAAATTAACCCTATTGTGTAAGTTCGTGCATGTTCATGTAAACGAAATAGCGTGTAATAACCACTGGCACTGCACTGTGAATAGCGAAAATTAATAGGATACAAACATAGGCCCTCATTCCGAGTTGATCGCTCGCTAGCTACTTTTAGCAGCAGTGCAAACGCTAGGCCGCCGCCCTCTGGGAGTGTATCTTAGTTTAGCAGAATAGCGAACGAAAGATTAGCAGAACTGCTCGGAAATCTTTTCCTGCAGTTTCTGAGTAGCTCCAGACCTACTCCTAGATTGCGATCACCTCAGTCCATTTAATTCCTGCTTTGACGTCACAAACACTCCCTGCGTTCGGCCAGCCACTCCCCCGTTTCCCCAGCCACTCCTGCGTTTTAGCCAGACACGCCTGCGTTTTTTAGCACACTCCCGGAAAACGGTCAGTTTCCGCCCAGAAACACCCACTTCATGTCAATCACACCGATCAGCAGAGCGACTGAAATGCGTCGCATGCCCCTGGGTAAAATTGCTGAGTTTTGTGTGAAATTACTTGGCGCTTGCGCCCTGCGGCCCATACGCATGCGCAGAACAGCTGATTTTTAGCCTGATCGCTATGCTGCGAAAAACGGCAGCGAGCGATCAACTCGGAATGAGGGCCACAGTACTTCTCTCTTGTAGCATTCAGTCCCAATAAATGGGTTTTTTTTTTTTTTACATGTGGGGAGAATAGCAAAGAAGCAGAAAATTGGGGTCATTCCGAGTTGATCGCTAGCTGAATTTGTTCGCAGCACAGCGATCAGGCTAAAAAACGGCAGTTCTGCGCATGCGTATGTGGCGCAATGCGCACACGCGACGTACGGGCACAACGAATGATGTAGTTTTGCACAGGGTCTAGCGATGCATTTCAGTCGCACTGCTTGCCGCAGAGTGATTGACATGAAGTGGGCGTTTCTGGGTGGCAACTGACTGTGTTCGGAAAAACGCAGGCGTGCCAGGAAAAACGCAGGTGTGGCTGGGCGGGTTTGTGACGTCAAATCCGGAACTGAATAGTCTGAAGTGATCGCAAGCGCTGAGTAGGTTTTGAGCTACTCTGAAATGACCCAAAAATATTTTGCAGGCGCTCTGTGATACAACCGTTCACACTTCTGCTAAGCTAAAATACACTCCCAGTGGGCGGCGTCATAGTGTTTGCACGGCTGCTAAAAACTGCTAGCGAGCGATCAACTCCGAATGACCCCCATAGTGTGATATTGTCACAAAAGATAATGAAATTTATTCCACACAAAAAACAATAACATAGCTCTATAATACCATGTTCACATTGCCGCCCCTGCAAAAATCCTGTATTGTTAAAACCTTCACGGAACACCTCAGCTCAGAATCACCCCGTTCACAGTGCACCAATGACCCGGGAAATTCCCGGGTCGGTACCGTTCACACTGACACAGTGGTCTGCCCTGGCAAGAAGTGTGAGGAATAAAAAAAAACAGCTTTGATTGGCTGGCAAAGATGATGTCATTTAAAGTGGACTTTGTGAACACAAATAGGTGGGTGGGAACTGCATTGCTGTAATCATGGCCGACGAGATACAAGTGTGTAGCCCAGAGTTCCTGGTTTATTGCCTGATTTTGTTGTTTCATACAGCAAATGCGAGCTTGGTGCAGCTGCTAACACTGTGCTAACTTGCACAGTGTCATTTCCAGAGGAGAAGGGCGCAATTTAAGGCTGAGAGAGAGCGTGCTCGATGTCATTATTTGCGCAGGAGGAGATCTTTTATGATGGCCAGCATTTCCTCCTTATTGAGATTGACCACAGCGAGTAGCCGACAAATATGGAGTAGAGACCGCAGGCATGGAGATGCTTTCTGGTCTACCGTGGAAGCTTATGAGGATGATCAGTGGATGGCACACTTCCGCATGTCACGTTTGACATTTCAATATGTGCTTGACCTTATCACTCCTGCACTTTCTCGGCAGACCATAAACCTCAGAAAACCCATTCCAGCAAATAGGAGACTAGCGATAGTGTTGTGGTGGTATGCTACCCCTGGCGAATACCGCACAATCGGCTGCTTGTTTGGAGTAGCGAGATCCACGGTTTGCACTTTAGTGCATGAGGTCACAGAGGTTTTGCTAAAAACACTTTACCGCCGTTTCATCTCCATGCCACAAGGACAACGCTTAGATGACACCATCACTGGCTTCCAGAAACGTGGATATCCACAGTGTGCAGGAGCCATAGATGGGACACACATCCCTATCATTGCCCCCCATGACAACCCTGTGGATTACTACAACCGCAAAGACTGGCACTCTATAATTCTGCAGGCCGTGGTCGATCACACGTATTGGTAAGCATCATTGTAAGCTCACAAGAGCAGCACCTTCTTTCCTCATGTGCCTTTCCTTTTCTACTCCATACTCCCTTTGATGGCACCTAAGCCCTGGTTTTCTATACCTGTCCTATATTGTCTTGAACTGTAAGTGCTGTCTTCTTGTTTACTAACTTGGTTATGTTTAGTATATACTGTGTAATGGTCGCTGCGTATCTCTTGTGGCGCCATATAAATAAATGTTTATTATAATAATACTTATAGTAATAATCTGTATTTTAAAATGTAAAACGGTATCTTTTTTGTTGTGTATTGTAAAACATACAAAGCTAAACACTTTTTATAGCTTCACAGATGTGTTTATTGGGTGGCCTGGTCGTTCCCATGATGCCAGAGTTCTGGCAAATTCAGATCTGTACCTAATTGGAGAGGAGAAGCTGAACAGCTGGTTGTTTCCTAGAGAGGCGTGTATATGTATATATATATATATATATATATATATATATATATATATTTATATTTTGTTTTTTTAAAGATGCTTTTCTTAAGTCCCATACACACTAGGTGATATTGTTAACAATTGAGCTCATAAACAGCTTTCGGAGCGATATTGTTCACGATATCGTCTAGTGTGTACACTCAATATCATTGTTTTACTTGTGTGAATGCTTACATATTCAAATTGTTATATTTTAAAACAGAAATCAAAGACCATTGATGGGGTGGAGATACCAGTACACATAATCGGGGATACGGCTTACCCATTGCGTCGATGGTTAATGAAAGGTTTCACTCAGCACCATCAACTTACTGCGGAACAAATTTGCTTCACCCATACCCTTAGCTCTGCTCGTATGGTGGTCGAAAACGCCTTTGGCCGACTGAAAGGACATTGGCGGTGTCTAATGAAGCTCAAATGACATCGATACCAGTTTTATGCCTCATGTGGTTGCTGCATGCTGTATTTTGCACAATATTTGTGAATTGCTAAAACAGAATTTTCTACCGGAGTGGGAAGTAGTGGACTCTCAAGAAGCTGAGCATTCTGCACAGTCGGATACGTATGAGGGAACAAACGCCTGTGCAGAAGAAATTCGCAACACCATCACCACCAACCTATCAGCTCTAATCCAGACGAGCAGACAAGTTTAATTTGTAAAAAGGCACAAAGGTTTAAATGTTTGTGTACATATTTATTCATACGTACATTAATACTGCTTTGCCTTGAAAAAAGTTATGTACATTATGTAAATATTGGTACCCATACACAAATGGTATCAAAAATAAACGAGCAGAAAAATTGTCAGGTATGCAACTGTACCTGCGCAATAAGTACAAAGGTTTTTAAAAACCTATCTATGTATACAGCCAAAGACAAAGACAAAACAACAACATTGAAAGACCACCTACTCTAAAGATCTACAACTGTTGGAAATGTGTGTACTCAGGCTTATGGGCACCGGCGGGGTACTCAGAATTCTGCGGAACAGATGGGTACTCGGGGTAATGAGAAGAAATTTGTGGAGAATGATGTGTTCTGTGGCGCTATGCTTCCTGGGTTTGGGGGCACCATGCGTCCTGGGTTTGGGGGCACCATGCTTCCTGGGTTTGGGGGCACCATGCTTCCTGGGTTTGGTGGCACCATGCTTCCTGGGTTTGGGTGGAAGAAATGTGGTTGCCCTCTGTAACTACCCGCATGGTTGTATGGAGCCTGTGGTGGAGGTGGAGGGTATGCTTGCCATTGAACCCTTGTTAAAAGCTGATCAAGGAAAACCATTTGTGTTTCTCTATTTTCCCTGTTTATACGCTCATGCATACCCACTATTTCTGACAGAAAAGATCTCTGGAGCTCACTGTCACGATCCGGGTATCTGGACGCCATTTCTTACCCATCAGATGCCTCCTAAGGCTGGCTCAGCGCTCCAGGACCGGATCCCATCTGTTATCCTAATGTTCACATTCCTGCATCCTCTCCTGTCTCTCTGAGACGTTGTCACAGTAACGCCTTATTACATCTGGCATGGCGTCTCCCGCGGCCTCCGCCGCCGTCCCTGAGCTTCTGCATGCAGAGTGTCAGAGTGGCGATTACGTCAGCCGCGGCCTCCGCTGTGTCCGCGTGGTTGGATGTGCACTTGTCAGCCTGGCGTCTCCTGTCTCCAGTGGCCGGCGCCGCCATTACTGTTTTCATTACCACATGGATTACAAACCAAACTTCCCTCCAAGTGTCTGCATGGGCGCAGCCATCTTGGATTCTGTCAGCTGATCATTTCCTCCAATCTGTTGTCAGTATTGTTAATCTGCATAATTGCCTAGCCAATCCCTTCCTTGCTGCAGGTATAAATACACTGTGCCTGAGCAAGGAAGGCGTCAGTGCTTTGGTTGTCAAACCTAGTTCCTGTTTGTCTCTCTCCTGTGATTGTCTTCCAGGTTCCAGCTCCTGTCTCAAGACTTCCACCATAGAGACCCGCACCAGCATTCCACCTGCGGTGTAGCCTGACTCTCCAATCCATTGTGGATTCATCTGTTTCCAGCTACAACATTACCTGCTTCCAGCCCAGCTTCCAGCAGAGTACAGCTTCTCTTAAAGGGCCGGTGTCCTTTCTACACTTTACCACTCTCCACCGGTATTATTATTTCTCCGCTCTCAAGTTCTACATTTCAGTTCATATTTCATCGCTCCCAAGTTCATTTATTATTTAACTGGTTCCAGCCAGTATCCACTCCGTGCTAACAACAGTCTGGTTCCAGCCAGTATCCACAGCAGCCGTTTTATCTTCAGCAACCCAGCTTTTCCTGGAACACCAGCTGGTACAATCCTGGGTTATCTCCATTGCTACAGTCGGGCCTGGTAAGGACTTTCCATCTAGAAGATTATAAGAACTATCTCACACTACCAGTGCCCTGTGGCTCCTGCCATCCTGTAGTACCCAGGAACTGTATTTATTCTTTGCTGACTTTTACGTTTTCTTTTACTGCTGCTGTGTTGCGGAGTTGTCATAATAAACATCATTGACTTTTATCTAAGTTGTCGTGGTCACGCCTTCGGGCAGTTATTATTCATGTTACTTACATGTCCAGGGGTCTGATACAACCTCCCAGGTTCCGGTACATCTCAGCCCCTACAACTGAGGCTGCCTCCCGTCAGCTCAGGCCCTCAGTTGTGACACTCACGTTCATTGTCAAAAAAGAGCTGTTGACGTTGATTTTCTTGTGCCTGCATAGACAGATCCATTTCCTTCATCTGTTCGAACATTATGCTGGTCAAGGCTTTTGTGGCTTGTTCCACCTTTGTAGGCTTCTTTTTACATTTTGGGACATTATAAACTAGAAATGAGAAAAACAAACAGAACACATTAGGGTCACCAATATACAACTTTATACTATGTCTGGTGTCAAAAAACGATTGGGTGGCAATGCTTTGCGTGCTCCCATCAGCATTCCCTCGGAGCATGCAAATTGCGCCTGCTGCACTATAGATATATTGCGTCGCAATGCCTTCTGAAGCACATTGGTGCCAAATAAAAAAGCAGTGTTTGAGGCTCATATGTGCTTGAGGCCTCTTCCCTCTTGCACACTAGCTTCACGCTGCAACAGATATGTCATGATGTTTGTTTAAAAAATGACTGTCGTGACAAAGTATTACATTAAAACTTACTGTTGGAACGTAAGGCTAGGGTCTCCGTAGCTGGTGTCAGTTGAGGCACTGGCGTCGGGTGAGGCTCTGCAGTAGCTTCAGGCGTTGACGTCTGGTGAGGCAATGGTGAACATGAAGGCACAATAGTTTGGTACTCTGGAAATAGGTCCATAGATAGGTTCATGCTGTCTTCTGTCCCAGCAGAGGAAGACGAGTCATCAATAACCACAGGTGATGATGCACATGAATCACTGCATTCAGGTGTTACACTGCCAGCAAAGCTGCTAGATGAGGACAACGAAATAGGATTGGCCAGGGCAGAGTTTCCAAATACAATATTGCACTGTTCATAGAACGACCAGTCCATTCGGGCAGCCCCACTCTTTGTGCGGTTATGATCATGCACTTTTGAGTACTGTTTTCTAAGTGCTTTTAACTTGTTTACTACCTGCTGCTGGGATTTCTTAATGCCCCGGGAACTCAGGATTTTAGATATATTATAATATACTGTGGCATCCTTTACAGTACCAGTGATTTGCTTTTTTATCTCCTCCTCGCCTCTGATAGCCAGCAGCTCCCGTACTTCCTCATCCCTCCAGTGAGCAGCCATCTTTCCTCTCCTCTCTGCAGCAGTAAAAGGACGTCATCAGATGTCACATGATCTGCTTCCCCAATCCGCTCGTTTTTTCAGAACACGGGTACCGTTCACACTGGCGGCTATCCGTGTAATACACGGGAATAACCCTCCAAAATACCCGGATGCAAATCCCGGATCAATAGACCCGGGAAGATGCACATACCCCCGTTCACACTGTCTTGATGACCCGTGTCGGCAGTGCTCGCCCCGGCAAAAACCCGGGTTTTTGTGGTAGTGTGAACGTGGTATAATAGAGCAATAGACATATACACATTAAACTCTGTGCTGGAGTAATTATAAAGCAAATAAAAATTAGCAGTCTCAGAAAAGCAGTAAATAGTTAGAGAGCCTCCCTACCAGAAGTAGATAAATGTCCTGCGTTGTATTGCTCTGAGGGGAATCCAGATATCCCCACAGTGACTAAGCAAACACTCCTAACCAGTGATGTGCAGTGGGGGTGAGGCAGAGCCTTTCCTGTCATACTAACTTATCAGCCAGACTTCTGACTATAAAAAGTATATGAAAAATACAAAGAACATATTAGAAATATCTTCTTTGTATAATTCTAATAATTTTTATAGTCAAAAGTCTGGAGTAAAAAGTATATGGTAGGTGAGGCGCCTATCTTTTCCGCACATCTCTTATCAAAACTCACCAGATTTCAAGCAGTATTGCTGCACCTGTGTATAATGACCACATGTACACTTTGGGCTCATATATTGTATTTAAATCTGGCTTTGGTAATAGCTAGTGCCTCTGGAGCCATTTACCTCACTGCACGTTCCTGGGTACTTCTCCCAGGGCTGTCTTAGCACCAGTGTAGGCCCTGGGCAAAACAATTCACTGGGGCCCCTACCTACCCATTCAAAAAATGAAAAAGGTCAAGGGTGAACTGGTGAGGATCACTGGCTGTGCTGATTTGTATGACCCTTGGCTCTCAGAAACTAATAATAATGAATAACATGGCATCAAGGACCTTTATCTTCCACTTCATTACAACAGGCTGTTGTGTAAGGAGACAGCTGTGCACAAAGCACCTATTGTTTGCTACCTGGGAGTCATCATGATCCCCCTTATAACATGACAGGGCGAGATGTGCCCACAGAGTGGCACAGATTCCCCAGCTGGCGGAGTGACAGTCAGCCAGGTACCACACAGTAGTTCCCCTTATACACGTTACACCAGACAATAGAGCCCTTTATACACGTTACACCACACAATATTACACCTTTGAGGTCATTCCGAGTTGGTCACTCGCAAGCGGATTTTAGCAGATTTGCTCATGCTAAGCCGCCGCCTACTGGGAGTGAATCTTAGCATCTTAAAATTGCGAACGATGTATTCGCAATATTGCGATTACACACCTCGTAGCAGTTTCTGAGTAGCTCCAGACTTACTCGGCATCTGCGATCAGTTCAGTGCTTGTCGTTCCTGGTTTGACGTCACAAACACACCCAGCGTTCGCCCAGACACTCCTCCGTTTCTCCGGCCACTCCTGCGTTTTTTCCGGAAACGGTAGCGTTTTTTCCCACACGCCAATAAAACGGCCTGTTTCCGCCCAGTAACACCCATTTCCTGTCAATCACATTATGATCGCCAGAACGATGAAAAAGCCGTGAGTAAAATTCCTAAGTGCATAGCAAATTTACTTGGCGCAGTCGCAGTGCGAACATTGCGCATGCGCATTAAGCGGAAAATCGCTGCGATGCGAAGATTTTTACCGAGCGAACAACTCGGAATGAGGGCCCTTATACACATTATGCTACCACACAGGTGTGGATCATCAAATCGACAGTATCTAGGTCGACCACTATTGGTCGATAGTCACTAGGCCGACAGGGATGGAAGGTCGACAGGGTTTCTAGCTCAACACGTGGTAGGTCGAGAGGTCAAAAGGTCGACATGAGGTTTTCTTTTTTTGGTGTTATTTTCTTCGTAGAGTGACTGGGAACCCTAACTAGTGCACCGTGTCCCCTCGCATGGCTCGCAGCTTCGGGCAAGGTGCCTCGCTCCGCTACCGCTTTGCTCGGCACAGATTACCATTCCAATCGTAGTCCACGTGGATCGTTAAGTATGAAAAAGTTCAAAAAAAGAATTTTTTTTTGAAAAACTCATGTCGACCTAGCACATGTCGACCTATAAAACCAGTCGGCCTTCCATCCTTGTCGACCTAGTGACTACCAACCTATAGTGGTCGACCTAAACATTGTCGACCTAGACAGTGTCGACCTTCAGACTGGATCCCCTACCACAGAGTAGTACCCCTTATACACATTACGCCAGACAGTAGAGCCTATTAAACACATTACACCAGACAGTAGAGCCCCTTATATACATTACGCCGCACAATAGTACACATTATACACATTACACCTTATGCATATTACTCCATTCAGTAGTACCCCTTACACATGTTACGCCAATCAGTAGTACCTCTTATATACATTGCACCAGACAGTAAATCCCCTTATACATGTTACGCCACACAGTAGTACCCCTTATACATGTTACGCCAGACAGTAGAGCCCCTTATACACGTTATGCCACACAGTAGTACACCTTATACACAGGCCACACAGTAGTACACCCTAAACACATTATGGCACACAATAGTACCACTTATACATCTTACGCCAAACAGTAGTATACCTTATACACTTTATGCCACACAGTAGTACCCTATATACATGTTGCACCACACAGTAGTCTCACAGCAGGCTCCAAAATTATACTTATCCCTGCCTTGGGGAGATATCTCCACAGCCAGCAAACCCCCCCCCCCCCCCCCCTCCCTCTCCTGTAGCACGCCACTCCTCCTCAGCTCCATCCATCTATCAGTAAATACAGGGGTGGGGAGTGGTCTCTGTCAGACCCAGCAATCACTGCTGTCCACTGGGGACTTCTACCCGATGCTGCCCTGAAGTCCTAAGTGAGTTGGTGGGTGGTTTTGTGCCATGATCGGCAGGGGCTGTAAGCTTTAGCAGCGTGGGTGTGAGCTATCAGCTCCATGCCCTTAGAACTGTGTGGCCCTTGGACAACTGCCCATTAAGCCCATAAAAGAAGATGACTGCTCCACTGCTGTTACACAACTGGGCTGTGGAGAGACAGCCAATACGGGGTATATGGAAGTTGCTGCTGGAATCCCAAGAGTGTAACCTGCTGAGAATCATGACTGTCCTTCACTATGTATATTAAGTGATTCTCCTTCCTCATCTCATGCTTTGCCTCTTTTGCTGTTACTTAAATGACGGATCTGCTGACTGAGCAGCCGATTGATAAGCCTCTGCATACATACCAATCTGCTGCTTGATATTTCTGGACAGACATCACAACTGGGCGAGCATTTGAATTTGTCCGCCCAGTTGTGATATCGTTGTTGGCAGTACCTGAAGCCGCTTAATGGCTTGTCTGTACACACTGCCAGATGTACCGATATATCTATGAGCTAAAACGGCATCGCCTGTGCTGCAGGACCAACGTGAAGTGTCTGTTAACAATGTCGTTCGCATACGTATCCAGTGTACACACCCGCAAATGTACTTACAATATATAGGTTGTCGATATAACAAACGATATATCACATAGTAGTGTGTACTCAGCCTAAGTTGCATAAGAACTCATTGATTGCCTATCTGTCTGTTTGGTGTAGATCTGTGACAGCCATAATTTTCTGGCATGTCCGCTGCTAGATACTGAGCCAGGACACCTGTTCTTCATGTCTGCATGGGCCGTATTTGCAGAACAACAAGCAGAGATCACCAAAGGAGAAAGAGATGGCAACAACTATAACAGACTAAACATCTGGGTGCACTGCCGAGCTGAGATGGTATTCTGAAAGATCTTCAATAAACAATTTACATAACATTCCATAGGATACTAGGGTAGAGAAACCTTGCCAATTTGTTGTTTGCACCCCATTAGGGCTGGGCGTCAATATCCCAGACTGATATGTGTGATATTTTAGTAGTGTTGGTTCACTCAATAGGCGCGATGCATCAATCAATATTTTGCGATAATGCAAAATGCAGTTTTCAGCGGTTTGGTCTGTTACCGCATATACACCAAGCTCGTAATGTGATACCCGGTGGATGGCGTTACCCAGTGGTGGATTTCCCAGTAGGCATGTGCCTAGGGGCGGCACACAAGGCTGACGAGGACAGGTGATTATTAATTTTTTTGGTCATTAAGACTTATTTTCTGTTATTTGATTTAGCAAGTGACGGGAGTGGGACAATGGGCAACAAATTGTGGTCCAGGGGCTGGTAGTCAGGTGAGGTTGGGGATGCTTTAGTGGCCTCCAGGCATCCGAACTGGACCCGAAATGATGGAGGCATGCGTTGAGTGGTGGGACTCATCAAATTCAAAATGTGATACTTGATGCATCCCGCCCAATATATCACGCACATCAGTTCTCGCTGCAATATATTGTTGTTCTCCCAGCAGTAGCCCTGCGCACTGAACTCACTGTAGACTGTAACCGCCCAGTAGAATATATTAGTATTATTGTAAAGATATTTTTTATGCATTATTTCAGATATGGTGAACCCACATGGATTCAGAATATGATACAGGGCAGCCGATTGGCCATCCCAATTCCCCACAGAGGGGCACACAAAAATAAGGGGTTTTTTACTACCAAATTAGCAGGAAGAGCGTGCAGCGAAACTCAGGGGACCAACGCCAGAATCCCGACAGCAAGTCTGCTCGCCATGCATTGGGCACAGTGGCGAGCTTGCCACTCTATTATATTCCCACTCAGGTGGTGACGTGGACCACCACCCAAGTGGGAATTCCGGGCTTCGGTCGGAATTCTGACTGGCGGCATTCCACCGGCTGTCGGGATTCCGGCGTTGGTATCCTGAACGCCGGAATCCCAACAGCCGGTAAATTAACCGCATCCCAAACTCAGAGCAAATTGAGTCTTCCCAGTGCATTTACGCAGAGTTCCTCTGAAATAAATATAGAGCTATAGTATATGTAACAACATAACTAGATGTTATCAAGTTCCCCTCCAATTCTGTATGATTACTATTGTGTTTAGTTATAGATGGGTCTGTCTTTTTGCTGCATACAGAAATATTGGAAAACATATGAATGGCCCAGTGAGCAACACTCAGCTCTCTGATACCACTGGCATCTGTATAGCAGGACACAGAAGGCACACCACCACCACCAAGCTGGCAGGGGGAGTGAGGTGCACGGGCTCTCACAGGTGAGCGGTGCCGCCTCACACCCCACAGGACGATGACGGGGAGGGAACCGCCGTGTCCCCGCAGTTGTGTACAGTGTGTTGTGCCTCGGCTGCTGCTGCGGCTCCCCGGCTTCTGCTGGCTGGGGCTGTGTTGCTGTGTGCAGTGACTGCCGGGCCGGCTCACTTTCGCCCAGCCGGTCACCTCCTGAATGCTGAGTGTCTAAGCGCCGCTGGCTGCACTGAAACGTTTGGCTCTTTCTCTTAGTAACAGCTTTTTACATTCTGCCTCAATTCCTCTCCAGCCTAATAACTTGCCCCCTCCCCCCATCATCTATCTCCTGGATTTACCCCCTCCTCTCCCCTCCTCTCACCAGGGTAATAACTGCATATCACCAGCCTTCCTAGCTGTCTATCTGCTTTGGGGAGGGAGCTGCATATTTTGCAACAATATCCAGGTAAGTGCCCTTGTTGTGCATGCCCGGGCTAAGGTGTGTGGGTGGAGTTGGTGCAGCTACTGGGGAGGGGGGAGAGTTGGGGTCCCTGCATGCCTAGATGCTGCTGAGTGGGGGATGGGCACTGTAAGGCATGTACCATAGTGTGGTGCCCTGTGTGCTGACATGTAATGCTGTCAGTGTACGTGCTATTGTGTATGGACACAGCGGGGTGGGGGTGGGGAAGCTGGAGGGAATCCCAGACTGAGGAGCTCACTATCATGATGGGGGGAGGGGTGGTGCTGAGGGAGTTTAACCGCATCATTGCTGGAGAGGGCCCAAAGCCCATCCCCCACCCAGCCGCCCTCTCCCGGCACAGTACCCTTCCCCCACTCTGATGGTTAACTCTATCCTGACTGCAGCACAGTTCTTCTGGGTGAGAGGTGAACTCATCAGGAGATCAGTCTGTGTCTCTGTAACCTATACTCGAAATAATGTGCTGATGCAGAGTGTAGCTATCACAGGTGTACATTATAATATTGTGCTCACCAGCTCTATCTGTGTAGCTTAATATATATATGTGTGTGTATGTATAGATGGATTATATGTATTACTGTTGCTACCTGGAAACAAGTGAGGTCTATGTACAGTATGGAAGTGGGGGTGGGGAACTAGCATATGATCACTTGCTCTGTGTCTCTTGTATTTATTGTGTGGTTGCCATTCATTTGCAAAGGTAACTTTTTAGGATTATATATTTTGGTATAAAACTGACTTTTCTTGTTGATTATTTCTGATTAAGTTTTCCCTACAGTGGGCATTAAATACTACTTTATTCCTGTATATAGATACATTGTTGACATTTAGAAGTATGTCTCCTGAGTGTTACATAATGATTGGATACAGATACTATGGCACTGGCTGATGTGGATACTTGCAAAGCTGACTAAATGTTATTATAACACTGAGATTTATTATTTTCTATTTATGTATTTATTGAAATGCTAACTGTTAATAGTGGTGGCTTACAAGTGCATTTCATTAGGCGTATATTGAGCAGTGTTTAATTGTGCAAAATTGTAATAATTTCTATTGGGGGAATGGGTAATTGTTTTTTACACGGTGATAGGTGATAAGTAATGGGTGCCCGACAGAGGGGTGGTCTCCAGTTTGCCAGCTGTCGGGATCCCGGCACATAGTATACCGGCACCGGAATCCCGACAGCCGGCATACTGACACTTTATCTCCCTCTTGGGGGTCCACGACCCCCCTGGAGGGAGAATAAATAGCGTGGTGCGTGTAGCGCGCCACCGTGCCCGCAAGGGGCTCATTTGCGCTCGCAACGCTGTCGGTATGCCGGCGGTCGGGATTCCGGCGCCGGTATGCTGGTCGCGGGGAGCCCGGCAGCCGGCATACCATACTACACCCCGACAGAGCTATTCAATTGTTTTACTGATCGGGTTCCACTGCATTCCTTATCAAATCTGTCTCATCCAAATGCCCATGTAAAGCAGCTAAACCCAGGCAAGTGTTTGTTAGCGTGCCCAAACAGCCGAATTTACACACCCAATCGGTAAACAATTTAATAGCTACCGTTGGGTGCTAATTACTTGTGGTTGCCCAAACAGCAATAGAATTCCCCCTATGAGTAGGCTTACCATACTGTCCCTTTAACCTCTTGCCTGGCTTGGTTGCATATTATATGACCAAAGCCAGGAGTCCGTTACCTGTCTTGGTTGCATCACATGTGAACCGCTGCCCCCGTCATCCTCAGCCCCCGACGTCCACTGCCCCCTCCTCTTTCCTGGACCCAGCAGTGATGCGGCAGTGTTTCACCACCGACATTGCTGTCCGGAGTCATGCACCAGATTGCCGCGTGGCCGGCATTTTGGAGCGCATGCTCTGGGAATCTTGTCCTGGTTTAAAGGACTAATGTGCTTAGCCTACATGGAGGTGTCACATGAGAAGTGGATAGCAACATTCTTGACAAGTGTGTAAATTTCTGAATTAAAACGCTCTCCAATTGAAATATATTATATCTGAACTGACCCTGTCATACAGAGCTTGTAAGCACTTCCGGCTAGCACTGCAATAAAAGCACTGTCAAATTAGGCATAAGTACTTCAGATGCCGAAAAGTGTGACACCGCCCTTAGAGGGCTCTGTGCTAGGATGGTCACTGCTAGTTTCCAATGATACTAAAGATCTTATGTCAAAAGCTGTTACAGATGATTTTATAATGACAGTTTTACAATTGTATTGTATAAAGCTTTTTGCAAAGACAAATGTCCTTTCGTATCCCCCGCTGTCACCGCTAACACAATGCGTTTATTTTAAGGCTCAATCAATAATTCATGGTAATTAGGAAACGTGCCTCTCAACCTTTATTAAATTGATTATTTCATCATGCTCGTTCAGCCTTAGGTTGCCTATTCCATTTATGTATGCAATACCTGTGAAGTAACAAGCATATTTATATTGAAACTCATATCTAAAGACACAGTGGGGGGAATTCAATAGTTTTATCATGCCCGATCTCCTGTCTAAAGCGATATTCAATTGTTCCTACTTAAACCCGACTAAACGAATGGGCGTGAGGTTGAAAAGACTCTTTGCACGTGTCCAACTCGCCACCTCTGGTGGTAGCGAGTTAAATAAACGTCTCGCACTCATCAGCAGCAACATTTGACTAGCTGTCGGCGGGCGCTCGTGGGTGCTGGAACCCGCGATAAAATTTGAATCCGGCCCATTGATTCCCAACAAAACCCACCAATTACATCCTTTTGAATATGGTGAATATAGGGTCTTATTCAGAGATTGGATCATCTGTGTGAACATCGGTCATCTGAGTAACTCTCAGGATGGCCGGAAATTCATGCTTTCAGTGTCAGTGAAGCACTGGCTATGGCAATCCCAGAAAATGGAGCCATCATGCCCCCATTTTCTGGGACACTCCTTGTCGCCACCCACTATCGCCAGTAACATGTCAATCATGCCACAGTGTTTGGGTTACTGCGAACGACCTCACAGCCCCAGATCTGCGCATACTCAGTGCGGCTTCTGTGCATGCACAGACCTGAAAACATCTGAGATGTACATAAACATCTGGTGTAGGCCTTGAGTACCAAATATTTGCTAGTGTCAGATAACATAAGGGATAACCTCGATTTTATGCATACAAAAGTACAAAACAAGCATTGCAATATATGTATACAAAAGTACAATATATAAATAGTAGCACAAAAAAAGAATAGATACTGTATGGTCGTTGCTTAAAAAGAAATCTACTATGAGTGAATCTTGGCCCCAGTTGATGAGCGCAGCGGACAGGTTCAGAGAACAATAGCAAAAAAAATAGTATGGGAGAGAAGATGTTGCCATAGGTGAGGACGTTAAGAGCACATTTGGGTAGAGGACTCTGCATATGAGAGTGAGCAATCTATGGGACAGGAGTAGTCAAACATCGGTGACACACACATATAAAAACATGCACAAAATCAGTGGGCACTTTATTAGTTACACCTACTTGTTACTGTAGATATCTAATCAGTCAATCATGTGGCAGCAATTCATTAAGTTATGCAGAGCTGGTGAAGAGGTTCAGTTATTGTTCAGACCAAAAGCCAGGATTGAGTAGAAATGTGATCTAAAGGGGGGTACACACGGAGCGATGTTCAGCAAATGTCTAAGCAATCTGACTAGATTGCTTAGAAATTAGTTGAACATCGCTCTGTGTGTAGGGGTGCAGGCCAATCTAGCAGGTCGCTCAGCTCACCGCTGGGTGAAATGAGTGGCCCCCCGTGTCCATCCGTCCCCTTGCTCAGCACATCGCGCTGTGCTGAGCGGGGGGAGAGATGTGTGCTGAGCGGTCTGTGCTAGCCAAAATCGTTCATTGTTCATACACTGTGTAGACAGTGAACGATCATGAACGATCTAGCCAAAATTGACCTTGCTGCACAGTCTATCAACGATTTTGTCGTTTACCCACAGGAGTGCGCCTAGTGAACGATCTAGCCTGTACACACGGAACAATATTATCGTTCAAAGACCTGTCTAGCAAAAATAGTTGGCTAGATCCTCTCATGTGTACCCAGCTTTAGACTGCACTCATTGGGGGTTTGGGGTGGACGGGACTGCCATCACGGGACACTACTGCACTGCTCCGTGCCCCCTAAGGACACTCACAGCGTATGTACAGTCTGCAGGGTGCGTGGACGAAAAGGACATACCGGCCGGCTCCTTAGCAGCGAAACTGGCTAGCCAGATGCAAGGTCAGCAAGGATGCTGCTCCAAGGGCACTCCGCCCTGTGCTGCTTCGCCCACCCTATGGCCAGTTTGCTGACTATAATGGGCCTAATTCAGACCCAAACACAGCCGTGCGTCTGAATGCAGTGGCTGCATTTGGGTACTCTGTGCATGCGCACTGGCCTTACACATTGCGGCCGCATCCAGGAAAGATGCGGCCGCAGTGTGATTGAGAGCAGCAGGCAGCATGGCGTCGTTGTGGGGGGGGGGGGGGGTGTTCCGAATGGGGGTGGGCTGGTAACGTTTTCAGGGTGGCTGTGTGAAGTCACATGCAGTCACTCCAAGTAAAAAAATGGCGGCCCACTGCCTGAAAGCGCAGCCAGGGGTCAGCTTTAGTTCAGATGCATCCGCAATTAGATTGCGGACGTATCGGGAGGCGGCCTCACACATGCTGGGTGGCTTTGCCCCGTGCTGGTTGGCCTCCAGCATGTGAGGAGATGAACACAGATCTGCATGTGTATGCAGCGTTCTGCGTTGATCTCTGAATAACCCCTATGTACATTATTTTATGGTCACCGATAACTAATTTTCAAGGGCTACTTTCAGCAGTATAAAATAACGTGTCCCATCATTTCCAGCTGATTCCACTGACGTGATAAAGAGTTTATATCTCAATCCAGTAGAGCACCTTTGAGATGATGTGGAACTAGAGCCGCAGCACGTATGTGCAGCTGACAAATCTAGAGCAACTGTGTGATGCTATTATGTCATCATGGACTACAATCTCTAAGGAAGGTTTACAGTACGTTGATTAATCAATGTCATGATAAATTAAAGCTGATTTGGGGGCGCTAGGCATCTACAAAATGCTTTATTTAAAGTTGCAGAGAGGGAATAGTGGAATTTAAATAATTGCTTCTAATAAATTGCTAAGTATTATTGTCAGTAGCGCTCCTAAGCTGTCCACGCATGGAGCTATGTTTCCATTCTATAAATATGAAATTACAGTACATTTGATCAAAGATGCTGGGAAAAAAAACATTTGAGTTAAGGGCATAGTTACCATAGGTGCAGGGAGTGCAGCTGCTATGGGGCCGAGAGCTGAGAGGGGCCCACCTTCCCTGTCACAGTTACATGTGTTACATACAGGGCATAGCTACCATAGGTGCAGGGAGTGCAGCTGCTATAGGGCCCAGAGCTGAGAGGGCCCACCTCCCCTGTCACAGTTACCTGTGTTACATACAGGGCATAGCTACCATAGGTGCAGGGAGTGCAGCTGCTATGGGGCCCAGAGCTGAGAGGGGCCCACCTTCCCTGTCACAGTTACATGTGTTACATACAGGGCATAGCTACCATATGTGCAGGGAGTGCAGCTGCTAGGGGGCCCACCTTCCCTGTCACAGTTACATGTGTTACATACAGGGCATAGCTACCATATGTGCAGGGAGTGCAGTTGCTAGGGGGCCCACCTTCCCTGTCACAGTTACATGTGTTACATACAGGGCATAGCTACCATAGGTGCAGGGAGTGCAGCTGCTATGGGGCCCAGAGCTGAGAGGGCCCACCTTCCCTGTCACAGTTACATGTGTTACATACAGGGCATAGCTACCATAGGTGCAGGGAGTGCAGCTGCTATGGGGCCCAGAGCTGAGAGGGCCCCACCTTCCCTGTCACAGTTACATGTGTTGAGTGATAACCCCATTTCTTGTGTGCTTAACATCATTGTTTGACAGAGACGTGTAAAAGCTCAGTGCTGCCTCACAGCATCGGGGTCCATTCTGACCAGGGTCCTGTAAGTGCAGAGACTATATGCTCTCCCTGTGTTTTCTTGTGCTCCCAGTGCTCCAGTTTCCACCAACAGTCAAATTTAGGCTGTATGTTAATAATAGTTGTACAGTATTCTTGTTGTTTGTAATGGCACCTAGCATTCCCGCTAGGCTGTTTTAGCAGGGCACCGTACCCTGCTCAATTTTAAAATGCAAAAATCCACCCGTCTTAATGGAGGCCCCCGCTAAAACTGCCTACTGTGTCCTGCGGGTAGGAAAAGTTTTGGTTTACTGATCACCGCCTGGTGAAATAGTTGCATGGAATGTATTAACAGGGCGAGATTCAATTGTAGTACGCACAAGCAGCAACTAGATGGTGCCTAACAGAGCAATTCAATTGTTGCTCCATTTGGGCGTGATGGCTGTCGGTGCCTGCATTTCAGCTCGCACTCTTTGGAGTGGCGAGCTGCAATGGTGGTCATTCCGAGTTGTTCGCTCGGTAATTTTCTTCGCATCGCATCGATTTTCCGCTAACTGCGCATGCGCAATGTTCGCACTGCGCCAAGTAAATTTGCTATGAAGATTGGTATTTTACTCACGGCATTACAAGGTTTTTTCTTTGTTCTGGAGATCGGAGTGTGATTGACAGGAAGTGGGTGTTTCTGGGCGGAAACTGGCCGTTTTATGGGAGTGTGTGAAAAAACGCTACAGTTTCTGGGAAAAACGTGGGAGTGGCTGTAGAAACGGAGGAGTGTGTGGGCGAACGCTGGGTGTGTTTGTGACGTCAAACCAGGAACGACAAGCACTGAACTGATCGCACTGGAAGAGTAAGTCTCGAGCTACTCAGAAACTGCACAGAGAAGTCTTTTCGCAATATTGCGAATCTTTCGTTCGCAATTTTGATAAGCTAAGATTCACTCCCAGTAGGCGGCGGCTTAGCGTGTGCAATGCTGCTAAAAGCAGCTTGCGAGCGAACAACTCTGAATGAGGGCCAATGTATGAAAAGTGATGCATTTGGGTGCCCAAACTGCACTTTTCTCGATCTCATCCAGCACTTTGGTTGGGTTTATGTGGCTAAACTGACCTCTATGGGCTCGAACAGCGCAAAAAAAAAACCCCCAATTGAATTGTGCCCAGTGATCTTCTGTCACTTTAGGAGATCGGTCGTGCAAAACAATTGAATATTGTCCACAGTGTGGATAGAGCTTGGGGGCATCCCAGAGTCTCCGCAAGTGCTGGGCATGCCCCCTAGAGTGACAGACTGGGTGTCATGGATCTATGCCCCCTCCCCAGTCAGCCATACTCCATTTCCGGGGAACACGTACGCCTTGGCACGCACAACGATTCCCTGCCCCTCAGCGCTTTGCCCTGCATTCAACACTTGGCACCTGACAACACAGA
Organism: Pseudophryne corroboree; assembly: GCF_028390025.1. Taxonomy (NCBI): domain Eukaryota; kingdom Metazoa; phylum Chordata; class Amphibia; order Anura; family Myobatrachidae; genus Pseudophryne; species Pseudophryne corroboree. Next base: position 308,828,040 of record NC_086447.1, on the reverse strand, counting down.
GCTCAGTTCAGTGTAGCAATTGATTTTATATTTTCATTTTATGTACATGTGACTGAGAAAATAGAAGCTACAATAATTTAGCTGAAGTAGAGCTCTTTCTACCTTGTGCAAAGTCGAGCATCCTGGGTCTACCTCTGTGAATCAGAGGTAGACCCAGGAAAGCAAGTGTCTGCTGGTTTCCCTTTGCGTATACATTCAGGCCGCAATGAGCATGCACCAAAATGGTTACCGCACTATGGGGTGCCATGTTCTCGGAGACCCGACCTGCAACTGCTGCCACTTTGCATATGACTCAGAATCAGAATTTTCCTCAGGATACAAAAGGTTTATTTTTTAGATTTCAAATGAAGGTCTGTGCTGCAACAAGTACAAATGGAAAGGAAAACAGTGGTTGTGGTTTAAACTGACTTGTGGCTTTATATAAGTAACAAAAACAAACATGTGACACAATATAGGCAACTGCAGAGATCAACATTAAGGTGTTATTTATGAAGGGAACAGTGGCGCACGCAGGGGGGGTTTCCGAGTATCTGGAACTCCCCCCGATGATCCGAATGTTCTTTTTGAGATGGAGACAGCCGTGTCTCCGTCTTAGCAAAAGCCATGACCGCGATCGCAGCTGCGGAGCTGCAGCAACAGCAGAGAGCTATACAGCTTTCTGCTTACAGAATGTCCTGGGGGCCAGGTGAGCTGCTGGCTGCGCATGCTCAGCCACAGCAGCTCCCTCCGTCCTCACACTGCCGCGGCCGCTCCTCTGCTCTGAGCACTGGTGTAGTGCATACTGTAGAACGCTGTATATGTAAGTTTGAAATCTTTGTTTCTGCGTGTATTTGTATGGTATGCATGTATGTATATATGTGGGTTTGTGTGTGTGCGCTTGTGTATGTACAGTACGTATGCGTGTTTATATGTGTGTTTGCATGTATATATAAATGTGTTATACTGTATGTGTGTGTGTGTGTATTTATCTATATCTATCTATCTATCTAGCTGCAAATGATAAATGACACTCCTTACTAGTACCGCATAGCATGCTCCGGTGCCTGTCAGAATCAGAAAATATGTACGGAAGCACAACGACACTCATAAAGACTCTTTTAAAAGAGTGTAACTCTTAAACGTTGACAAACCGCTACAGCGTCCTGTGCTGATTTTCTATGGTTTACCAGTCTCTATGAGTGCCGTCCTGCCTCTGTATGTATGTATGTATGTATGTATGTATGTATGTATGTATGTGTATATATATATATATATATATATATATATATATATATTACACATACATGCACATATACATACACACCCACCCTTGGAAACCCCCCTCGCTAAATCCTGCGTTTGCCCCTGGATCTGTTCCTATTATGATGACCTTTATTCTGAGAGAGAGCTGACAATAAGATCTCCTCTGTAGTAAGCTATGGGAGAAATCTGCTGTGTAACTTTTTCCGTTGTGGGCATTGGGTGACCTTGCGGTGCTTAGAGGATTAATTGCTACACTGAAGGAAACCCTAACTTTCTCTGAGTGTCAGACAAACTGCAGAAAGGAAGAGAGCGGGTAGTTGACATACCACCCACTGGGCCAGTCTCTACCTGTTTTTGCATGTGGTCAAAATAAAAGTGAAATGTTTAAACATTGTCAAAAGCTGTGAATGAAGGACATGGTAAACAAGTCTGATGACTGTTGGTGAAAGGAGTAGGTTTCCAATTTGCCTTTCTTTTAAATAGTTATTCTCTATGGGGGCGATCCAATTATTCTACCCTGTGACTGCTACTAGATAGCGTCTGATGGAGCAAATTGTTGCTCCGTTCGGGCTCGAATAGCCGCTGGGGGACACATTTCAGCTCAAAGCCTCCTGAGGTGGCGAGCTGAAATGTCGGAAAAGTTGGTAGTTTGGGCAAATTTTTGGCATTCAAAACAGTACTGTAGACGGGCCTAATAATAATGGGCACGTACAAGCGGCACTCACGCCCAATACGGGGGAACAATTGAATTGCTCTGATGGCCACCCATTTCGTTTGGGTGCCCACAAAACAATTGTATTCAACCCTATGGGTCAGATTTATCAAGCCACCTAAAGAGGACAAGTGGATGTGTTGCCCATGGATGTGTTGCCCATAGCTACCAATCAGATTCTAGCTATCTAGTATAGCCTATAAAATGCTAGGTAAAGATTGATTGGTTACTGAAGCCAACATGTGCTTAACCTTTTTTAAAAGGTTTGGGAAATCTCCCCCTACATATGTTATACACTGCTCAAAAAAATAAAGGGAACACTAAAATAACACATCCTAGATCTGAATGAATGAAATATTCTTATTAAATACTTTGTTCTTTACATAGTTGAATGTGCTGACAACAAAATCACACAAAAATTATCAATGGAAATCAAATTTATTAACCCATGGAGGTCTGGATTTGGAGTCACCCTCAAAATTAAAGTGGAAAAACACACTACAGGCTGATCCAACTTTGATGTAATGTCCTTAAAACAAGTCAAAATGAGGCTCAGTAGTGTGTGTGGCCTCCTCGTGCCTGTTTGACCTTCCTACAATGCCTGGGCATGCTTCTGATGAGGTGGCGGATGGTCTCCTGAGGGATCTCCTCCCAGACCTGGACTAAAGCATCCGCCAACTCCTGGACAGTCTGTGGTGCAACGTGGCATTGGTGGATGGAGCGAGACATGATGTCCCAGATGTGCTCAATTGGATTCAGGTCTGGGGAACGGGCGAGCCAGTCCATAGCATCAATGCCTTCGTCTTGCAGGAACTGCTGACACACTCCAGCCACATGAGGTCTAGCATTGTCTTGCATTAGGAGGAACCCAGGGCCAACCGCACCAGCATATGGTCTCACAAGGGGTCTGAGGATCTCATCTCGGTACCTAATGGCAGTCAGGCTACCTCTGGCGAGCACATGGAGGGCTGTGCGGCCCCCCAAAGAAATGCCACCCCACACCATTACTGACCCACTGCCAAACCGGTCATGCTGGAGGATGTTGCAGGCAGCAGAACATTCTCCTTGGCATCTCCAGACTCTGTCACGTCTGTCACGTGCTCAGTGAGAACCTGCTTTCATCTGTGAAGAGCACAGGGCACCAGTGGCAAATTTGCCAATCTTGGTGTTCTCTGGCAAACGCCAAACGTCCTGCACGGTGTTGGGCTGTAAGCACAACCCCCACCTGTGGGCGTCGGGCCCTCATACCACCCTCATGGAGTCTGTTTCTGATCGTTTGAGTAGACACATGCACATTTGTGGCTTGCTGGAGGTCATTTTGCAGGGCTCCGGCAGTGCTCCTCCTGTTCCTCCTTGCACAAAGGCGGAAGTAGTGGTCCTGCTGCTGGGTTGTTGTCCTCCTACGGCCTCCTCCACATCTCCTGATGTACTGGCCTGTCTCCTGGTAGCGCCTCCATGCTCTGGACACTACGCTGACAGACACAGCAAACCGTCTTGCCACAGCTCGCATTGATGTGCCATTCTGGATGAGCTACACTACCTGAGCCACTTATGTGGGTTGTAGGGAGGTCATACAGGCACGTGGAGGCCACACACACTACTGAGCCTCATTTTGACATGTTTTAAGGACATTACATCAAAGTTAGATCAGCCTGTAGTATGTTTTTCCACTTTAATTTTGAGGGTGACTCCAAATCCAGACCTCCATGGGTTAATAAATTTGATTTCCATTGATAATTTTTGTGTGATTTTGTTGTCAGCACATTCAACTATGTAAAGAACAAAGTATTTAATTAGAATATTTCATTCATTCAGATCTAGGATGTGTTATTTTAGTGTTCCCTTTATTTTTTTGAGTAGTGTATATAAATTATATTGAATGTATCCTTTATATAGTAGGGGGTCACAGGTACAGTAATATCCGCTACCAGTCTATAGTGAATACAAGACCTTAACATTATTCATAAGGAATTTTTCATATTTAGTTATAAACCAGTGCTATGGTATAGTGTGCAGTAATATGTAAACATAATATTATCTTGCCGAAAGAAAAAAACCTCAGTAAATTAGCATTTGGTCCTTTAGAAATGCAGCATTACCTTCTCAACTAGCTACTGTAGATTGAAGGCATTTTTATAGTCGGCCATACCTACCTTCTGATGAAATGCTGCAGTGAATAAAAGGGAAATAAACAAACAAACAAACAAACTGTATTGGGGCACTCATGAATTTTAAATAAATGAGAAATCTAATTCTTTGTGCAGAATTAGAATCCAGCACTATTGTGAAATAATATTCATGAGTGGGCATCCAACTCTAAATCAGGCACATAGTCAGACCTCGCTGTTCCTGCATTGTGTTCATGCAAAAACATATGTACAGTATATCTGTCAGTAAGCAGAGTTTTACGAATATATGTAGCGGGACCACTACCATCTGCATGCTTGGTTTCTTAACTGTTCTTACAGTGGCGGAACTTGCTAGTGGTGGGCCCAGGTGCAAAAATATGCTCTGGGCCCCCTTTACTCCACCATACAGATAGAGGGAGTGGGTGACAAGAGAATTAATGGGTGACAGTGGCAAAGGCCATGGGTGACGGAAAGGCAGTTGGTGACTGGGGAGTCACTTAGTGTCAGGTAGAGGTGGCTGGGAGAGAAACAGGGTGACCGGGAGAGGCAGTGGGTGCCAGGGAAAGGTAGATGGAAGACTGAGGAGGCAATGGGTTACGGGAAGAGGCAGAGAGTGGTAGGTTGTGACTGGGGAGTCAGTGGGTGGCAGAGAGGTAGAGGGTGACAGAAAGAGGCAGGTTGGGGGGAGACAGAGGATGGTAGGGAGTGACTGGAGAGTCAATGGGTGAAGGAAATGTAGAGGGTGACCGGTAGACGGTGGGTAGGAGGGGCAGTGGATGATAGAAAGAGGCAGATGGGTGACAGCAAGAGAGACTGTGGGTGACAGCAAGAGAGGCTGAGGGTGACAGGTAGAGGTGGCTGGGAGAGACAGAGGGTGGCAGGATGACAGTGGGTTATGTGAAGGCAAAGGGTGACAGGTAAAGGTAGTCGTCGACCGGAAAGAGGCAGTGGGTGAGACTGGGGAGAGGCAGTGAGCGACAACGACAGTGTTCTCCCCAGAAAAGCATGGGCTGTGGTGGCATCATGTCTCAGGGGGCCCCCTTTAGCTTCACAAATTTAATCAGGGGGGGGGGGGCAGAAGCATGTCTGTTCCATCAGCAGCCTCAGACACGGTGCTGATTGTCCATGACAAGAAAACCACAGCCCAGTGCCGTAACTAGGCATTTTAGCGCTGTGTGCAAGAAACGGCATTGGCGCCCCCCCATGCAAGATAGGGGAAGTGTGCGCCGCAGGCGCGCAAAAATATATAGGGGCGTGGCTTCATGGGGAAGGGGCAAGGCCACAAAATAATACCAATTCATACTATGGTGCACAGTAGTCTCCATTATCAAATTACGCTGCACAGTAGCACCACTACACCAGGTAGATCCCCTTTTACACATTACGGCAGAGAGTCCCCCTTTTTACACATTACGGCAGACAGCGTCCCCTTTTTACACATTACGGCAGACAGCGTCCTCCTTTTACACATTACGGCAGACAGCGTCCCCCTTTTACACTTTACGGCAGACAGCGTCCCCCTTTTTACACATTACGGCAGACAGCGTCCCCCTTTTTACACATTACAGCAGACAGCTCCCCCCTTTTTACACATTACGGCAGACAGCGTCCCTTTTTTACACATTACGGCAGACAGCATCCCCTTTTTTACACATTACGGTAGACAGAGTCCCCTTTATTACACATTACATTGCGCTCACTTAACTCACCAGTCTCCAGAGCTGTCCTGCTGCCTCTTCCTTGTTTCCTGTCTCCCCATTCTCTCTGCATCGCAGCAGTGTACTCTCCATCATCAGCGCTGCCTGCTCTCCTCTTCTGCAGACAGCGCTGTCCTGTGCCCGCTGCCCAGAGCCGGATTAAGGCTATAGGGGGCCCGGGGCACTTCAGACAATGGGGCCCCTAATAAAGAGACAGGCAGACAGGCAGATGAATTATATATATATATATATATATATATATATATATGTATGTGTGTGTGTGTGTGTATGTGTATATATATATATATATATATATATATATATATAGCACGGATTGATGGGCGGCACTCCAAGGATTTGAAAAAGAAGAATCACAGCTACACAAGCATTATGTCATCAACGTTTCAGACGCCTTTTATTTGCGCCTTTCGTCAGGCGTCTGAAACGTTGATGACATAATGCTTGTGTAGCTGTGATTCTTCTTTTTCAAATCCTTGGAGTGCCGCCCATCAATCCGTGCTGTTTGCTGAGCCGTGTAGTGCCACGGGAGGGCACCCAGGTATTTACAAAGTGTTGTTGGAGTGCCGGTCATACACGTTTGTTTATATATATATATATATATATATATATATATATATATATATGTATGTATACATACTGCTCAAAAAAATAAAGGGAACACTTAAACAACACAATGTAACTCCAAGTCAATCACACTTCTGTGAAATCAAACTGTCCACTTAGGAAGCAACACTGATTGACAATCAATTTCACTTGCTGTTGTGCAAATGGAATAGACAACAGGTGGAAATTATAGGCAATTAGCAAGACACCCCCAATAAAGGAGTTGTTCTGCAGGTGGTGACCACAGACCACTTCTCAGCTCCTATGCTTTCTGGCTGATGTTACTAGTATATAGCATTGTCAGTGTTTATACTGGTGGAGACTGTATTTTTACGAATATGAAGTTTTCTAGTATGCTGCTATGATGGAAACGATAAATGTATCACATGTATTGCATTGTTAAATAATAGTTCACATTGCGTCTTCGTCTCCAAGGTAACCGATATGCAGCGTGGGACGTGAGCGCGTTGCACAGGCGTTGTGCCATGACGTCATCCATCCCCGCCAGCTGATCGGGCCGAAGGGACGCGGGACACGAGGGTTTGGTGAGGTATAAAGGTATGTGAAGTTATTATGTGTGTTGGTCTGACGAAAGTTAATATAACTGAAACGTTACTATAAGAGCGCTGTCTCTGTGATTATTTGACTTGAAAAGTCCTCGTGGAGTGCCACTCGAATACATTGGATACAATTGCTTGCGGCAAGAGGGGGCACCGGGGCAGATGCATGGTGTACGTGAGTGCCGGTTATAACTGCAATTTACATGTCTGTGAAACCCTAGCTGACACTACAAGTGAGAGCTAGGGACACGGAACTGACAAGGCACCACAAAAGTCTTTTTGTCTATACCTCCAACTGAACATTTTCTTGATTTCTTACATTTTTTGGGTGGTGGTTGACACATTGGAGACATGTCACGGGCTAGTGACAATGTCGACACGAGTGGATATCGACATATTGATGTTGCGGCATGTGAGACATGGTCATTTTCGGATGCGGATGCAGAAAGCATTAGATTCAAGGAGGACTTGGCCACTGCAGGAGGTACAGATAGCAATGATTTGCTATTCACTAAGTTATTACGTCTACACAAGAAACAGATAGACTTTTACATGCAAGGAGTCACATTATCCGATTACCATCGCAATCGCCAAATACCGCGTGGATTTAGAGTCCGGAATATCCCCACTATAGGCAAATATAACAGTGAATTTTGCCGTAAGTGGGTCGGCATCCTAAACAAATGTAGTTTAGATTTAATCCTGTTGGTGATAGAGGAGTCCACGAGGGAGATGAATTTACTTAAGGATATGACTTCTGCCTTTGAGAAACAGTATGTGTCCATCCTAAAGGCCGATGTTGACAATAAGTGGATGGAACAACTGGCGACCCAAGTAGAGACTTACAGACAAGAGCTGGTCAAATTCAAGCGACAAAAACTTATGACAGTTCAGAAGGACTATCAGGAGGGTCGTGTGTACAGTTGGGTGAATAACCCGGAGGGGAGATCACAACCTAAGCGATACAATAGATATAGAGCTCGTCGGGGCCAATACACTGAGACCTCTAGTGGAGAGGGAACCTCACAGAGTGATAAGGAGGGATCGAAAAGAGCTCGGGGTGGGAAGCCCCCTTTAGGGATGAACACACGGGCTATGTTGGGCCCCAAAAAAGGCAATACACCAGGCGGGGCAAGCAATGCCAAAGAATCCACAAAAAAAGCCCCCAAAGCCAAGAAGAAAACAACATAGTGTTCAACCTATCAGGACGTGCACTATCTACGGATGAACTTTCAGTATTGAATAAGGGCCTTTCATTTATCCCTACGACTCCATTTGATGAATTTCAGTGGAAAGTTGACTCATATAATGTCCACAGGCGGCTGAGATTACAAGAACATTTTGCACATCAGGCTGGCCCTATGATGGTGACGGACGTACCACCTAAGTTGAAGCCGAGATCCAACTTTGATCCTCAGAGCAACAATTCCTCTTTTAAATGTTTTGCCAGGGCATTAGACTCTATGACCATGGAATCGGTTAAAACCCATAGACATTCCGGTAACAACTTGACTAAGGGGGAGCGAGAAGCTCTTATTACCTTAAGCAAGGACAGACAGATAGTAATACGCCCCGCCGATAAAGGTGGGGGGGTAATTGTACAGAATTTACAACAGTATAAAACAGAGGCCTATAGGCAATTGAATGAAACTTCAGTATACACTCGCTTACGTAAAGATCCTACCAGCATATACAATAATGAGTTAAAGCAGATGTTACTACGAGCTGTGGATGATGGAATTATTACTGTTGATGTGTATGAGGCTTTGTTCCAGGACCACCCGGTGGCACCGGTGTTTTACACCATTCCTAAAATCCACAAGGATCCCGAAGTGCCACCGGGTCGCCCTATAATATCTGCAAGGAATTCCATCTATTATAAGATCTCACAGTACCTGGATCATTATTTTCAGCCGGTCATACAGTCTCAATTAACTTATCTGAAGGACACTACCTCATTGATTAATAAATTGACTGAGTTACCGTTACTTACAGAGGATTGTATATTGTGTACGTTGGACGTGGTGAGCCTCTACACCAATATCCCGCACGATAGGGGTGTAGAGGCAGCCAGGCGCCTTTTGTCCACGAGCACACTGTACAAAGGCCCTGATTTGGAATTCTTTTTAGATCTTCTGAAACTCACTCTAGCACGTAATTATTTTTTGTTTGACGATGGTTGGTTTGAGCAGAGGCAGGGGTGTGCAATGGGCAGTTGCGTTTCCCCTGCCTTTGCGAACTGTTTTATGTTTGAAGTGGAAAGGAAGTTGTTCTTCACAAAACCAGAAATTGCAGATAAGATAAAGTTTTTTGTTCGTTATATAGACGATTTGTTCTTAATTTGGTTAGGAACTGAGGAGCAATTCCTTGATACATTACAGATGATTAATGAATCCGATGAGAACATTAAATTCACGGCTAGCGCTAGCAAGACAAGGGTTAATTATTTGGATGTAAATATTTCAATTGATAAGGGCCGAATTCACACCGACTTATATAAGAAGCCCACAGACAAAAATACTCTTTTACATGCAGCCAGTTTTCACCCACCATCAACTAAATACAGTTTACCTTACTCTCAGTTCCTCAGAGTCCACAGGATCTCGGATGATCCAGTGCGGGCTGAATCCGAGATCGATGAAATGGCCGTGAGATTTAGCAAGAGGGGGTATAACTGGGATGAATTAATGAGGACTAAAAATAAGGTAATGGGTATTGATAGAAATACTTTATTGCACCATCTGGATAAAAATCCAGATATGATGCAGAACAAAATTCCATTTGTACAAAAATGGTCTGTGGTTAGCAAAGAAATTAATAAACATGCTAGGGATATTTGGCCGGTGATCTCCACAGATAAAGATCTGGGGATATTGAAACACAAAAAGTTGTTACCAAGTTATACCAGAAACAGAAACCTTAAAGATTATTTGGTACATAATGATATCTCTGGGTTTAAACCCAGCCCAATCCGGACATTCTTAACCAAAAAGCCAGGTTGCTACAAGTGCATAGGCTGCACCACTTGCAGCTATATGGAAGTAGGACCTGGCTTTTCACACCCACATTCAGGTAAATTCGTGAAAATAGATAAAATTTTGACATGTACAAGTACTCATGTCATCTATTATATACGTTGTCCCTGCGGGTTGTTTTATATTGGTAAGACGACGCGACAGTTTCGAGAAAGAATGGCCATGCACAGGTCTTCTATTAGAGCGGCACTGGGTGGAGAGAGTCAGGCACAGCCAGTAGCACGCCATTTTGCTAGATTTAAACATAATCTGTCAAGTCTGAAGTATAAAATCATAGATCAGCAACCTGATAACATTCGAGGAGGTAATAGAAATAAATTGCTATTACAACGTGAGGCTAGATGGATTCATCGCCTCAATACGGTGACTCCAGGTGGCCTCAATGAACAGTTGCCATTATATTGTTTCTCTTGAGGTTTTTACAAACGGGCTTCTGTGAATCTATGCATTTAAATATGTTTTTTCTGTCTCTTTTGGTGTATTTTTGTATGTAAACACTAGTATATAGCATTGTCAGTGTTTATACTGGTGGAGACTGTATTTTTACGAATATGAAGATTTCTAGTATGCTGCTATGATGGAAACGATAAATGTATCACATGTATTGCATTGTTAAATAATAGTTCACATTGCGTCTTCGTCTCCAAGGTAACCGATATGCAGCGTGGGACGTGAGCGCGTTGCACAGGCGTTGTGCCATGACGTCATCCATCCCCGCCAGCTGATCGGGCCGAAGGGACGCGGGACACGAGGGTTTGGTGAGGTATAAAGGTATGTGAAGTTATTATGTGTGTTGGTCTGACGAAAGTTAATATAACTGAAACGTTACTATAAGAGCGCTGTCTCTGTGATTATTTGACTTGAAAAGTCCTCGTGGAGTGCCACTCGAATACATTGGATACAATTGCTTGCGGCAAGAGGGGGCACCGGGGCAGATGCATGGTGTACGTGAGTGCCGGTTATAACTGCAATATATATATACAATATCCAAATGATCCGGCACTCCTGCTATTAGTCCAGCTGCCTGTGTGCCTTTGTCCAAACAATAGTATATGGTAGCGTCGGAACAACCAAGTGTTCAGAACAGGACACGGCACTCCAGGACTGTCAATAAATGCTTGTAGTTTAATGTAAAAGATGAATCATAATCTGCATCAATGCATTGTCTGGGTGAGCACAACCACAGACAGCTATAATGCAGAGTACAGCTTACATGGCACAGCCATTCCTGACGAAGGGGGAGACCCCGAAACGTTGAAGCACCATTACAATTTTTCACTTGTTTGAAGACTCTGAGTGCCGCCTCATTTGTCCTAGTTGGTATCTATCTGGTATCTATACCTGGAGGAGGGCACCGGAGCAAGTTAGCCCCATTGCTGGGACATAGCCTAGTGCCGGAGCATAGAACTGGTTATATATATATATATATATATAGTGGTCGAAGTGGGAATTCTGAAGTGAGGGTATGGAAATTTAAAGGGGTATCGTTTCCACTCTTTCCACTCCGGGGTGTACTGTTGCACACGTCAAAGGCACGCACGCGTGCTAAAAAAGGGGCGTGTCCTTAAGAGGCACTGGATGAGAGGGAGGACACATGGTGGAAGAAGGACGGAGGGGGGTGGGGGTATTGGGTAGGAGGAGGACATAATAGGGAGAGGGACAGAAGAAGGGAGGGATGCAGGGTGGGAGAGGGACATATTGGGGATTGGGACAGTGCGTGGGAGAGGGTTGCAGGGTGGGAGAGGGGCACCAGGTGAGAGGGGGGTGTACAGGGTGAGCGAGGACGCCCGGTGAGAGGGGGTTGTGCAGGGTGAGAGGGGGGTGTACAGGGTGAGAGAGGACGCAGGGTGAGAGGTGGTTTTGCAGGGTGGGAGAGGAACATATACGTATGATGATTTTGAATTAATATTAAAGCCTACCAAACCAGTAGGTGCACTGCATTGCTCTAGCAGCGGCAGGAACCGGGTGCACCGTGCACCCCACGATGTGGGAGCCCGGTGGCGGCGGCAGGAACAAGAACAGTGAGCACCTCAAGTGGGAGCCCGGCAGCAGCAGGGACGAGAGCCGGCGCATCGCACGTGGGCGCCCGGCGGGGCTACAGCAGGGACGGGAGCAACATCTATAAGCACAGCAGGCTGGCCACTTTCTCCGCCTCCTGCTGTGCTCAGCTGCCTTGTCCTGTCTTCTATGCGGCACTGGCGACTACGAGTTTGCCTGCCAGTGCCGTGGGGATCCGGGAGCGCTGCAGCTCGGATCGGTGAAGATCCGACCTGTGGCGGCTGACAGGGGGCCCTTTTAGAAAGGGGGGCCCGGGGTACTTATCCCCAGAAACCCCCCCATAATCCGGCTCTACCGCTGCCTCTCCCTCCGCCTCCAGTGTCCTGGCTAATGCTGACCCCACAGCGCGGTGTGGCATTCTCCATCTTCAGTGCTGCCTGCTCTTCTCTACTGTAGGCAGCGCTGTCCTGTGCCCGCTGCCTCTCCCTCCTCCTCCAGTGACCCGGGGGGTGTTACTACTCGCAGCTTTCCGCGCTGCTGATTTAACACCGGCTTTGGGGGGAAAGGCGGCGGATATGTATATACAGTACATTTTGTTGGTGGCTGGATGCGCCCCAGCTCATACTGCGCTGTGTGCAAGGCACACAGCACACATACCTAGTTACGGCACTGTCACAGCCTGCTGCTGTGGCTGGTGACAGAGCGGGACTCACTCCTGGGGCTTTACTGGCAGAATTACTTCAGGACGCGGGATAACTTCTAGTACTTTTGGGGCCAGGCCGGGTCCACTTCACGTCAGTGTCGCTTGGCTGGGCTGGTTCTGCAGGCAGGGCTGTTTCTTTTATCTGCCTGGCTGCCATTGTCATCCCTCCGACACCGCATCCCCCTCGACACTCATCCAGTCCCCGGCATTCAGTAGGCAGATAGGAGGAGCCGGGGAGCGATGACAGGGGATGTCAAGAACTTTGTCAAGAACGCGTTCCCACTTCCACATCTAGACGCTACCTTTACATCATGGGTGGCTTACAGAACGGTGCAACAGCATAATGATTCAGTGTGAGTTATAATAAAGCTTCCACCTAAGAGCCCCTTAACAGCGGCGGGCCTCAGTGCAATGCACCGTCTGCACCGCCGCAAGTTCCACCACTGTGTCATTACTATCAGGGCACATGTGCCCCATCCCCATCCTTGGTTCAGAAGAAGTGTCTGACAGCAGGTGAAATTATGTACAGAATTCCGTTAACACGGCCCCTGTGAACTTTTCCTACATGCGGGAACTCCATTACCATCCAGTTAATGTGTCTTCAGCCACAAGTGGAGATGTAATTTATGACCCAACATCTCCTGTACCTTATGTTATACTCTAAATCATACTTGCCTACTCCTCCGGAACGGCCGAGAGGCTCCCGAAAATCGGATGTTGCTCCCAGCCACCCGGAAGAGTGGGCAAGTCTCGCAGAGCTGGCCACCACTACCACTGCCGACCACTTAACGAGTGAAGAGGGAGGAGGGGCGGTTGAAGACGCGATTCACGCCATCATAGCCATGCCCACACTCAATGGCCGTAATCTCAGCATTATATAGTGGGGGATGTGGCCACGATGACGCGATCGCGGAGCCACGACCCCACACAGCTTCCTTTGTCGCATCATGCCCCTGCACCACCCCCTATGCCAAGCCATGCCCCTCACACCTCTCCCTGCTAACTAATTTAGGTCACAAATGACTATATTCTGGCTGGGGGGCAGCCAGAAGATAGTCATTTGTGACCTAAATTAGTTAGCTCTTACTAATAATATTGCTAGCATTCTATCATTGGATGGTAATTTGTAGACTACAGTATATTGCATTGATATGTTGCTCTCTGAAATGAGTGAAAAGTGACCAGTTTCACTTTTTGTGCCCATTAGTTTGGTTTGGATAAGCTGCTTTACGACAAGTGCTATAGGGCGATTCTCTGTGATACATGGGACAGCTAAACAACATACTGTAGTTCTCCAAAAGACTAAAATTTCAGTGGGTCTTAAGTTATAGGGTAAGGCATTCCTACTAAGCAATTACGTTTTCATATATATATTTTTTTTTATTTTTATTTTTTTACAAAAACAATAAGGCCTCTTATGCTAGCCTCAATAAGGTCCTTTAGGTTAAATTTAAAATACATTTTAGCAACCTTCTAGAATAATGATACTTGTAACATTACCTTTGTGAAGACATTTAAAAGCACCCTCAAATACTTGTTATGTTTGGTCTGCATCATACAAGGGCAGGGAAATTGAATACCGCTGCAACTACCTCCACCTATAAGCATCATGTCCAGCATATGGTTTTCACAAGTGACCTTTTTTACCATTCAAAATCCTTAAGTGGAAATGCTTGTTTTCTAGGGATTCTGGCTCCTAATGCATCAGGATTAAAAGGATTAGTGGGAACAGAGTTGTATGACTGTTTTACTGCACTTGACTAAAAATTTTTTGTCACATTTTCTGGATTACTGCCTCAGAGAAAGTGAAATTCTATCCAATTAGTGTGTGATAGATGGGCAAGGGAATGCAGAATACTCTGACCTTATTCCAATGTCCTTCCCCCTTCCCACAATTAAGGTTTGTGTGTGTAAAGTCAAAGAACAAGTTCACTATATAACTTTTCCTGCATATCTTTTTATTTTTTTAGTTTTTTTAAATCTTTTAATTTTGAAGACAAACAGTAAGTAATATATAAGAACTAGAGATGTGCGTGATTTGGATTTGGCTCTGATTTGTCATCCAGCTTTGGATTTGCCAAACTGCCATGACTGGTTTTGGGTTTGCATTTTATTTTCAAAAAACACATAATTTGGGCCTTTGTTTTGTTCCTATCCTAGCATATTATTAACATCAATAACATTAATTTCCAGTTATTTCCTGTCAATTTTGACCACTTCACAGCTCACGCTATTGTTTTCACCAATATTGGCCAAAGGTTGCAGCAAGCTGGATGGTTACTAAGCGATGGAGCAGCGGCAGAAGCACACAGCAGTTTATAGCACATCTATGGAATATTTCCAAAGTATACTGAGGTACATTGCACAGAACAGTGCGAAAATAAGATTTTAAACCTACCGGTAAATCTTTTTCTCGTAGTCCGTAGAGGATGCTGGGGACTCCGTAAGGACCATGAGGATAGACGGGCTCCGCAGGAGACATGGGCACTTTAAGAAAGACTTTAGATCTGGTGTGCACTGGCTCCTCCCTCTATGCCCCTCCTCCAGACCTCAGTTAGAGAAACTGTGCCCAGAGGAGACGGACAGTACGAGGAAAGAATTTTTGTTAACTTGTGATATACTATCCAGTTAACAGTATGAAAACGACATAGCATCAGTCCAAGACCGATGAGACTATAACATAACCCTTATTTAAGCAATAACTATATACAAGTCTTGCAGAAGTAGTCCGCACTTGGGACGGGCGCCCAGCATCCTCTACGGACTACGAGAAAAAGATTTACCGGTAGGTTTAAAATCTTATTTTCTCTTACGTCCTAGAGGATGCTGGGGACTCCGTAAGGACCATGGGGATTATACCAAAGCTCCCAAACGGGCGGGAGAATGCGGATGACTCTGCAGCACCGATTGAGCAAACAGGAGGTCCTCCTCAGCCAGGGTATCAAACTTATAGAACTTTGCAAAGGAGTTTGAACCCGACCAAGTAGTAGCTCGGCACAGCTGTAGCGCCGAGACCCCTCTGGCAGCCACCCAAGAAGAGCCCACCTTCCTAGTGGAATGGGTCTTGACCGATTTAGGTAACGGCAATCCCGCCGTAGAATGCGCCTGCTGAATCGTGTTACAGATCCAGTGAGCAATAGTCTACTTTGAAGCAGGGGCACCAATCTTGTTGGTTGCATACATGACAAACAGTGCTTCTGTTTTTCTGACTGTAGCCGATCTGGCCACGTAAATTTTCAAAGCCCTGACCACATCAAGGGACTCGGGATCCTCCAAGTCACACGCAGCCACAGGCACCACAATAGTTCATATGAAAGGATGAAACCACTTTTGTCAGGAATTGAGGACGGGTCCGCAATTCCGCTCTATCCATATGGAAAACCAGGTAGGGGCTTTTATGTGATAAAGCCGCCAATTCCGACACTCGCCTAGCCGAAGCCAAGGCTAATAACATGACCGCCTTCCAAGTGAGATTTCTCTAACGTCCTAGTGGATGCTGGGGACTCCGTAAAAACCATGGGGAATAGACGGGCTCCACAGGAGACATGGGCATTTTAAGAAAGACTTTTTATTCTGGGTGTGCACTGGCTCCTCCCTCTATGCCCCTCCTCCAGACCTCAGTTTTAGACTGTGCCCAGAGGAAGATGGATGCACTGCAGGGAGCTCTCCTGAGTTCCCTGCTAAGAAAGCATTTTTGTTAGGATTTTTTCTTATTATCAGGGAGCACTGCTGGCAACAGGCTCCCTGCATCGAGGGACTGAGGAGAAGAGGAGCAGACCTACTTAAATGATAGGCTCTGCTTCTCGGCTACTGGACACCATTAGCTCCAGAGGGAGTGGAACACAGGTTCGTCCTGGGCGTTCATCTCAGAGCCGCGCCACCGTTCTCCTCACAGAGCCGGAAGAAACGAAGAAAGAAGACGTCTAAGGCGGCAGAAGCCTTCGGGTGCTTCACTGAGGTAACGCACAGCACGACAGCTGTGCGCCATTGCTCCATTACACCTCACACACTCCGGTCACTGTAAGGGTGCAGGGCGCAGGGGGGGGCGCCCTGGGCAGCAATAAATACCTCTCCTATGGCAAAATAACCTATATACATGTACAGGTGAGCACTGTACATGTATATAAAAGAGCCCCCGCCATATTTTACAAACTTTGAGCGGGACAGAAGCCCGCCGCCGAGGTGGCGGGGCTTCTCCCTCAGCCTTTACCAGCGCCATTTTTTCTTCACAGCACCGCTGAGAGGAAGCTCCCCGGACTCTCCCCTGCTTGACACACGGTGACAGAAGGGTTTTAAAGTAGAGGGGGGGGGGCACATAATTGGCAAATATATATACTACAGCGCTACTGGGTAAACATTACGTGTTTTTCTCCTGGGTCATATAGCGCTGGGGTGTTTGCTGGCATACTCTCTCTCTGTCTCTCCAAAGGGCCTAAGGGGGATCCTGTCTTCAGAAAAGAGATTCCCTGTGTGTGTGGGAGTGTGTCGGTACGCGCGTGTCGACATGTTTGACGATGAAGGCTCGCCTAAGGAGGAGGGGGAGTGCATGAATGTCGGGTCGCAGTCGGCACCGCCGACACCGGACTGGGTGGATATGTGGAATGTCTTGAATGCTAATGTAAATTTATTGCATAAGAGATTAGACAAGACTGAGGCTAGGGATCAGTCAGGGTGTCAGATCCCAGTGGCACCTGGACCTTCTGGGTCTCAGAAACGCACATTATCCCAGATCACTGACACAGATACCGACACAGATTCAGATTCTAGCGTCGACTATGAGGATGCAATATTACAGCCAAAAGTGGCTAAAGGTATTCGTTGCATGATTGTTGCGATTAAAGAGGTTTTGCATATCACTGAGGAACCCCCTGTCCCAGACACGAGGGTGCACATGTATAAAGAGAAAAAACCTGAGGTCACTTTTCCGTCCTCATTTGAACTAAGCGAATTGTGCGAAAAGGCTTGGGAATCTCCAGACAGGAGATTACAAGTTCCCAAAAGGATTCTTATGGAGTATCCCTTCCCACAAAAGGATAGGATACGATGGGAATCTTCGCCTAAAGTAGACAAGGCGTTGACACGCTTATCCAAGAAGGTGGCACTGCTTTCCCAGGATACGGCTACCCTCAAAGATCCTGCTGATCGTAAGCAGGAAGTTACCATGAAGTACATTTACACACATTCCGGTACTATTGTTAGACCGGCGATGGCATCGGCCTGGGTTTGTAGTGCTGTCGCAGCATGGACCGATTCCTTATCTAATGAGATTGATGCCCTAGATAAGGATACCATTCTAATGACCCTAGCGCATATCAAGGATGCAGCATTATATATGAGGGATGCACAAAGAGACATTTGTTTACTGAGCTTGTGAGGCCAGGACTGCTCCTACAGAGGAGTTTCATTTGGGCCGTCTCCTTCACTTCCTTCAAACAGGAGTGAATTTGGGCCTAAAATTAGGGTCCATAAAGGTTCAAATTTCGGCCTTATCCATTTTCTTTCAAAAAGAATTGGCTTCTCTTCCTGAAGTACAGACATTTGTGAAGGGAGTGCTGCATATTCAGCCTCCTTTTGTACCTCCGGTGGCGCCTTGGGATCTTAACGTGGTGTTAAGTTTCCTTAAGTCACATTGGTTTGAACCACTCAAAACGGTGGAGTTAAAATATCTCACTTGGAAGGTGGTCATGTTGCTAGCCTTGGCTTCGGCTAGGCGAGTCTCGGAATTGGCGGCTTTATCACATAAAAGCCCCTATCTGGTTTTTCATGTGGATAGGGCGGAATTGCGGACTCGTCCTCAATTCCTACCTAAAGTGGTTTCATCCTTTCATATGATTCAACCTATTGTTGTACCTGTGGCTACGCGTGACTTGGAGGATTCCGAGTCCCTGGATGTGGTCAGGGCTTTGAAAATTTACGTGGCCAGAACGGCTAAGGTCAGAAAAACAGAAGCACTATTTGTCCTGTATGCAGCCAACAAGGTTGGCGCTCCTGCTTCAAAGCAGACTATTGCTCGCTGGATCTGTAACACGATTCAGCGGGCACATTCTACGGCAGGATTGCCATTGCCTAAATCGGTTAAGGCCCATTCCACTAGGAAGGTGGGCTCTTCTTGGGCAGCTCCCGAGGGGTCTCGGCATTACAGTTGTGCCGAGCAGCTACTTGGTCGGGGTCAAACACCTTTGCAAAGTTCTGTAAGTTTGATACCCTGGCTGAGGAGGACCTCCTGTTTGCTCAATCGGTGCTGCAGAGTCATCCGCACTCTCCCGCATGTTTGGGAGCTTTGGTATAATCCCCATGGTCCTTACGGAGTCCCCAGCATCCTCTAGGACGTTAGAGAAAATAAGATTTTACTCTTACCGGTAAATCTATTTCTCGTAGTCCATAGAGGATGCTGGGCGCCCGTCCCAAGTGCGGACTACTTCTGCAAGACTTGTATATAGTTATTGCTGACATAAGGGTTATGTGTTGGTTAATCAGTTGAACCGAGGCTATGTTTTTGTTTATCACAAGTTATACGGTGTGATTGGTGTGGCTGGTATGAATCTTGCCCTTGGATTAACAAAATCCCTTCCTCGTACTGTCCATCTCCTCTGGGCACAGTTTCCCTAACTGAGGTCTGGAGGAGGGGCATAGAGGGAGGAGCCAGTGCACACCCAGAATCAAAAGTCTTTCTTAAAGTGCCCATGTCTCCTGCGGAGCCCGTCTATTCCCCATGGTCCTTACGGAGTCCCCAGCATCCTCTACGGACTACGAGAAATAGATTTACCGGTAAGTGTAAAATCTTATTTTTTCAACTCCACCGTTTTAAGTGGTTCAAACCAGTGTGACTTAATGAAACTTAACACCACGTTAAGGTCCCAAGGTGTCACCGGAGGTACAAAAGGAGTCTGAATATGCAGTACTCCCTTCACAAAAGTTTGTACTTCAGGGAGAGAGGCCAATTCCTTTTGAAAGAAAATGGATAAGGCCGAAATCTGAACCTTAATAGATCCTAATTTTAGGCCGAAATTCACTCCAGTTTGTATGAAGTGAAGGAAACGGCCCAGATGGAATTCTTCCGTAGGAGCATTCCTGGCCTCACACCAAGAAACATATTTTCGCCATATACGGTGATAATGTTTAGATGTCATGTCCTTCCTAGCCTTTATTAGCGTAGGAATGACCTCATCCGGAATGCCCTTATCCGCTAGGATCCGGCGTTCAACCGCCATGCCGTCCAACGCAGCTGCGGTAAGTCTTGGAACAGACATGGCCCCTGTTGCAACCGGTCCTGTCTTATAGGAAGAGGCCACGGATCTTCTGTGAGCATTTCCTGCAGATCCGGATACCAGGTCCTTCGTGGCCAATCTGGAACAATGGGGATTGTTCTCATTCCTCTGCCTCCTACCATTCTCAACACCTTGGGTATGAGAGGAAGAGGGGGAAATACATAGACCGACTGGAACACCCACGGTGTCACTAGGGCATCTACAGCTACTGCCTGAGGGTCTCTTGACATGGTGCAATACCTCTGTAGCTTCTTGTTGAGGCGGGACGCCATCATGTCTATCTGTGGCAGTTCCCACTGACTTGCAATCTGTGCGAAGGCTTCCTAAAGAAGTCCTCTCTTGGATGCAGGTCGTGTTTGCTGAGGAAGTCTGCTTCTCAGTTGTCCACTCCCGGAATGAAGTGCTGAAAATGCGCTTACATGATTTTCCGCCCAGCGGAGAATCCTGGTGGCTTCTGCCATTTCCACTCTGCTCTTTGTGCCGCCTTGGCGGTTTACATGAGCCACTGCGGTGATGTTGTCTGACTGGATCAGAACTGGTAGGTCGTGAAGCAATGTTTCCGCTTGCCGAACGGCGTTGTATATGGCCCTCAGCTCCAGAATGTTGCTTTGAATACAAGTTTTTTTAACTTGACCCAAAGACCTTGGAAGTTTCTTCCCTGTGTGACTGCTCCCCCACCTCGGAAGCTCGCGTCCGTGGCTACCAGAATCCAGTCCTGGATGGCGAACCTGCGACCCTGCAGAAGGTGAGCACTCTGCAGCCACCATAGGAGAGACACCCTGGCCCTAGGGGACAGGGTGATTAACTGATGCATCTGTAGATGTGATCCGGACCACTTGTTCAGTAGATCCCATTGGAAAGTCCTCGCATGGAACCTGCCGAAGGGAATGGCCCCGTAAGATGCCACCATCTTTCCCAGGACCCGAGTGCAGTGATGCACTGACACCTGTTTTGGCTTTAATAGTTTTTTTTTTACCAGAGTCATTAGTTCCTGGGCCTTCTCTATCGGAAGATAAACCCATTTCTGGTCCGTATTCAGAATCATACCCAAGAAGGGCAGACGAGTCATAGGAACCAACTGTGACTTCGGGATATTGAGAATCCAGCCGAGTTGCTGTGACACCTTCAGCGAAAGTGACACACTGTACAACAACTGCTCTTTTGATCTCGCCCTTATTAGGAGATCGTCCAAGTATGGGATAATTGTGACTTCTTGCTTGCGTAGGAGCACCATCATTTCCGCCAATTACCCTGAAATTGGTAATGACAATACTGTACCGTAATTCTCAGGTACGCCTGATGGGGTGGATAAATGGGAACATGAAGGTATGCAGCCTTTATGTCTAGATACACCATAAAATCCCCCCCTTCCAGGCTGGCGATGATCGCTCTGAGCGATTCCACCTTGAATTTGAACCTTTTCAAGTATAGGTTCAGAGATTTTAATTTTAAAATAGGTCTGACCGAACCGTCCGGTTTCGGGACTACAGCCAAGGTTGAGTAATATCCCCTTCCTTGTTGAAGGAGGGGAACCTTGAGCACCACCTGTTGGAGATACAATGTGTGAATTGTATTTAATATTATCTCCCTTTCTGGGGGAGAAGCCGGTAGGGCCGATAAGGAAAACCGGCGAGGAGGCACCTCTTCGAATTCCAGCTTGTAACCCTGAGAAACAATTTCTATTGCCCAGGGATCCACCTGTGAGTGAACTCAGATGTGGCTGAAGAGTCGAAGACGTGCTCCCACTGGGGCGGACTCCCTTAGCGGAGCCCCAGCGTCATGTGGTGGATTTAGTAGAGGCCGGGGAGGATTTCTGTTCCTGGGAACTAGCTGTGCCCTGCGCCCTTACCTCTGGTAAGAAAGGACGCTCCTCGTACTTTCTTGTTTTTCTGCGACCGAAAGGGCTGCATTTGATAATGTCGTGCTTTCTTAGGCTGTGAGGGAATATAAGGCAAAAGATCAGATTTACCAGCTATAGCTGTGGAGACCAGGTCAGAGAGCCCTTCTCCACACAATTCCTCACCCTTGTAAGGTAGAACCTCCATATGCCTCTTTTAGTCGGCATCACCTGTCCATTGCATGTTCCACAGGACACGTCTAGCAGAAATCGACATAGCGTTGACTCTAGAACCCAGTAGACCAATGTCTCTTTGAGCATGTCTTATATATAAGACGGCATCTTTTATATATCCTAGGGTCAATAACATGGTATCCTTATCTAGGGTTTCAATCTCCGCTGATAAGGTATCTGTCCACGCTGCTACAGCGCTATAAACCCCTGCCGACACAATCGCCGGTCTGAGTAGTGTACCAGAATGTGTGTAAATGGACTTCAAAGTACTTTTCTGCATGCTATCTGCAGGATCCCTGACGGTAGCTGTATCTTGGTATGTCAGCGCTACCTTTTGGGTAAACGTGTCAACGCCTTGTCCACCCTAGGGGAGGATTCCCATCGTATCCTGGCCCTAGCAGGGAAAGGATACGCCATGAGAATTCTTTTGGGAAACTGCAGTTTCTTGTCTGGAGATTCCCGCTCTTTTTTACACAATTCATTTGGTTCATGAGAGGGGGGAAATGTTATCTCAGCTTTCTTCCCCTTAAACATGTGTACCCTCGTGTCAGGGACAGATGGGTCATTAGTTATATGCAAAACATATTTTATTACAATAATCATATATTGAATACTTTTCTGCCAGTTTTGGCTGTAACTTTGCATCATCGTAGTCGACACTGGAGTCAGACTCCGTGTCGGTATCAGTGTCTATTATTTTGGATAGTGGGCATTTTGAGACTCTGAAGGTCCCTGCGACATAGGGACAGACATGGGTAGATTCCCTGTCTGTTCTCTAATCTTTTGTGCAATAAATTTACCTCAGCACTTAATTCCACTTATCCAGTCAGGTGTCGGCGTTGTCGACGGAGACACCACACACACACATTTGCTCCATCTCCTCCTTAGAAGAGCCTTTTACCTCAGACATGTCGACACACATGTACCGACACACCACACACTCAGGGAATCCTCTTATCTGAAGACCGTTTCCCCACAAGGCCCTTTGGAGAGACAGAGAGAGAGTATGCCAGCACACACCCAGCGCTAATACCCCTGGAAAAACACACAATGTGTTTACCCAATAGCGCTGTAATACTATTATTTGCTGCCAATTATGTACCCCCCCTCTTCTCTGAAACCCCCTTTCACCGTGGATAAGCAGGGGAGAGTCCGGGGAACTTCCTCTCAGCTGTGCTGTGGAGAAAATGGCGCTGGTGAGTGCTGAGGGAGAAGCCCCGCCCCCTCGGCGGCGGGCTTCTGTCCCGCTTAAATATAATAAAAACTGTCGGGGGCTCTTTATATATACAGTGCCTAGCTGTATATACGGTATATCTCTTTTGCCAGAAATGAGATTTATATTGCTTCCCAGGGCGCCCCCCCTGCGCCCTGCACCCTTGCAGTGACTGCCATGTGTGAGGTGTGTGGGAGCAATGGCGCGCAGCTGCACTGCTGTGCGTTACCTCAGTGAAGATCATGAAGTCTTCTGCCGCCTCTGAAGTCTTCTTTTCTTCTCATACTCACCCGGCTTCTATCTTCCGGCTCTGTGAGGAGGACGGCGGTGCGGCTCCGGGACGAACTCCAGGGTGAGACCTGTGTTCTGGCTCCCTCTGGAGCTAATGGTGTCCAGTAGCCTAAGAAGCAGAGCCTTGAAACTCACAGAAGTAGGTCTGCTTCTCTCCCCTCAGTCCCTCGATGCAGGGAGTCTGTTGCCAGCAGGCTCCCTGAAAATAAAAAACCTAACAAATATACTTTCTGCCAGAAAGCTCAGGAGAGCTCTCTGAAAAGCACCCAGTCTTCACTGGGCACAGTATCAAACTGAGGTCTGGAGGAGGGGCATAGAGGGAGGAGCCAGTGCACACCAGATCTAAAGTCTTTCTTAAAGTGCCTGTGTCTCCTGCGGAGCCAGTCTATCCCCATGGTCCTTACGGAGTCCCCAGCATCCTGTAGGACGTAAGAGAAACAATAATCTATATTTTTTGTGGTTTTAACGGCATGGAGTCACTGGTCTTTGATCAAAGTACAGCACAGCATACAGCAGCATGCCCCTTCATACACAGTCACTATACTGCACAGCTACATAGTCTGGAGTCTCTGGACACAGCACATCCAAAATAGCAGAGTATAGTGCAGCAAACAGCAGCATGCATCAGTGAAATGGCACCAAGTCCTGGCCGTGGCACCTTATATGGGGGGAGATGTACTAAGCCTGAAAAGTGATAAATATCACTGTGATAAAGCACCAGCCAATCGGCTCCTAACTGTCAAGTTACAGGCTGTGTTTGAAAAATGACAGTTAGGAGCCGATTGGCTGGTACTTTATCACTGTGATATTTATCACTTTTCAGGCTTAGTACATCTGGCCCATGGTATCTAAGTCCTGCAAGACTCTGATGCTGGATGATGTACGGCCTCGATGTGGGATCTGAGTCTGGTGGTAACACCTGAATCATAGCTCGGGTGGACTTGGATCCCCAGTGATCGGAGTGGTTCAGATTCCTTGAAATCTGGACCGCTCATCTCTAATAAGAACAGGTATATATAAAGTTAGGACAGTAACAGTTAAAAGTGTTGTTGGCAAACTTGAGACAAGAGAACAAAACACAAAACTACTTTTAGGACGTAGAGTGGAAAGGAAGGAAATGGGAGTGGGGTTTGCCATGATTTGGCGAGAAGAAATTAAGAGGGATTGTGGTAATGAGTGGGAAGGAGGAAAAGGGGGAAATGGTGAGGACTGCGAAGGAGAGAGAAAAAAAGTGTGAGGAGGGTGTGGGGGATGGGCAAGAAGAGTGGAGAGGAGCGAGCCATAATGGAGCAGGGCGTAATTGAAAAAAAAAAAAACTTTTATAGGGTGTGGCAAACTGAGAGAATTTAGTGATAGTGCTGTTAAGGATCCTAGTACAGGTTGAGTATCCCTTATCCAAAATGCTTGGGACCAGAGGTATTTTGGATATGGGATTTTTCCGTATTTTGGAATAATTGCATACCATAATGAGATATCATGGTGATGGGACCTAAATCTAAGCACAGAATGCATTTATGTTACATATACACCTTATACACACAGCCTGAAGGTCATTTTAGCCAATATTTTTTATAACTTTCTGCATTAAACAAAGTGTGTGTACATTCACACAATTCATTTATGTTTCATATACACCTTATACACACAGACTGAAGGTCATTTAATACAATATTTTTAATGACTTTGTGTATTAAACAAAGATTGTGTACATTGAGACATCAAAAAACAAAGGTTTCACTATCTCACTCAAAAAAGTCCGTAATTCGGAATATTCCGTATTTCGGAATATTTGGATATGGGATACTCAACCTGTAATAAATTCCATTCAAAGCACAAAACATTAGGTTCATAAATTGTTATTTAAATAGTTTTCCAATTTAGCGCAATTTGATATCTTGCTGCACAGGCAATGTGAAGGATCAATTTGGTAGAGTGTAGAGGTGTGGGATTGGGAGGCAGAGTAAGAAGTGTGTTGGGTCAAGATATAATGAGTGTCCTGTAATGGTAGTGATAAGAGACACAATCATAGACCAAATTGGAATGATTTTGGGGACATGATCACCAAATATGAAAAAAGGTGCTGCAATGCCTCCCGCTGAGAGTAGAAACACTAACACACAACTTCTTGAACGTTTTGGGACCATGTACCATCTAGTTAGAACCTTGTGAGAGTTCTTTATATGGTGAAACTGAATGAGGATTTTAGAGTCTTTGACAGTATATGATCTCAAGTATGTGAACCCAGTTCGCGGCCTTGGTTCCTTTCCCAGGCTTATTTAAGGGCACAAATAGTAGCTATTGTAAGTCTAGGGACATAATGGTGTGATAGGCAGAGTGAGGAATTGACTTAATGCAAAGCGCTTGTGAGGTTTTTCATTAGATCAGTCACCTTATTATTATTACTATTATTATTATTATTATTATTATTATTATTATTATTATAAATAAAGGATAATAATAATAAGTTGATCTAATGAAAAACCTCAATTACAATTCTAGTTTTATCCAGGAACTGCGTGGATGGGACAAAGCTGATCTGTTCTGGGTGTATCAGGGATGGTAATAGGGATTAATTGTTTACGAATACTTTGGCAAAGATCTTTAAGTCTGCATTAAGTAAAGAGATGGACAGTAGTTTGAACAAATCGATGAGTAATTGTTTGGTTTGTCTTGCTCCTGTTTGGGAGAAAAAAACATCCATTAAGGATGGAGTTGAACGTTTTGGTCATGAATGCCAAGAGGACAGAGGGGGTAATTCAGACCTGATCGCTAGGCTGCGTTTTCTTACAGGGGGCGATCAGGTCTAAACTGCGCATGTGTAGGCGCGTCGCACGGGTATAAAGCAGATTGCCGCTCAGCGATGGGTTTGTACGAAGATACCATTCGCCCTGGCGCTCGCAAGGAGACTGACAGGAAGAAGGCATTTGTGGGTGGCAACTGACTGTTTTCTGGGAGTTGTTGGAAAAACGCAGGCGTGTCCAAGCGTTTGCAGGGAGGGTTGCTGATGTCAATTCTGGTCCCGAACAGGCTGATGTGATCGCAGCGGCTGAGTAAGTCCTGGGCTGCACAGAGACTGCACAAGATCTGTTTGTACAGCTTTGCTACACATGCGATCCCACACCTGCACAGCTACAATACACTCCCCCTGTAGTGGCGACTATCTGTTCGCAGCAGTGCAAAAATAGCCTGCTAGCAATCTAGACCAGGGTCTTTGGAGGACTTCTGAGTTTTGATGGCAGCCAGAACTTCTTCAGTGATTGGGAAGAAGAGGGAGGACAATTCATCTAGAGTAAGATGTGGGAGAGGACAGGTGGAAAGAGAGAGTCCTACACAACAGAAGGGTACTGGGAATTCAGATTGCAGAGTGTCTGGTAGTAAGTTTTAATAATATAATTAATAATGCAGGGGTTATATTATGGGGCTTCATGTGTATCTTTAGTCATGGGGTTGTTAAAGGAGGCTGTATGGGCCTTACGTTTGTGTGCGAGCATGGAATCTGCTTTATTGCTTTTTCTTGTAAAAGTGCTGGTTAAGCCAACAGTGAGATCATTCTGTATATTCTGCTAGGAAAACATAGATGGTTGTGTGTTATGGACATTAATAGTTGAAGGTTATTATCGATGGGTTGGTTTTTATAGACCCGATCCAGGCACTAAACTCTTTCCACAGAGATCTGTGAGTTTTGTCTTTCAGAGTTTATTGCGGTGGGAGGCATAGCTGATGATACGTCCCCTCCTACTGCCTTGTGGGCTTCCCTGACAAGGGGGGAGCAAGGTTGGCCTTGAGTGTTTAGGGGGGATCTTTAAGAAGGTTCATTGAAAAGTGCCTTGCCATTGGAGCATTGACTATATTAAGTATCAAAGCATACAGAAACTTTGGATTTATCTGACTAGGGAATCGGGTGTATATCAGAGGCTAATAGTTCTGTAAGATGGATGTAGAGCAGAGGATAGTATCTATCCTGGAGTCACAAATATCCTAGTTTTGGACCTATACTAACCTTAAAAACATACACGTATACACACACTCTTAGGCCACTTTGTTAGGTACGTTTGTTTGTTAACACAAATTTCTACAGTAAATGACTTTGGGGGTCATTCCAATTTTTTGCAGCCGTGCGAACGGGTCAGAACTGCGCATGTGAGCGGGTGGCAATGCACAGGCGCGTCGCTGCCCAGCTACGGCTGTCACCATGCAGCGACGAAATGAACGAAGAAAGCGTTTGAAGTGGCGAACACTAGAAGATTGACAGGAAGAGGCCGGCCAGGGGTGTCTACTCACCGTTTTGAAGGCGTGTCCGGGCGAACGCAGGCGTGTCCAGCCGTCTCCAGGGAGGGATCCTGACGTCAGCTCCAGCAAGGATCATCGTAGCGGGTAAGTCCTGAACTGTGCAGAAACTGCACAAACTTTTGTTTGTGCAGCTCTCTGCACAGCAGTTCGCAGCCCTGCACAGCAAATCTCCCCTCCCCTGTAAGCGGTGACTACCTAATCGCAGCAGTGCTAAAAGTAGCCTGCTAGCGATCACGTCGGAATCATCATTGAGCGTAGAATGATTGTTGTTTGAGTTTCTTAGAAACTGTCTATTTTCCTGGGAATTTATAATACAGAGTATAGTGCGTAAAACAATAAACATCCAGTGAATTGCAGTACTCTAGACACTGGGTTGATTCTAGATATCCGAGGAGAATGGACAGACTGGTTCAAGCTGACAGGCAACAATGACACAAATGCCCATGCGTTTGAACAGCGGTATGCAGAACATCATCTTTGACTGCACAGCTTGTTCAACCTTGAAATGGATGGGCTACAGCCACAGAAGAACACACCAGATTCCACATCTGTCATTTAGGAACAAGAAATTCATGTGGGCTCAAGCTCACCCAACTCAAACAACTGAAGATTGGGGAAATGTTGCCTGGTCTGACTAATCTTGATTTCTGCTGCAACATGAAGATGATTGGGTCAGAATTTGACATAAATAACATGAATCTATGGATCCATATGCTCTGTGTCAGCTGTAAAAAAAAAAATGGTGATGGTGATGTACTGGTGCTCCTGACCATGTGCATCCCTTTATGGCTGCAATCTACCCCTCTTGTAATGGCTACTTCCAGACAAGAAATCACACCTTGTCACAAGGCACATGTCATCTGAGGCTGATTCCCGGGAACGTCACAATGAGTTTAGTGTACTCCAATGGCCTCCAGTCACCAGATCTCAATCCAGTAGAGCTCATTTGGGATGTTGGGATGTGGTGGTATGCCAGAAATGCAGCGTGAATGTGCAGTTGACCAAACTGCATCAACTGAGTGATGCTATAATTTCAACATTGACCAGAAGCAGCTTGTTGAACCATGCCACAAACAAATCAGGCTGCATCATGAGCAAAGGGTTACAAGAAAGGCTGGTGTACCCAATAAAGCAGACCCTGAGTGTAATTTGTTTGTGCTTGTATCCTCTCTCTATACACACACCCCGCCAACATTTTGAGATGTTTTATTTAATTAATGTCAATACATCCTCTGACTGCTGATCTTCGTAATGCTTGACCATGTGCTAGGGGCTCACGTGAGCACAAAGCGCCATGTGAGCAGAAAACCTCTGTGTTGGAAGCTATTTAGAAAATGTTTATTTTGCATGTTAGACAGTCAGGATGGGACAGTGTTACCAGATAGTTGTAATAATCCCCTTATCATAGATATAAATCCTGTGCAAATTTACGTAGCTGTGATATTACAATAATGTGCTAAACACAAGAATACCATTGTACAATAATCAGTTCATTTTGAATCCTTTGTTTCATTTTCTGGAATATTGGAGTATTTCCCATTTGTATTATTTATGAAAGAGAGCTGTCCAACTCACTGAGGGATATTTATGAGCTACAAAAATGGAATACAGCTCAAATGCTCTTTTGTAACATTAGGCACCAGCTTTTGGGCCTAATTCAGACCTGATCGCTGTGCTGCAAATTCCATTGTCCTGCGATCAGATAGTCGCACCCAAGGGGAGTGAAAATTCGCCCCGTGCAAATGTGCGGTTGCATATGTACGCTGTGCGAAAATTCCCCTCAGTCAGTGTACAGCTGCAGAACCGTTCGCATCACGCTCACCATCCAATGTTTTTTCCATTCTGAGCAGTGTGTGCAGTCTGTGCGTAGCTCAATACTTACTCCTCCAGTGCGAAGAAATCAGGCTGATCGGGGTCGGAGCTGACGTCACACACCCACCCTGAAACCGCTTAGGAATGCCTGCGTTTTTCCAGACACTCCCTGAAAATGGCTAGTTACCACCCATAAACATCCACTTCCTGTTAATCACCTTGCGAACAGCCGTGCAATCAAAATGTTTGTACCATCCTGTCCCTGTTTGGCGACACGTGTGCGTATTGTGGTTCGATAATCGTCCGCTGTGCGAAAACGCACAGTAGCGATCAGGTCTGAATCGGGCCCTTTGTGCAGTTGCATTGTGGTTTTAGGTGAAAGCATATTCATGGTTAATTAACACCTGACTGATTAGTAGGGCTTGACATTTAAAATCTCTGAATTTTATGGGCCTCAATGCTTCAAAATGATTATAACTTTAGCACAAGAAAGTTGTGATTGTAAGCACCACGAGCAGGGCCCTCTTACATCGTGCTTTTCCTTTCCTCACTTATACCATCATCTCCTTCCCACTGCCAACAACAGCACCAAACCCTTGGGCTTGGCTGCACCATTTGGGCATTATGACTTCTCAGGTCAAGTGCCCTCATTCCGAGTTGATCGCACCACGCAACTTTTTGCTGCTGGTGCGATCAACTAATCTCCGCTTATGGGGGAGTGTATTTTAGCATAGCAGGGCTGCGAACGCTTGTGCAGCCCTGCTATGCTGAAAAAGTTTCACACAAAACAAGACCAGGATATGAGTTACTTACCCTGTGCGACGGCTCCAGTGATGAAGGTCCCGATCCTGACATCAGACATCCGCCCTCCGTTCACCTGGACACACCTGCGTTTTTCTTACCACTCCCCGAAAACGTCTGGAAACGGTGAGTATCCACCCCAGAACGCCTCCCGCCTGTCCATTTTCTTGCGATCGCCGCTGTGATTACATTTGTCGCTGGTGGCGTTGTTGCCCGGCGACGATCATCGCCAGGCAACGACGCGCGTGCGCAATGCGTCCGCCGCGCATGCGCATTTCTGACCCGTTTGCACCGCAGCGAAGTACCGCTGCGTGCGAACGGGTCGGAATGACCCCCAATGTTCTGTACTGTAAGTCATTTTTTTTCTTGTTTATTTCATACTGTTTCTATTTTGTTTTTATTTTTTTATTTTTCATTTTTATTAAAGCATGTGCATCAATACAAAACATTTCAATAGGTAGAAACATACAATGTGGTGCGCTTCGAGGTTATGCATTGAAAGCCACAACGAATTAAATAGCAAACAATATATGACAGACACAATGGGGTATATTTACTAAGGTCCCGATTTTGACCTAGATGGTGTTTTTTCTTCAAAGTGTCATCTCGGGAATTTACTAAACTGAAATCACGGCAGTGATGAGGGCATTCGTATTTTTTTGGAACTCAAAGAAAAAAAATTACGAATGAATACACCATCGGTCAAATACGCCTGTAATTTGGTAGAACTCGGTAATTTACTAAAAAGTGTAATTCACAAACACTGCTGGCAATAGCCATACACTGCCGTGAAAAAATACAAATCGTAAAAAAGTGCTAAAATAAAACAGACCTGCTTTTTTTTACCGTGTTCTGATAGGCATGCACGGATTCATGAGATCCGTGCATGTTTATCAGTGGGAAGGGGTGGGTAAGTGTTAAATTTGTTGAAAAAAAATGCGTGGGGTCCCCCCTCCTAAGCCAAACCAGCCTCGGGCTCTTTGAGCCGGTCCTGGTTGAAAAAATATGGGGGAAAAAGTGACAGGGGTTCCCCCATATTTAATCAACCAGCACCGGGCTCTGCGCCTGGTCCTGGTTCCAAAAATACGGGGGACAAAAAGCGTAGGGGTCCCCCGTATTTCTGAAACCAGCACCGGGCTCCACTAGCCAGATACATAATGCCACAGCCGGGGGACACTTTTATATTGGTCCCTGCGGCCCTGGCATTACATACCCAACTAGTCACCCCTGGCCGGGGTACCCTGGAGGAGTGGGAACCCCTTAAATCAAGGGGTCCCCCCCTCCAGCCACCCAAGGGCCAGGGGTGAAGCCCGAGGCTGTCCCCCCCCCATCCAAGGGCGGCGGATGGGGGGCTGATAGCCTTTTTGTCAAAATGTGAATATTGTTTTTATTAGCAGTACTACAAGTCCCAGCAAGCCTCCCCCGCAAGCTGGTACTTGGAGAACCACAAGTACCAGCATGCGGAGGAAAACCGGGCCCGCTGGTACCTGTAGTACTACTACTAAAAAAATACCCCAATAAAAACAGGAGACACACACCTTGAAAGTAAAAGTTTATTACATACATCCACACCTCCAAACATACATACTTACCTATGTTCACACGAGGGTCGGTCCTCTTCTCCATGTAGAATCCATGGGGTACCTATTGGAAAAATTCTACTCACATAATCCAGTGTAGATCGGTCCTCTTCTGTTCTATTTGTAATCCACGTACTTTGCAAAATAAAAAAACGGACACCCGACCACGCACTGATAGGGGCCCCATGTTTTCACATGGGACCCCTTTCCCCGACTGCCAGGAACCCCCCCTGACTTCTGTCTAAGAGGGTTCCTTCAGCCAATCAGGGAGCGCCACGTCGTGGCACCCTCCTGATTGGCTGTGTGCTCCTGTAGTGTCTGTCAGGCAGCACACGGCAGTGATACAATGTAGCGCCTATGCGCTCCATTGTAACCAATGGTGGGAACTTTGTGGTCAGCGGTTGACCGAAAGTAACCTCACCGCCGACTACAAAGGAGAGAGATAAAAACTGCTCCCTATGTTCCTGGATGTCAAATTACCATGCTTAGCATTTCTGTACAGTATTTCCTATCTAGCCAGAAACCCTGCATCCTGTGCAAGCTAGGCGGACAACTGGAGTGGACCCGATACACGGTTGCTTCCCATTTCCCTTTCCAGTGTCACATAAACTAGTGGTTGGTCTTCCCCGAAAGCCAAGAGTCTCCTCTTTTGTATGGTACTAGTCCCGAGTCTCTGGGACACCCAGAACCAGAGATATCAGTATGCAAAGTGGACCCATTTTCCCACAGACTATAATGGGCCAGTTAATTCAGACCCACCATGGGTTCCGACGCTTGCCATGAGCCTTGTGGGGGTCACAGAAACTTGGGGTTGGTACCCTCCGGTAGCTAATTGTCTCCTCTTCCATACCAACCTAGTGATGAAGGCTCCCACCTCCCACGCTGAGAGTCCCAGGTTTGGGTCCTAAAGTGACAACCTTTTTTTTTATATGTTCCCGTGACATTCACTTTATTATTTTTTTTCTTTGTTATACATTCAATGAAAGGGTGCACACAGGTTTCACATAAATCAAAGTAAATCTGCAGCAGCGATTCATTCCGCTATATACAAATACACAGCAGTAATGAGTATAAATTAGTGTATTCCGACGCAACTAACTGAGCAACACAGTACTGTAGATAGTCGGCATTTGTGTATTGTACCTGACCTGAACTCCCTCCCTGTCCACTGCATGACCTGTGCAGGCTCCCAGGGGGGAAGGGCGATGGGGGTAGGGAGAGGTGGTGGAAAATACCGTGCTTTTGAAATACAAGTATTAGCGTCCGAGTCCCCTAGGGCATAAACCAACACCAATGGGAAGGAAGTTGCAACCTTTTTTTTTAAAGTGTTCCTGTAACATTCACTTTATTATTATTTTTTTCTTTGTTATACAATCAATGGAAGGGTGCACACAGGTTTCACATAAATCAGAGTGGGCGGGGGGGATTTTCCTACATACAGTAGTATATTGTTGCACATGTCTTGTAACCTGATCGGAACTCCCTCCCTGTCTACTGCATGTACTTTGCAGGCTCCCAGTGGGGAAGGGGAAAGTGGGATGGGGGTAGGGCGAGGCAGTGGAAAATACCGTGTTCAAAGAAAAGGCATAATCAAAACCATGGGGAACTTTGCGGTGTATCATTAAGTGCATAGACCTCGCTTATCCCTATCGACCCTGTGTATTTTAGCTAGGGGATTCTGATGATCCTTCAGCATTGCCCCGTGACCTACAAAATCTGTGCTGTTACTTCATCCATAGCCGAGGGCCTCCATGGGGCAAGGAGTCACAGGTGGTAGCCATTTCAATTGAGTCTGCCCTGCTACAGAATTGTATGCATACCGTATGCTGCATAGAACCTTAACAGTACAAATGTTCCTGCAGCTTTGCCCTGGTTTATGTGAATAACTCCCTCCCTGTCTACTGCATGACCTGTGCAGGCTCCCAGGGGGGAAGGGCGATGGGCTAGCGGCAGGCAGTGGAAAATACAGTGCTTTTGAAATGCAAGTACTGTATGAGTCCGAGTCCCCAGTATGTTCTTTTAGTGTACTAATTATCACGAACAGCTTGTAACGTACAGTGGCAAGTTTAATCTTTCTATGTATAATGGAGAGATAAAAACTCCTCCCTAAGTTCCTAGATGCCAAATCACCGTCCTTAGTATCTCTGTACAGTATGTTCTACTAGTGTACTAATTAGCACGAACAGCTTTTAACTAGATGCCAAATCAGCATACTTAGTATCTCTGTACAGTATGTTCTATTAGGGTACTAATTAGCACGAACAGCTTGTAATGTACAGTGGCAAGTTTAATCTTTCTATGTATAATGGAGAGAGATAAAAGCTCCTCAGTAAGTTCCCGGATGCCAAATCACTGTACTTAGTATCTCTGTACAGTATGTTCTATTAGGGTGAAAAACAAAAGAAAAAGGATGCTCTGCGCTCCAAGAATCACTTGTATTTAATTAATTAGTTAGTTAATTAAGTGCAGTCTAGCAGGGTGAATAATTGACTCAATGCAACTCAATTTAAATAACACATAATTTTATCAAAATATTATATCAGACAGATACACAGCTAAAAAAATAAGATTTTAAACCTACCGGTAAATCTATTTCTCCTAATCCGTAGAGGATGCTGGGGACTCCGTAAGGACCATGGGGTATAGACGGGCTCCGCAGGAGATAGGGCACCTAAAAAGAACTTTGACTATGGGTGTGCACTGGCTCCTCCCTCTATGCCCCTCCTCCAGACCTCAGTTAGAGAACAGTGCCCAGAGGAGATGGACAATACAAGGCAGGATTTAGCAATCCAAGGGCAAGATTCATACCAGCCCACACCAATCATACCATGTAACCTGGAACATACATAACCAGTTAACAGTATGAACAAACTACAGTAACGGTCCAAGACCGATGTCAACTGTAACATAACCCCTTATGTAAGCAACAACTATATACAAGTCTTGCAGAGTTTCCGCACTAGGACGGGCGCCCAGCATCCTTTACGGACTAGGAGAAATAGATTTACCGGTAGGTTTAAAATCTTATTTTCTCTTACGTCCTAGAGGATGCTGGGGACTCCGTAAGGACCATGGGGTTTATACCAAAGCATGCAATAGGGCGGGAGAGTGCGTATGACTCTGCAGCACCGACTGAGCAAACGCTAGGTCCTCATCACCTAGGGTATCAATCTTGTAGAATTTAGCAAAAGTGTTTGACCCCGACCAAGTCGCCGCTCGGCAAAGTTGTAAAGCCGAGACGCCTCGGGCAGCCGCTCAAGAAGAGCCCACCTTCCTAGTGGAATGGGCCTTAACCGAATTTGGTACCGGCAATCCAGCCGTAGAGTGAGCCTGCTGAATAGTATTACAGATCCAGCGAGCAATAGTCTGCTTCAAAGCAGGAGCACCAATCTTATTGGCCGCATACAGGACAAAGAGAGCCTCTGTTTTCCTAATTCTAGCTGTCCTGGCTGCATAAATTTTTAAGGCCCTGACTACGTCCAGGGATCTGGAATCCTCCAGGTCACTTGTAGCCACAGGCAACACAATAGGTTGATTCATATTGAACGAAGAAACCACTTTAGGCAAAAATTGCGGACGTGTCCTCAATTCAGCTCGATCCACATGAAAAATCAAGTAGGGGCTCTTGTGTGACAAAGCCGCCAATTCTGACACTCGCCTTGCTGATGCTAAGGCCAACAACATGACCACCTGCCAGGTAAGAAATTTCAACTCAACCTTGTTAAGCGGTTCAAACCAGTGTGATTTTAAGAACTGCAACACCACGTTCAGGTCCCATGGTGCCACTGGAGGCACAAAAGGGGGCTGGATGTGCAGCACTCCCTTTACAAACGTCTGGACTTCTGGAAGAGAAGCCAATTCCTTCTGAAAGAAAATCGAGAGGGCCGAAATCTGTACCTTAACAGTGCCTAATTTCAGGCCCATATCCACTCCTGTCTGTAGGAAGTGGAGAAGATGACCCAGATGAAAATCTTCCGTAGGTGCATTCTTGGTCTCACACCAAGACACATACTTTCGCCAGATACGGTGATAATGTTTTATCGTCACCTCCTTCCTAGCCTTTATTAACGTAGGGATGACCTCTTCCGGAATCCCCTTTTTCGCTAGGATTCGGCGTTTAACCGCCATGCCGTCAAACGTAACCGCGGTAAGTCTTGAAATACACAGGGCCCCTGCTGCAACAGGTCTTCCCTCAGAGGAAGAGGCCAGGGATCTCCTGTGAGCATCTTTTGTAGATCCGAGTACCAGGCCCTTCGAGGCCAGTCTGGGACAACGAGTATCGTTCGTACTCTTCTTCGTCTTATGATCCTCAACACTTTTGTGATGAGAGGAAGAGGAGGAAACACGTAGACCGATTTGAACACCCACGGTGTTACCAGAGCGTCCTCTGCTATTGCCTGAGGGTCCCGAGACCTGGTGCAGTACCTCTGAAGTTTTTTGTTGAGGCGTGACGCCATCATGTCTATTTGAGGAGTTCCGCAAAGACGTGTTACGTCTGCAAAGACTTCTTGATGAAGTCCCCACTTTCCTGGATGGAGATCGTGTCTGCTGAGGAAGTCTGCTTCCCAGTTGTCCACTCCCGGAATGAAGACAGCTGACAGAGTGCTTACATGATTTTCCGCCCAGCGAAGGATCCTTGTGGCTTCCGCCATCGCGACTCTGCTTTTTGTCCCGCCTTGGCGGTTCACATGAGCCACTGCTGTGACATTGTCTGATTGAATCAGAACCGGTAGGTTTTGAAGAAAACTCTCCGCTTGTCGAAGGCCGTTGTAAATGGCCCTGAGTTCCAACACATTGATGTGTAGACAGGACTCCTGGTCTGACCAAAGACCCTGAAAATGTTTTCCCTGTGTGACCACTCCCCATCCACGGAGGCTCGCGTCCGTGGTAACCAGGATCCAATCCTGAATTCCGAACCTGCGACCCTCCAGGAGGTGAGCACTTTACAAACACCAAAGGAGGGACACTCTGGTCCCTGGGGACAGAGTTATTTTCCGATGTAAGTGCAGATGGGACCCGGACCACTTGTCCAGAAGGTCCCATTGAAAAGTCCTTGCATGGAACCTGCCGAAGGGAATGGCCTCGTAGGCCGCCACCATTTTCCCCAGAACTCGAGTGCATTGGTGAACTGACACCCTTTTCGGTTTTAGCAGGTCTCTGACCATGTTCTGTATGTCTTGGGCTTTCTCTATTGGGAGGAAGACCTTCATTTGTTCCGTATCCAGTATCATACCTAGGAACGATAGTCGAGTTGTCGGAATCAACTGTGACTTCGGTAGATTTAGAATCCAACCGTGTTGCTGGAGCACTCTCAACGAGAGCGCCACACTGTTCAGCAATTTCTCCCTTGATCTCGCTTTTATCAGGAGATCGTCCAAGTATGGGATAATTGTGACTCCATGCTTGCGCAGGACCACCATCATTTCCGCCATTATCTTGGTGAAAATCCTCGGGGCCGTGGAGAGTCCAAACGGCAACGTCTGAAATTGGTAATGACAATCCTGTACAGCGAATCTCAGGTATTCCTGATGGGGGGCATATATGGGGACATGAAGGTACGCATCCTTTATGTCCAGGGACACCATAAACTCCCCCTCCTCCATGTTGGCTATTATCGCTCTGAGAGATTCCATTTTGAATTTTAATCTTCTTATGTACAGGTTTAGGGATTTCAGATTCAAAATAGGTCTGACCGAACCGTCCGGTTTCGGGACCACAAATAGGGTTGAATAGTAACCTCTTCCCTGCTGGTGCAGGGGAACCTTGATTATCACTTGCTGTATACACAGCGTTTGAATTGCAGCTAACACTACATCCCTTTCCGATGTGGAAGCTGGTAGGGCCGATTTGAAAAATCGGCGCGGGGGCACCTCCTCGAATTCCAATTTGTAACCCTGGGAAACTATTTCCAACACCCAGGGATTCAGGTCCGAACTGATCCAGGCCTGACTGAAAAGTCGAAGACATGCCCCCACCGGTGCGGACTCCCTCAGGGGAGCCCCAGCGTCATGCTGTGGGTTTTGGAGCAGCCGGGGAGGACTTTGGTTCCTGGGCACCTTCCGAAGCAGGTGCTCTCTTGCCTCTGCCCTTACCTCTGGCAAGGAAAGAGGATCCCCGACCTCTTCTGGACTTGTGCGACCGAAAGGACTGCATCTGATAGGGTGTTACTTTCTTTTGCTGTTGGGGAATATTTGGTAAAAAATTTGATTTACCTGCTGTGGCTGTGGAAACCAGGTCCGTCAGCCCATCCCCAAACAATACATCACCCTTGTAGGGTAGTACTTCCATATGTTTCTTGGAATCCGCATCACCCGTCCATTGGCAAGTCCATAAGGATCTTCTCGCTGAGACAGACATGGCATTGGCCCTAGAAGCTAGCAATCCAATGTCCCTTTGAGCATCCCTCATAAATAAGACTGCGTCTTTAATATGGGCTAGAGTTAGGAATATAGTATCCTTATCCATATTATCAAATTGATCTGTCAGCTCATCTGTCCAAGCTGCAATTGCGCTACACACCCATGCCGACGCAATTGTCGGTCTTAGCACAGCACCTGTATGAGAATAAATACACTTTAAGGTAGTTTCTTGCCTGCGATCTGCAGGGTCCTTAAGGGCTGCTGTGTCAGGAGACGGTAGCGCCACTTTCTTGGACATGCGCGTCAGGGCTTTGTCCACAGTGGGGGGTGATTCCCAAATCTCCCTGTCCTGCTTAGGGAAAGGGTATGCCATATAAATTCTTTTGGGGATCTGCGGTCTCTTATCCGGAGTCTCCCAAGCTTTTCCAAAGAATTCATTTAATTCATGAGATGTGGGAAAGTTAATAATCTGTTTCTTTTCCTTAAACATGTGTACCCTTGTGTCGGGGACAGAGGGTTCATCCACAATATGCAACACATCCCTTATTGTCACAATCATACACTGAATGGTTTTAGTCACCCTAGGGTGCCATTTTACTTCGTCATAGTCGACACTGAAATTAGAATCCATGTCGGTAGTAGTGTCTTGTGTTAAGGGACGCTTTTGAGACCCCGACGGGCCCTGTGAGTCGGTCCAATCTGAGGATTGACCCCCTGATGTCCCCCCTAAATCAGCCTTATCAAGCCTTTTATGTAAAGATGCCACACTTGCATTCAACATATGCCACATGTCCATCCATTCCGGAGTCGACACAACCGACGGGGACACACCACTCATTTGCTCCACCTCCTCCTTGGAAAAGCCTTCCGCTTCAGACATGTCGACACCACGTACCGACACCCCACACACACAGGGATTAACCTATAAGGGGACAAAACCCCAACCAGGCCCTTAGGAGAGACAGAGAGAGAGTATGCCAGCACACACCCAGTGCTTAATAACACTGGAAAAATATGACCAGATAGCGCATATATATATATATATATATATATATATATAGTGACCAGATTCCCACTCACTGCGCTCAAAATGCCCCCCTCCTCTTTTTTCCAGCCTGAATGTTCAGCAGGGGAGAGACCAGGGAGCCAGCGTTTTCCTCATGCAGCTTCTGTGGAGAAAATGGCGCTGGTTAGTGCTGGGGATCAAGCTCCGCCCACCCGATGGCAGGCTTCGGTCCCGGTGATTTTTTTTTATAGAAAATGGCGGGGGATCGTAGAATTACTGCCCATCAGCCTAATCTACCTTGTCAGTGCCCAAATGTGAGGTTTATTGCTGCCCAGGGCGCCCCCCCCCCTGCACCCTGCACCCTTCAGTGCTGCTCTGTATGTGTGAATGGGAGCAATGGCGCGCAGCTTACCGCTGCGCGCCTTACCTCATGAAGATCTGATGTCTTCTGCCGCCTATGATGTCTTCTGCCTTCTCATACTCACCCGGCTTCTATCTTCGGCATCTGTGAGGAGGACGGCGGCGCGGCTCCGGGACGAACCCCAGGTGAGACCTGTGTTCCGACTCCCTCTGGAGCTAATGGTGTCCAGTAGCCTTAGAAACAGAGCCCAACTTGACAAGCCAGCTCTGCTTCTCTCTCCTCGGTCCCACGATGCAGGGAGCCTGTTGCCAACAGGACTCCCTGAAAATAAAAAACCTAACAAAATTCTTTTTCCACAGAAAACTCTGGAGAGCTCTCTGCAGTGCACCCATTCTCCTCTGGGCACAAGATCTAACTGAGGTCTGGAGGAGGGGCATAGAGGGAGGAGCCAGTGCACACCCATAGTCT
Source organism: Pseudophryne corroboree (assembly GCF_028390025.1). Lineage (NCBI taxonomy): Eukaryota > Metazoa > Chordata > Amphibia > Anura > Myobatrachidae > Pseudophryne > Pseudophryne corroboree. The sequence goes on along the minus strand of NC_086447.1, from coordinate 308,787,820 downwards.
AAGTTCTTTTTAGGTGCCCTATCTCCTGCGGAGCCCGTCTATACCCCATGGTCCTTACGGAGTCCCCAGCATCCTCTAGGACGTAAGAGAAAAGCAATAGATACAAGAAAGCAGGTTAAAAAGAGACATATGTTGCAACTTCTTGTAAGCACATTGGAGAGTAATGTAACTATCTCAAAAATGTGCTGATTATAACAGCATGCAATACAAATGAATATTAATTCAAACAGGGACAAAGCTCTCTCTAAAGTATTAATTAATGATGAAAACACTGGCGTCCCAGTGTGACATTTAATGATGGTGCTCCACAAAAAGTTACTTGAGGTATATAAGCCGTAATAGTTACCACCGTGCTGGTTCCTGGATATTGCTGCAGGGTCCTGTGTGCAAATGCACGTGGTAAATAAATGGTATAATTGTTGCCACTTAGTAATGAATGTGGAGCGGCCCCGCTGGTGTTTTGAAATCACTGGTGTAAGAGGCCGTCAGTCATAGACGAGATGTTAATTAAGTGAAAGCCTCACAGCAGAGGACGTCATCCGTTTGAATGGCGGTAGTGATTGAAGGCTGAATAGCCGCGGCCAACCGGCACTATCTCAACCTCACAGCGGGGGCCCGTGACCGTCCGACTCACGGAGATGGTTCCCAAAGACAGTTGTGCCGTGTAGTTGCAGCAGTCTTACCGCACTGTGTAGAGCAAGCTGGATGAGATCCGACGGCTGTAGTATAAATAACCAGCGGAGTGCGGCACTTTTAAAAGTGGAGAGCGAGTCCGTGCTGTATGGTTGTTCATTCAGAAGAACTCAGATGAGAGAAAGGGGCGTCAACGCGTTTCGTCTCCTAGCAACCGGAGACTTCCTCAAGACGAATACCTTCCTGTTGAGAGCTGTGTCATTTATACCCAACTAATTAGTTGAATGAAATCCAGTGTGTCAATTGGAAATCAAAGGATCATTTAATAATATTAGTATTCAAATGACTTAAAATAAACATGTTTACGGTCTATAACCTTTATCTAAAATATAAGAATGATTGAAGGAACATTGACTCAATGAAGCTATATTCTCTGATATTAAAATGAAACATTAAGTTGTGTTTTTAGATTAATTAAACATTAATTTAAGCTTTCGAGAAAAAGCAGATAAGAAGACAGAGGGTGGTGGGACCTTAACCCTCTGTACTCCAAAACACGTATATGATAATAGAAGCAGTAAAATCCTTATGTTCTAGCGTTTTACATTAATGGTTCACATGGAATCTTGCATCCATTACTACCCAATACAGTTGACTAATGAATATTTTATTTTATTTTGGAAAGATATCTAGACAATTCCTTACTGATTAAGTACACTCATAAAATGTGTTGATTTTTTTATTTTTATTATGTATTTGTGATAAAAATGAGGCTGTCATGTAAATTCGTCCAGAAACGAAAATATGTATACACACATATATATATATATATATACTTGTATAATCATGTACATATAAAAACAAAAACAAAATAACCTCACCTAAACAATAAAAATCAAGAAGTATAAAAAATGTATGAACATAGTAGACATGAAATAATTTTTAACAAACTAAAAGAAAAGTTACTAGTCTGTTGGTATTGATTAATTAATGGGAGACAAAATGACCCGATCATCCCTATACCTATTATAAGACACTCATAATATAGCCCAAAATTATTACTATATTATTAAATAAGAAATTTGATGTGTCCTATATAATAACTTTTTTGTAAATCTACATAGAGTATGAGTATGGAAAGACTGAAAAACAAAACTGCAGATTATGATAAAGAGCTTTAATTGGCATAGGAGAATATAACTACATTTAGAACCCACACATATACAAGTGTATACACATGTATATTTAATAGGACTAAACTAAGCATGCATAATCTAAGGCTTCATTTAGACCTTTAGGATATAAAGTGTCCAACTTGAAGATCCATGATGATTCTCCTATACATAGTTTACGAAATCTATCTCCTCCTTTTTTCGTACTTAAGACTTGTTCTATGCCTGTTATTGTTAAAGTAGATGGATCACCATTATGTACTCTGGGAAAATGGCGTGAAACACTATGTGTTTGAAGTTTTTTGATAATATTAAGTCTATGTTCTCTAAATCTTGATTTTAAAGAGCAGGTGGTTCTCCCTATATATTGGAGAGAGCAAGGACACTGTAATACATATATACAGTATTCTGAATCACAATTTATAAATTGTTTGATTTGAAAGGAATTCCCACTGGAAGTTGATACAATGGATGAGATTTTATTTCTCATAAATTTACAGGTTAGACAAATATGTTTATTACAACAGTAATTACCCAGAGGTTTCTTTGGTAGCCAGGTCGAACCATTTACTGAGGCTACTGGTTTAAGGAAGCTGGGTGCTATCATTTCTTTTAGATTGGTGTTTCTTCTAAAAATCACTACAGGCTTATCAGATAAACATTTGCTTAAAACTGGATCTTGTTTAATTAACTGATAATTGGTTTGAACTATATTTCTTATGGCATTAGATTCTTTATTAAACTTTGAAATGAACTTAACCAAGCTTTCCATAGAAACATCAGCTTCTGTATGATTTGGTTAAATGATCTTAGACTTTATACTTTTAGTACATTTTGATGGCAAAATGTGATTAGCAGTGAGAGTATTTTCATGAAGCCAAGATTCTTCTAATAGATGGGGTGGATAACCTCTTTCAGTAAAATTTTGACTTGTGAAAGGAATGCCGAATCTAGTGAACAATTCCGCCTTAATCTTATTATTTGTTTTTTTGGAATATTTTTGACCCATGGCCTGTAATGACCACTTGAGTAATGTAAGAAATTACCTGCTCCTACAGGCTTCATATAATTTGTAGAGATGATTTTATCATCGGCTATTGAAAAGGTGACATCAAGAAAATTTACCACTGATGAGTCAAAATTATAAGTGAACTTTAAATTAAAAGTGTTATTGTTTAAAAAAATTAACAAAATCAAGTGCTTTTTGATAACCCCCACTCCAAATAATAAACAAATCGTCAATGTAACGGCCAAGTACAGTGATTTGGCATCCAGGAACCTTAGGGAGGAGCTTTTATCTCTCTCCATTGTAATCTTTCTAAGTATAATGGAGAGCGTTAAAAGCTCCTCCCTAAGTTCCTGGATGCCAAATCACTGTCCATAGTATCTCTGTACAGTATGTTCTACTAGTGTACTAATTAGCACGAGCAGCTTGTAACGTACAGTGGCAGGTTTGATCTTTCTATGTATAATGTAGAGAGATAAAAGCTCCTCCCTAAGTTCCTGGTTGCCAAATCACCATCCTTAGTATCTCTGTATAGTATTTTCTATTAGGGTACTAATTAGCACGAACAGCTAATTAGTACCCTAATAGAAATACTGTACAGAGATACTAAGTACGGTGATTTGGCATCCAGGAACTTACTGAGGAGCTTTTATCTCTCTCCATTATACATAAAAAGATTAAACTTGCCACTGTACGTTACAAGCTGTTCGTGCTAATTAGTACCCTAATAGAACATACTGTACAAAGATACTAAGTACGGTGATTTGGCATCCAGTTAAAAGGTGTTCGTGCTAATTAGTACACTAGTAGAACATACTGTACAGAGATACTAAGGATGGTGATTTGGCATCTAGGAACTTAGGGAGGAGCTTTTATCTCTCCATTATACATAGATTAAACTTGCCACTGTACGTTACAAGCTGTTCGTGCTAATTAGTACACTAGTAGAACATAGAGTACAGCGATATTAAGGACGGTAATTTGGCACCCAGGAATTTAGGGAGGAGCTTTTATCTCTCTCCATTATACTTAGAAAGATTACAATGGAGAGAGATTAAAGCTCCTCCCTAAGTTTGTGGATGCCAAATCACTGTACTTAGTACAGGTTGAGTATCCCATATCCAAATATTCCGAAATACGGAATATTCCGAAATACGGACTTTTTTGAGTGAGAGTGACATACTGAAATCTTTGTTTTCTGTGGCTCAATGTACTCAAACTTTGTTTAAAACACAAAGTTATTAAAAATATTGTATTAAATGACCTTCAGGCTGTGTGTATAAGGTGTATATGAAACATAAATGAATTGTGTGAATGTACACACACTTTGTTTAATGCACAAAGTTATCAAAAATATTGGCTAAAATGACCTTCAGGCTGTGTGTATAAGCTGTATATGTAACATAAATGCATTCTGTGCTTAGACTTGGGTCCCATCGCCATGATATCTCATTATGGTATGCAATTATTCCAAAATACGTAAAAATCTGTTATCCAAAATACCTCTTGTCCCAAGCGTTTTGGATAAGGGATACTCAACCTGTATCTCTGTACAGTATGTTCTGCTAGTGTACTAATTAGCACGAACAGCTTGTAACGTACAGTGGCAAGTGTAATTTTTCTAAGTATAATGGAGAGAGATAAAAACTGCTCCCTATGTTCCTGGATGTCAAATTACCATGCTTAGCATTTCTGCACAGTATTTCCTATCTAGCCAGAAACCCTGCATCCTGTGCAAGCTAGGCGGACAACTGGAGGGGACCCGATACACGGTTGCTTCCCATTTCCCTTTCCAGTGTCACATAAACTAGTGGTTGGACTTCCCCGAAAGCCAAGAGTCTCCTCTTTTGTATGGTACCAGTCCCGAGTCTCTGGGACACCCAGAACCAGAAATGTTGGTACGCAAAGTGGACCCATTTTCCCATAGACTATAATAGGCCCGTTAATTCAGACCCACCATGGGTTCCGACGCTTGCCATGAGCCTTGTTGGGGTCACAGAAACTTGGGGTTGGTACCCTCTGGTAGCTAATTGTCTCCTCTTCCATACCAACCTAGCGATGAAGGCTCCCACCTCCCACGCTGAGAGTCCCAGGTTTGAGTCCCAAAGTGCCAACCTTTTTTTTTTTTTATATGTTCCCGTGACATTCACTTTATTATTTTTTTCTTTGTTATACATTCAATGAAAGGGTGCACACAGGTTTCACATAAATCCAAAGTAAATCTGCAGCAGCAATTCATTCCGCTATATACAAATACACAGCGGTAATGAGTATAAATTAGTGTATTCCTACGCAACTAACTGAGCAACACAGTACTGTAGATCGTCAGCATTTGTGTATTGTACCTGACCTGAACTCCCTCCCTGTCCACTGCATGACCTGTGCAGGCTCCCAGGGGGGAAGGGCGATGGGGATAGGGAGAGGTGGTGGAAAATACAGAGCTTTTGAAATACAAGTATTAGCGTCCGAGTCCCCTAAGGCATAAACCAACGGGAAGGAAGTGCCTACCTTTTTTAAATGTGTTCCTGTAACATTCACTTTATTATTATTATTTTTTCTTTGTTATACATTCAATGGAAGGGTGCACACAGGTTTCACAGAAATCAGAGTGGGCGGGGTATTTTCCTACATACAGTAGTATACTGTTGCACATGTCTTGTAACCTGATCGGAACTCCCTCCCTGTCTACTGCAATAGACACTGTGTGCTCTTCTTCCATTGGTTAGGGGGTGGGACATGTCCTGCACCGGGGACCATTGGTTAGTTCAAGAAGTGGGCGATGGCTAGGACTTGGGATGTGGAGTTCCCGCCCCATAATCCGTTTAAACCCATCACATTAAACATAAATCTGGTATTATTAATATCTTAATGAGGTAAATTTTAACAATGTTCTTATTCCCACCAGATTAATGTTCACATGACTCTGAACAATATGAACCCACACATGATATTTCTATTTATTTCAATCTTCAAGATATTCATATATCCACATATTCATATATATATATATATATATATATACACACACTCCTGCTATCACAATTTGTTAGGAATTATATATTTATTCACATATATATATATATATATATATATATATATACATATATATATATATATATATATATATATATATATTATATAAATGAATACCTCTATTTCCATGGATTTTGGACTAGGACTTGTTAGTATTCTAAATTCCTATTTGTCTGGTTTTGTTGTGGAAAGCTATTGTTTCTGATCTTCCAAACATACTCTGCTCCTGGGTATTGTTCACTCTTGTTTGTCTCTTTCTTTCAGTTGAGACAATGGCAACTCAGCACTCATTATTCTGGAGAGAAACCTGGCCCTATTCATAAACAAAGGTGTATGCCCTCTTCATAGAATCTCAAAGCTTAGTGTAAATAAGGCCATTGTATCTCAGTCTGTGGGAAATTAATGTGTGACTGAATTCCATTCTCGTCCCCTCCCCATTCGTAATATATTTTAAATACAATTTTATATCTATTTTCTACTTCTGCACATAACTATGCGCAGGAACGAGCGATCCTTTCCTAACTAACATCGGAATGTTACCCTTAAAATACCCTACAGCTGGATACTAGACACCACCTTTCAAACCTTTATCTGACCCTTCCTATCATGCAAAGAGGTATCTCTCTGTCCAGGAACAGTTTAAACTAATCATACTCGCTGACATGGTCTAGGGGAATATTAACTCCAAAATGCACTATGTGGGTTAAATATGCTACGATCGAGTCGCACGCTACACGCTCACAAACCCTACCGTAAATGCGCACACCACGCGCCAAGGCGCATGGCCGTGGAAGCTCCGTTACGCAAAGTGCGGATATGCGTACGCACGGCAGAGCGAGTGCACGCGCAGCGGGCATGTGCATGGGGTTAGTACAAAAGGATATGCATCATGATATTTTTCGACTTTGACACTTTGCCCTGGTTTATGTGAATAAAAAAATAATAAAGTGTCTGGAAAAAAACTAATATGCATTCGTACTTTAGAAATCGAACTCGGGACTCTGAGTATAGGAAGCGGACCACTTCGCCGCAGACAGATTAATAAATCCATTGGTTTTGATTATGCTGTAATGGCTATGGGATTAGGACGCTAACATACTGTACAAAATTCCTAATCTCAAGAGGCAATAGTGAACTTCTAACACGTACATTTGCGACAGTGTACACTACTGGTTTTATGTTGTTTTGTCTGCGGGACTTGGACGCTCACATATTCATAAAGTACTGTAGATGGATCATATACTATATGCTGTACTATTTGCGTCTGTACCGTATATACTGTATTAAATAATGCAGCATAATGAGTATTTACTGTATTAAATAATGCAGCGTAATGAGTATTTACTGTATGCAGCGTAATGAGACGCTTAGTAAAGTAGTCCTTATTATATATTTCAGTATTGTATTTTACGGGAGACCACACGCATGCGCAGTGGTGATTGTAAAAGGCGACATCTGGTGGATGATCGCAGGTATTACACGTAAAGGTAACGCCAAACGCTCTGTCTGCCTCTGTGCGATTAGGTATGCCTCTCTGTGACTAGGCGCGCCTCCCTACGCCCCGGTACGCTGCGTATGCTCGATCGGGACAAAACGCCTCAGCCAGTCAAGATAAAGGTGGCTACATCTGTACATTCTCATGACAGGAGAAGGTACCAGCTGCTAATGCCATACAAACCCAAAGAAGCTAAGTGCGTCAGGGTTGGCGCCCTGTGGAATCCAGTGTACCTCGCAGAGAGATTTAACAAAGGTAAGTTCTTACCATAAATCTCCTTTTCTGCAGTGTGGTACACTGTGATTCCACAGGGAATTACATTGTGGATGTCCTAAAGCAGTTCCTCATGGGAGGGGACGCACTGTAGCTGGCACAAGAACCCGGCGTCCAATTCTTAGCAGCACACCATGTGAAGTAGGAATTCCAGACCCTATAATAAATCCGAGCAGAAGCCGGTTTACAGGCCTTCAACATAGTTTGAATGACCACCTCAGAAAACCCTTTGGCCCTCAGTACTGAAGCTTCAAGAGCCACGCCGTCAAAGCCAGCCGGGCCAGATCCTGGTAGACACAAGGGCCCTGAATGAGGAGGTCTGGGCGCTGTGGAAGTAGAAGAGGACACTCTATCGATAGACCCGGCAGGTCTGAGAACCAATGCTGTCTGGGCCACACCGGAGCGATTAGAAGTAGTATTCCTCCTTCTTGCTTGAACTTCCGTATTACCCTGGGAAGAAGTGACACTGGAGGGAACACGTACGGCAGCCGAAAGTTCCATGGAATTGCCAGTGCATCCACGAACGCTGTTTGAGATTGTGTCAAGACGCCATCAGGTCTACGTCTGGTAGACCCCACTTGTCCACTAGGAGTTGAAATATTTCTGGATAAAGGCTCCACTTTCCGGCATATACGTCCTGACGAAATGAGGAAGTCCACTTTCCAGTTGAGGACTCCCGGAATGAACACTGCCGATATGGCTGGCAGATGGCGTTCCGCCGTTTGAAGTATCCTTGACACTTCCCTCATTGCCATGCTGCTTTGAGTGCTGCCTTGATGATTTATGAACGCCACTGTGGTGGCGTTGTCTGACTGTACTTGAACAGGACTGTTCTGTACCAGAGGCAGGGGTAGCGTCAATGCATTGAACACTGCCCGCAATTCCAGAATGTTTATCGGGAGTAGAGATTCCTCCCTGGTCCACCGACCCTGAAGAGAGTGTTGCTCCAACACTGCGCTGCAACCCCGCAGACTGGCATCCATCGTCAGAAGGACCTAGTTGGAGATCCAGAAGGGATGACCCCTGCTCAATTGCTGGACCTGTAGCCACCAGGTCAGTGACAGGCATCCCATTTGGAAAGAATTAACCTCTGGAGAGGGTGGGAGTGAAATTGAGCATACTCTACCATGTTGAAAGCCGACACCATGAGGCCCAGTACTTGCATCGCAAAGTGTATCGACACACGTGGGCGGGATAGGAAGAGTCTTATTTTGTCCTGAAGTTTCAGGACCTTCTCCAGAGACAAAAACCACCGCTGGTTGTGGGTGTCCAACAATGCCCCCAGGTGCATCATGCTCTGAGCAGGGACCAGGGAGGATTTCTTCCAGTTGATGAGCCACCCATGGGCTTGTAGGAATTGGACCGTCAGTTCCAGACGACGAAGGAGAACCTCTGGATCCTGATGCCCTGACGGCGGAGGAGAGCTGTCATGGCCGCCATGACCTTGGTGAAAACTCGTGGAGCCGTGGTCAGACCAAAAGGCGAGGCCTGGAATTGAAAATGTAGGTTGCCAATAGCAAACCTCAGGTATTGCTGATGCGACACGGCAGTAGGAATATGTAGGTAAACATCCTGTTTGCCCAGGGATACCATATAGTCCTTGGACTCCAAAGCCAGAACAATAGAGCGAAGCGTTTCCATACGGAATTTGGAAACTTTCACAAATTTGTTCAAAGATTTGAAGATTTGGCACCAGCCAATCAGATTCTTACTGTTAATTTACATATTGGAGCTGATTGGCTGGTGCCTTTATCACCTTGCACATATCACTGGTTTATCACTTCCTTATGCCTTCTCCAGGTTAATACATCTGCCCCATTATTTGTAAGCGTAACCTTAGGGTGTAATAGTACAATTTAAGCAGACAAATTACCTGACAAAAAAAAACCCTGTATAGTGTGACTGCGGGCAGAGCACAACAGAGGATTTAAAAGGTATGCGGTGACTGTAAAACAGCGAAATATACCAAATAAGTATATCCTGTGGAACACAATATTATATGAGAACCCTGATGCACTTAGCCCCCTTCAGAGTGCAGAATATAGGGATATCAATATGTGTGAGATACACGGAATAGAGATCACACAACAGCTATAGGCACACACACAGTCACATGTACAATGCAGAAATGATTACAAACAACAATAAAACTGCACTGGACTAGCAATACTAAGTAGTGTACTACCAAGTAAAGCTATGTAGGTATATAGATATAACAATGCACAGTAAAGACTGGATGTATATCACAGGGTACTTGTACTAAATATCCCTGTAGCAATGCACTTGTTCTTAACTAGCACTGTCTAAATGACATGTAGAATACTTAAGTGTCCTGTAAAGGCACAGCGCTGATGATGCAGGTAGCTTTACAGAGGAGACATTGCCCAGCAGTCCCAGAATCAGCTCAGCATGTGTGTAATGGCGCCCAAACGCTGACAGGAAGTGAGGGAGATAGAGAGATGCAGCTCCAGGGCGGGAACATTTGCAGTAAATGGCGCCTGGGGCTGGGGGAGGGGCTACAGGTCAGAGCCTTATCCCCTTGCTGGACTTCACCACTGGGTACTGCGGGGCCTATTAAAATGGATTTTTATGGAATCCGACCTGTGCCCTTTGCCCTGGTGGTCTAGTGGGGTCCCTGTACGGCCACCGTGTCCATGCCAGTGCGCGCGGCCCGTCTCCTAGAGACCACGCGGATCAGGTTTTTCAGCGGGTCCTGCCTGGGGGACCCTCTTACCTTCTCCCTATGATGTGGCCACGCGATCCTGGAGAGCAGCGGCAAGTGTGTGTGTGTGCCCTGAAGAAAAGCGGAGCCCTCCACTGTAAGTACCCGGCAACCAGGGTGAGGGAGTATACAGCGCCGCTGGGGGAGGTGAGGGAGCCGCAGCACGATATGTCAGTATGACATATAGCACTTTTAAGTGCCTGTGCTGCGGCCCTTGAAGTATTCTATCTTCTGTCTTCTATCTTCTGAAAAGCTCTTTTCAGGGCTGCCTAGCGCAGCCCTCCCTGTTAGCTGCCTGCACTGCAGGCACCAACTTACAAACTGAGCTCCAGTGCCTGGAGGAGGGGATATAGAGGAGGCGGCGCTATGCATCCTGGTAACAGTCAAAGCTTTTAGCCTGTTGGTGCCTCGGATCAAGATCCAACTCTACACCCCGATGTAATTCCCTGTGGAATCACAGTGTACCTCGCTGCAGAAAAGAAAGATTACAATGTATTTTCCTAAATAAATGTTAAAGTTTCAAAACCTTGACAGGACGTAAGACGTGCTATTCGTATTTATATTTGCAATGCAGCAGGCTCCTCTGCTTTCACTGTGCCTGATTCAGGTTAGTATGTAACCCCAATGGTTTATGTAACCCAATGATGGGGGAACTGCGCATGTGCAGAATGAGTCCCGTGTGATCACTCGCAGTCCCCTCTTAGCCGTAGCATGATGGACATTCTGCAGCGCTTTCTGGACTGTGATTGTTCTACAAAATGGTCTCTTCTCGCCCCCCGTTTTGTAGGCATGGTGAGCCCAGGGTCTGCGTCGTTGGGCGCAGACTTCCTGTCCCCTCCCAGCAGAGGAGTTCCGACGGCCAGACTGACTAAGCTTCGGCTTACGTAGGCCGCCAAGAGCTGTGACTACGAGTGGTGCAAACATCAATGCTTCAGATTTAGCACTTGGACTGCATATTCTGGCAGGAGGTGTCTTTTTCCTACAGACGCCTCCTGCAGCATTAGTATATTAGTTATACTGTATTGCACAGCTGCTTCCCTGCGGCTGTGCGATTCCGTTCATATCAGAATCAGGCACATCACACAATCTGTCCAATAGACTAGAGACAGGAAGTCCGCTGTTTGTAGAAAACAGTTTCCCTACCATAAGTATTATTTATCCTAGATTTTCATGTATGATAAGATGTTTGCATATATATTTATGAATAATAGATATTACATTCAGTAAAGAATACAAAACATGTATAATGCAAGACTGCATAATGTTTATTCCTTTTATTCTGTATTTATGGTGTCATATAATTTACTCCTGCCACTTATGGTTCATGAGAGGTGTAGATTGTAAAAATATCATATTAGTATTTTAAAGGTGATTTCTATTTTTTTTTATTTTTTATATTTCTAATGCAATTATTAATTTTAATACAAAATAAGCACCCTTCCCACAAGATGATGTCAGTAGTGGTGAGTTTTTTGGTACTTTAAAGTCGTAACTAAAGATGGCCAGTCTCAGACTGTCTAGTGATCCAAATGTCTGGCTCCTGAAGAAGGATGATGAATTAAGTTATCTTCAGAATGGCGTTGGCCTTTGCCCAGGGCCCTCACTCTTGCTCTGTCAATCAAGAGTTTAGCATTAAATATTTAGTTAGAGGGACCCCTCTTTCTAATGAATGCAACATTTCAGCAGCACCAACACGAGCTGCTGCAAATATCTAAGAGCAGTTGCAAGTGCACATGTATGCTTTACTTGACTATCACTTTGATGCGTTCAGCTATACTTTCAATATCTTAACAGATGGGCCTATATAGGGACAACATGTAAATTATCTCATTTTGTTTGGGTATTTCCTGTTCATCTTTTTACATAACTATGTTGATGTAGTGACATAACCTATACTGTAGGTAAAGCATTTATGAGATATGACCATTTCCTATTACTGCCATCCTGTTACTATACTCCATACATTTACATGCAGGAGACATCATATTTCTCCTCTACTACTTATCTTGCAATACTTGATTAGCAGTTATATGTATCCTACACTATGGGGAGAACTCAACTACCTGCAATCTGTTATCGCCATAAAAAATTGTGCTAAATTCCCTTTTCACTACAATTTTTTTGAGGGGCTAATTCAATTACCTCCTGTTTTTTTCATGCACATTGTTACCGCGAAAACACACACAGGCTCCAGGATAAGTACCCGGATCCTTGTCTTTTCATGGCTGCGAAAACACAGCATGTATCAAGGATTTTGTCTCTCCTTCTTCCGGGCAGGTGAAACAAAATCCCTGATAGTGTTGGCTATCTGGGATAATTGAATTACCCCCAAGGGATCAATTAGCTGTGGTAATTTACTGTGGCTAATTAAATTCCCCCCTATATGGCCAATAGTATATAGACACCTTAATATCACACCCATATGTGTCAGTTGAACAGCTCATTTGAAAAACCATAGACATTAATATGGATTGGGTCCCCAGTTTGCTGCCTTAACAATCTGTACACTTCTGGAAGACTTTCCATGGCTGTGCAGAATCATATCTATTCACACTTATTACTTTTATGTTGTCCTCTCTGGGAGAAGCCCTTATAGGACAATCAAGTGGGCTGTGATCGAGGTGGAGACAGAAAACTCATGTCATTAGATCCCTCCCACTTATGGCAAAGTGCCACAAATCACATATTTGAATAGGGACAGGGCCTAAATTACTCCATTACCATATAAATACGTCACTAGGCACTGCCACTTCCGCATGCTCTATTCTTCTGAACATGCTCAATTCAAGAACACTCTGCCATTAGTATGAACTATAAATTGGCACCATTGTGAAATGGCCTTTTACCTGGCAAGGCAGAAGTTAGTGAAGGTGGAGGCACTGTAATCAGTGAGACAAATCTGTCAGTGAATCTTTATTCTAAGCCACTGCTATACAGTCCGTAATTTCTGCACGTCTATGACAAATAGTATGGAGAGCTTAGTCTACAACCTTTTAATATGATCAAATATTTATTCCACTAGACCATATTTCTGGAGTTAATACCCAAATAGAGAAGTGTGATTCTGCCAACGGATAACACTGCATGCTTGCTGTCTCAAAATTTCTAGGCAAAAGAATAAACTCAGGAGGGGCTGAAAGATGGGGACAGTCAATCATGGGGGGATTTATCTGGTTGATACAAATCAGTCAGGGCAAGGTTTTGTGGAGAGTCAATACCATGGAGGGAGGGGGGGGGGGGGTATGTTTGGGGCAGCCAATATTGGGAAGAACATGACCTGGGGGATGAAACAATAAAGGGTTTTTAAGGTCTTCGGAAAATAAATACACTGCATGTATTTATTTATTTATTTTTTAAAACATTTTTTTTTAAATCATATTTTATTTTTATAGAACTGTAAATACAGTAGCCAGAAATCAAGTGAATACAATACATAGCATATAATCAAGCAAGAGAGTGAAATGAGAAAACAGAAAAAATAATATTTTACTCACCGGTAAATCTATTTCTCGTAGTCCGTAGTGGATGCTGGGGACTCCGTAAGGACCATGGGGAATAGACGGGCTCCGCAGGAGACTGGGCACTCTAAGAAAGATTTAGTACTACTGGTGTGCACTGGCTCCTCCCTCTATGCCCCTCCTCCAGACATCAGTTAAGGAAACTGTGCCGGGAAGGGCTGACATTACAAGGAAAGGATTTTGGAATCCAGGGTAAGACTCATACCAGCCACACCAATCACACCGTATAACTTGTGATAACATACCCAGTTAACAGTATGAACAACAACAAAACATCAACCACGGATGCCAACATAACATAACCCTTTATTAAGCAATAACTATATACACGTATTACAGAAAGTCCGCACTTGGGACGGGCGCCCAGCATCCACTACGGACTACGAGAAATAGATTTACCGGTGAGTAAAATCTTATTTTCTCTAACGTCCTAGTGGATGCTGGGGACTCCGTAAGGACCATGGGGATTATACCAAAGCTCCCAAACGGGCGGGAGAGTGCGGATGACTCTGCAGCACCGAATGGGCAAACACAAGGTCCTCCTCAGCCAGGGTATCAAACTTGTAGAATCTTGCAAAAGTGTTTGAACCCGACCAAGTAGCTGCTCGGCAAAGCTGTAATGCCGAGACCCCTCGGGCAGCCGCCCAAGAAGAGCCCACCTTCCTTGTGGAGTGGGCTTTTATCGATTTTGGATGCGGCAATCCAGCCGCAGAATGAGCCTGCTGAATCTTGTTACAGATCCAGCGAGCAATAGTTTGCTTTGAAGCAGGAGCACCCAGCTTGTTGGATGCATACAGGATAAACAGCGAGTCAGTTTTCCTGACTCCAGCCGTTCTGGCCACATAAATCTTCAAAGCCCTGACTACATTAAGCAACTTGGAATCCTCCAAGTCACGAGTAGCCGTAGGCACCACAATAGGTTGGTTCAAATGAAAAGATGACACCACCTTCGGCAGAAATTGTGGACGAGTCCGCAATTCTGCCCTGTCCACATGGAAAACCAGATAGGGGCTTTTACATGACAAAGCCGCCAATTCTGACACACGCCTAGCCGAAGCTAAGGCCAATAGCATGACCACCTTCCACGTGAGATACTTTAGCTCCACGGTCTTAAGTGGCTCAAACCAGTGGGATTTCAGGAAACCCAACACCACGTTGAGATCCCAAGGTGCCACTGGTGGCACAAACGGGGGCTGAATATGCAGCACTCCCTTAACAAATGTCTGAACTTCAGGAAGAGACGCCAGTTCTTTTTGAAAGAAAATGGATAGGGCCGAAATCTGGACCTTTATGGATCCCAACTTCAAGCCCATAGTCACTCCAGACTGTAGGAAGTGCAGGAACCGGCCCAGCTGGAATTCCTCTGTAGGGGCCTTCCTGGCCTCACACCAGGCAACATATTTTCGCCATATACGGTGCTAATGTTTTGCTGTCACGTCCTTCCTAGCCTTTATTAGCGTAGGAATAACTTCATCCGGAATGCCTTTTTCCGCTAGGATCCGGCGTTCAACCGCCATGCCGTCAAACGCAGCCGCGGTAAGTCTTGGAACAGACAGGGCCCCTGTTGCAACAGGTCCTGTCTGAGAGGCAGAGGCCATTGGGCCTCTGTGAGCATTTCTTGCAGTTCCGGGTACCAAGTCCTTCTTGGCCAATCCGGATCAATGAGTATTGTTCTCACTCCTCTTTTTCTTACGATTCTCAGCACCTTGGGTATGAGAGGAAGAGGAAGAAATACATAGACCGACTGGAACACCCACGGTGTCACTAGTGCGTCCACAGCTATCGCCTGAGGGTCCCTTGACCTGGCGCAATACCTTTTTAGCTTTTTGTTGAGGCGGGATGCCATCATGTCCACCTGTGGCAATTCCCATCAATTTGTAATCTGCGTGAAGACTTCTTGATGAAGTCCCCACTCTCCCGGGTGGAGGTCGTGCCTGCTGAGGAAATCTGCTTCCCAGTTGTCCACTCCCGGAATGAACACTGCTGACAGTGCTTGCACGTAATTCTCCGCCCAACGAAGAATCCTGGTGGCTTCCGCCATCGCCACTCTGCTTCTTGTGCCGCCCTGGCGGTTTACATGAGCCACTGCGGTGATGTTGTCTGACTGAATCAGCACCGGTTGGTTGCGAAGCAGAGGCTCCGCTTGACTCAGGGCGTTGTATATGGCCCTTAGTTCCAGGATATTTATGTGCAGACAAGCCTCCTGACTTGACCACAACCCTTGGAAGTTTCTTCCCTGAGTGACTGCCCCCCTTCCTCGGAGGCTCGCATCCGTGGTCACCAGGACCCAGTCCTGTATGCCGAACCTGCGGCCCTCGAGAAGGTGAGCACTCTGCAGCCACCACTGAAGAGACACCCTGGCCCTTGGGGACAGGGTGATCAGCCGATGCATCTGAAGATGCGATCCGGACCACTTGTCCAACAGATCCCACTGAAAGATCCTCGCATGGAACCTGCCGAAGGGAATGGCTTCGTATGATGCCACCATCTTTCCCAGGACTCGCGTGCAGTGATGCACCTACACCTGTTTCGGTTTTAAGAGGTCTCTGACTAGAGTCACGAGCTCCTGAGCATTCTCCGCCGGGAGAAACACCTTCTTCTGGTCTGTGTCCAGAATCATGCCCAGAAAAGGCAGACGCGTCGTAGGAATCAGCTGTGACTTTGGGATATTCAGAATCCAGCCGTGCTGTTGCAACACTTCCTGAGAGTGTGCTACGCTGATTAGCAACTGCTCTCTGGACCACGCCTTTATGAGGAGATCGTCCAAGTATAGGATAATTGTGACTCCTTGCTTTCTCAGGAGCACCATCATTTCCGCCATTACCTTGGTAAATATTCTCGGTGCCGTGGAGAGCCCAAACGGCAACGTCTGGAATTGGTAATGACAGTCCTGTACCACAAATCTGAGGTACTCCTGATGAGGAGGATAAATGGGGACATGCAAGTAAGCATCCTTGATGTCCAGAGACACCATAAAATCCCCCTCCTCCAGGCTTGCAATGACCGCTCTGAGCGATTCCATTTTGAACTTGAATCTTTTCAGATAAATGTTCAGGGACTTTAAATTCAATATGGGTCTGACCGAACCGTCCGGTTTCGGTACCACAAACATTGTGGAATAGTATCCCCTTCCCTGTTGAAGGAGGGGAACCTTTACCACCACCTGCTGGAGATATAACTTGTGAATTGCCGCTAACACTACCTCCCTTTCCATGGGGGAAGCTGGCAGGGCCGACTTTAGGTAACGGTGAGGGGGCATCACTTCGAATTCCAGCTTGTAACCCTGAGACACAATCTGTATAGCCCAGGGATCCACCTGTGAGCGAACCCACTGGTGGCTGAAATTTCGGAGACGCGCCCCCACCGCTCCTGGGGAGCCCCAGCGTCATGCGGTGGATTTAGTGGAAGCCGGGCAGGACTTCTGTTCCTGGGAACTAGCTGTGTTGTGCAGCTTCTTTCCTCTACCCCTGCCTCTGGCAAGAAAGGATGCACCTCTGACTTTCTTGCTTCTTTGTGATCGAAAGGACTGCATTTGGTAATACAGTGCTTTCTTAGGCTGTGAGGGAATATATGGCAAAAAATTTGACTTCCCAGCCGTAGCTGTGGAAACTAGGTCCGAGAGACCGTCCCCAAACAATTCCTCACCCTTGTAAGGTAAAACCTCCATGTGCTTTTTGGAGTCGGCATCACCTGTCCATTGACAAGTCCACAGGACCCTTCTGGCAGAAATTGACATTGCATTTATTCTAGAGCCCAGTAGGCAAATGTCCCTCTGGGCATCCCTCATATATAGGACAGCGTCTTTTATATGCCCCAGGGTCAGTAAAATAGTATCCTTGTCTAAGGTATCCAGTTCCTCAGACAGAGTATCTGTCCATGCTGCTACAGCACTACACATCCAGGCCGACGCAATTGCCGGCCTCAGTAGAGTACCTGAATGTGTATAAACAGACTTCAGGATACTTTCCTGCTTCCTATCCGCAGGATCCTTTAGGGAGGCCGTATCCTGTGACTGCAGGGCCTCCTTCTTAGATAAGCATGTCAGAGCTTTGTCTACCCTAGGGGAGGATTCCCAGCGCATCCTGTCCGTTGGCGGGAAGGGGTTCGCCATAAGTAACCTTTTGGAAATCAGCACTTTCCTATCGGGGGAATCCCACGCTTTTTCACACAACTCATTTAACTCATGTGAAGGGGGAAAAGTCACCTCTTGCTTTTTCTCCCCATACATATAAACCCTCTTGTCAGGGACAGGGTTTACCTCTGATATGTGCAATACATCCTTCATTGCTATAATCATGTAGCGGATGGCTTTAGCAATTTTAGGCTGCAATTTTGCATCATCGTCATCGACACTGGAGTCAGAATCCGTGTCGATATCTGTGTCAACAATTTGGGATAGTGGGCGCTTCTGAGACCCTGACGGCCTCTGCGCTGTAGGATCAGGCATGGGCTGAGACCCCGACTGTCCCAAGGTTTCAGCTTTATCCAACCTTTTATGCAAGGAGTTTGCATTATCATTTAACACCTTCCACCTATCCATCCAATCAGGTGTCGGCGCCGTCGGCGGAGACACGTCATTCATCTGCACCTGCTCTGCCTCCACATAGCCCTCCTCATCAAACATGTCAACACAAGCGTACCGACACACCACACACACAGGGGATGCTCTATATGAGGACAGGACCCCCACAAGGCCTTTTGGAGAGACAGAGAGAGAGTATGCCAGCACACACCCCAGCGCTATAAGACCCAGGAATCACACAGTAACTTAGTGTTTACCCAGTAGCTGCTGTATATATGATTAATGCGCTAAATTTATGTGCCCCCCCTCTCTTTTTACCCTCTTTCTACCGTGAGTCTGCAGGGGAGAGCCTGGGGAGCTTCCTCTCAGCGGAGCTGTGGAGAGAAAATGGCGCTGGTGAGTGCTAAGGAAGAAGGCCCCGTCCCCTCAGCGGCGGGCTTCTGTCCCGCGATTTTGTGTAAAAATAATGGCGGGGGCTCATGCATATTACAGTGCCCAGCTGTATATATGCTGCTTTTTTGCCAGGAGGTACTCAATTGCTGCCCAGGGCGCCCCCCCCTGCGCCCTGCACCCTACAGTGACCGGAGTGTGTGGGTTAGTGTGGGAGCAATGGCGCACAGCTGCAGTGCTGTGCGCTACCTCATATGAAGACAGGAGTCTTCTGCCGCCGATTTTGACGTCTTCTTGCTTCAACCCGCCGGCTTCTGTCTTCTGGCTCTGCGAGGGGGACGGCGGCGCGGCTCCGGGAACGGACGACCAAGGTTAAGTTCCTGTGTTCGATCCCTCTGGAGCTAATGGTGTCCAGTAGCCTAAGAAGCGCAACATGCCGCAGTTAGTAGGTTTGCTTCTCTCCCCTCAGTCCCACGTAGCAGAGAGTCTGTTGCCAGCAGAAGCTCTCTGAAAATAAAAAACCTAACTAAAATACTTTCTTATTAGCAAGCTCAGGAGAGCTCACTAAAATGCACCCAGCTCCTTCCGGGCACAGATTCTAACTGAGGTCTGGAGGAGGGGCATAGAGGGAGGAGCCAGTGCACACCAGTAGTACTAAATCTTTCTTAGAGTGCCCAGTCTCCTGCGGAGCCCGTCTATTCCCCATGGTCCTTACGGAGTCCCCAGCATCCACTAGGACGTTAGAGAAATTAAGAATTAGGTGGTCAAACATAAACAAATGAATTGGTAAAACAGTACAGCATGTAAACATTGTATTTCGCTCACGTTGAATCAGAAAGGAGGGTGTCCTAACTGCAAGGTCTCCAAATTATACCAGGAAGTTAACTCAGAGCCGGCCTTAACCAGTATGATGCCCTAGGCAAGATTTTGGCTGGTGCCCCCTAGCAGCAACGCTGGTTCCGCCTCTGACCTTGTACCCCCTATATTTTAAATAGGAACAGTTCGCACATTTGGGGCACAGCCCAAAATGGGGTGTGTTTTTGCTGGCAAGGGGCATGGCCACACAATAACCCCAATTCCAATTACTCCACACAGTACTGCAACTTTATTCACATATGATCATGCGATAGTGTACATAATTCATATTACATCCCACAGTAGTATCACTTTACCTTATAAACGTTACTCCTCACAGTAGAGCTCCTTATTCACATTACATCACACTGAATTGCTCCTTATTCACATTACGCCACACCCTATTGCTCTTTATTCACATTAGACGACACAGTAGTGCCCTTTCTATATGCAACGCCACCTAGTAGAGCACCTTATACACATAATGCCACAGTAATGCCCCTTACACATGATACACATTATTAATGTCTTTATAAACATAATGCACCTTACACATTCTGACAACCTTTATTAATGCCCTTTTACACATAATGTCCCTTACACATATGCCGCACATTATTAATGCCCTTATACACATAATGACACACATACAGTAGTACCCTGTTACACATATGCCGCACATTATTAATGCCCTTATACACATAATGACACACATAGTGCCCCTTACACATATGTTGCTCATTATTAATGCATTTTTACATGACACACATAATGCGCCTTACACAGATTCCTACTGCACAACCAACCCACTCACATGCACACAGCACTCACACTGCCACTAACACTGTGACCTCTACCTCTGTTTGGATACAGATGTGTCCTCATAAATATTGCCTCAATGCTAACGTCGGGCACATTGTTTTAATGAAAATGCATATTATTTGCATTGCTATGTGGCTAGGATGCACAAGCAGCTTCTGCTGATTAAAATGATATGCAGCATGCCTATATACTGTGTGAGACTGTGGCTGTATCTGCATATGAAATGCTACACACAGAATATAGGCATGCCGCATATCATTTTAATCAGCAGAAGCTGCTGATGCCTCTAGACATATCAGATGCCCTAGGCAATTGCCTAGTTTGCCTATGCCTATGGCCGGCTCTGAGTTAACTTTATCGCAGTTCGGAGGGCATCCTTCCTCGGCAGGGGTAGAGTATGTATAAAGGGGGTCATTCTGACCCGATCGCACGCTGCAGTTTATCGCAGCGGTGCGGTCGGGTCAGAACTGCGCATGCCTGACGGCACAGGCCGTCGCTGCGCTACGATCGCCTCTGCCTGATTGACAGGCAGAGGCGGTCGATGGGCGGGGGGGTGCAGAACGGCAGTGTGTGGACGCAGTCCAGCCAACGCAGGCGTGGCCGGACCATGTGGAAGGCGGGCCGCAGCGGCTGCGTGACGGCCCGCCCCCTGGCTAAAGCTGCGCTGGCCGGGAGCTACTCCTAAAGTGCAAAAGCATCGCCGCCGGGGCGGCACTGACATGCGGGACGGGATAGCCCTGTGCTGGGCGTTCCCCCGCATGTCTATAGACATGATCGTAGCCCTCGGAATGACCCCCAAAAGGCAACCATATGCTAAAAAATTTCTCTGCTTTACTATCTTTATTGATAGATGTTTCTAACCAGTCCATGTGAAACAAGTGTTCTATTCTAGGCATGAGTAAAGTCAGAGAAAAGGTGCCAGAGGAGACCCATTGTGACAAAATTGTTTTCTTAGCTTCTTCAGTTTTTGCTAACAACAGTTTTTCCCCCTTAGACAGTCCACAGTGTGAAGGTGTCATATAAATGTTCCACTCGATGGTGATTTTAAACTTTAGCTTTAGATTGTCATTTAGATAAGTTTGCATTAGTGACCAGAATGCTTGAACATCTTTGCAGGCCCACATACAGTGCATTAAGCCTGCATCTGGTTGTGAGCACTTAAAAACAGTTGGAGGTCGGGGAGGCTCCTGTTAGAAAGCGTAATTTAGGTGTAACATATCCTCGATGCAATAACTTATAGTGCATCTCAGCATATGACGTCAAAATGAGACATTTATTTAATTTAATAAAGGAGGACAGAATGTCCTGTATCGATATTCCAGGAATCTCCCCTTTCCATTTTGCCAAACCAGAATTTAGCGTCTCTAAATTTAGCTGACTTTTTACTAAAGAATATATAAATTAAGATGAATAAACTAAAGAAGAGCTCCAACTTATTACCTTATCTATATTACAAGACTTGTCCTTGTTTGATAGGACTGACGCAAGTTTCTGTGTAAAACTACGAAGTTGAAAGTAAACAAAGAGGGGTATAGGGACTTGTGGGTATGACTGTTGCAGTTGGTCATACTGTATGTATGCTTTTGTAGAGTATCTAAGTCTAAAAATTGGTAAATCAAGCGAAGACCTTTCCGGGACTAAGAGGTAAAAATCTCAGATGATAGACCTCTAGTGAATCCAATATTGTGGGTAATTAGAACAAAAATAGTTTGGGAGGCTGAGACCCGTAACTTTTTCCGAGTCAGCCTCCAGGCTGTGCAGGTAGTAGTCAATAATAAGTTTTGGGAGACAGTAGCAGGAAAGGCAGAGGGTCGCATATGTGAAAGGCTAGGTAATGATATCTGGGGGCATAATGCCTGTTCCAGAGTTGTGTTAGCATAACATTCTGCATCCCTCAGCCAGTCCAGTGTGTACCTATAATTTGCCGCTAAGGCGTATGTACGACCCCTCCCAAGGCAGGATTTTGACTAAGCTTAAACAAAGAAATACATGTTTTTTTTTATCTGCCCAGATAAATTTACTTACAGCCGTATTAAAAACTTTCAAGTCTGTGTCTGAGATCAGCAAAGGTAGCATCTGTAGTGGGTACAGTAGCCGTGGAAAAGAAATCAACTTTATGAGCTGACATCTGCCTAAATAAGATAAAGGTAAGTGCTTCCAAGCACAGAAATCGGACTGTATACGACTAATTATAGCAGGAAAGTTAGCCCTATACAAATTGAACGGACTGGCAGGGATATTTAATTCCAGATATTTCAAAGAAGAGGTGACCCATCAAAAGGGGAACTTGTCACCCCACTGTAATTTGGCAGCTCTGTGCAGAGCCAAGGCATCAGATTTATCTCTATTAATGAGAAATCCCGATATCTGATAAAAGTCCTCCAAAATTTTAAGCAAACTAGGCATAGCTTCATGGGGGTTCTCAAAAAATAGTAATAGATCATCTGCATAATAGAGATGAGCGCCTGAAATTTTTCGGGTTTTGTGTTTTGGTTTTGGGTTCGGTTCCGCGGCCGTGTTTTGGGTTCGACCGCGTTTTGGCAAAACCTCACCGAATTTTTTTTGTCGGATTCGGGTGTGTTTTGGATTCGGGTGTTTTTTCAAAAAACCCTAAAAAACAGCTTAAATCATAGAATTTGGGGGTCATTTTGATCCCAAAGTATTATTAACCTCAAAAACCATAATTTCCACTCATTTTCAGTCTATTCTGAATACCTCACACCTCACAATATTATTTTTAGTCCTAAAATTTGCACCGAGGTCGCTGTGTGAGTAAGATAAGCGACCCTAGTGGCCGACACAAACACCGGGCCCATCTAGGAGTGGCACTGCAGTGTCACGCAGGATGTCCCTTCCAAAAAACCCTCCCCAAACAGCACATGACGCAAAGAAAAAAAGAGGCGCAATGAGGTAGCTGTGTGAGTAAGATTAGCGACCCTAGTGGCCGACACAAACACCGGGCCCATCTAGGAGTGGCACTGCAGTGTCACGCAGGATGTCCCTTCCAAAAAACCCTCCCCAAACAGCACATGACGCAAAGAAAAAAAGAGGCGCAATGAGGTAGCTGACTGTGTGAGTAAGATAAGCGACCCTAGTGGCCGACACAAACACCGGGCCCATCTAGGAGTGGCACTGCAGTGTCACGCAGGATGGCCCTTCCAAAAAACCCTCCCCAAACAGCACATGACGCAAAGAAAAAAAGAGGCGCAATGAGGTAGCTGACTGTGTGAGTAAGATAAGCGACCCTAGTGTCCGACACAAACACCGGGCCCATCTAGGAGTGGCACTGCAGTGTCACGCAGGATGTCCCTTCCAAAAAACCCTCCCCAAACAGCACATGACGCAAAGAAAAAAAGAGGCGCAATGAGGTAGCTGACTGTGTGAGTAAGATAAGCGACCCTAGTGGCCGACACAAACACCGGGCCCATCTAGGAGTGGCACTGCAGTGTCACGCAGGATGTCCCTTCCAAAAAACCCTCCCCAAACAGCACATGACGCAAAGAAAAAAAGAGGCGCAATGAGGTAGCTGACTGTGTGAGTAAGATAAGCGACCCTAGTGGCCGACACAAACACCGGGCCCATCTAGGAGTGGCACTGCAGTGTCACGCAGGATGGCCCTTCCAAAAAACCCTCCCCAAACAGCACATGACGCAAAGAAAAAAAGAGGCGCAATGAGGTAGCTGACTGTGTGAGTAAGATAAGCGACCCTAGTGGCCGACAAACACCGGGCCCGTCTAGGAGTGGCACTGCAGTGTCACGCAGGATGTCCCTTCCAAAAAACCCTCCCCAAACAGCACATGACGCAAAGAAAAAAAGAGGCGCAATGAGGTAGCTGACTGTGTGAGTAAGATAAGCGACCCTAGTGGCCGACACAAACACCGGGCCCATCTAGGAGTGGCACTGCAGTGTCACGCAGGATGGCCCTTCCAAAAAACCCTCCCCAAACAGCACATGACGCAAAGAAAAAAAGAGGCGCAATGAGGTAGCTGACTGTGTGAGTAAGATAAGCGACCCTAGTGGCCGACACAAACACCGGGCCCATCTAGGAGTGGCACTGCAGTGTCACGCAGGATGTCCCTTCCAAAAAACCCTCCCCAAACAGCACATGACGCAAAGAAAAAAAGAGGCGCAATGAGGTAGCTGTGTGAGTAAGATTAGCGACCCTAGTGGCCGACACAAACACCGGGCCCATCTAGGAGTGGCACTGCAGTGTCACGCAGGATGTCCCTTCCAAAAAACCCTCCCCAAACAGCACATGACGCAAAGAAAAAAAGAGGCGCAATGAGGTAGCTGACTGTGTGAGTAAGATA
This sequence comes from Pseudophryne corroboree, assembly GCF_028390025.1. Taxonomy (NCBI): domain Eukaryota; kingdom Metazoa; phylum Chordata; class Amphibia; order Anura; family Myobatrachidae; genus Pseudophryne; species Pseudophryne corroboree. Next base: position 308,763,069 of record NC_086447.1, on the reverse strand, counting down.
AGCGACCCTAGTGGCCGACACAAACACCGGGCCCATCTAGGAGTGGCACTGCAGTGTCACGCAGGATGGCCCTTCCAAAAAACCCTCCCCAAACAGCACATGACGCAAAGAAAAAAAGAGGCGCAATGAGGTAGCTGACTGTGTGAGTAAGATAAGCGACCCTAGTGTCCGACACAAACACCGGGCCCATCTAGGAGTGGCACTGCAGTGTCACGCAGGATGTCCCTTCCAAAAAACCCTCCCCAAACAGCACATGACGCAAAGAAAAAAAGAGGTGCAATGAGGTAGCTGACTGTGTGAGTAAGATAAGCGACCCTAGTGGCCGACACAAACACCGGGCCCATCTAGGAGTGGCATTGCAGTGTCACGCAGGATGTCCCTTCCAAAAAACCCTCCCCAAACAGCACATGACGCAAAGAAAAAAAGAGGCGCAATGAGGTAGCTGACTGTGTGAGTAAGATAAGCGACCCTAGTGGCCGACACAAACACCGGGCCCATCTAGGAGTGGCACTGCAGTGTCACGCAGGATGTCCCTTCCAAAAAACCCTCCCCAAACAGCACATGACGCAAAGAAAAAAAGAGGCGCAATGAGGTAGCTGACTGTGTGAGTAAGATAAGCGACCCTAGTGGCCGACACAAACACCGGGCCCATCTAGGAGTGGCACTGCAGTGTCACGCAGGATGGCCCTTCCAAAAAACCCTCCCCAAACAGCACATGACGCAAAGAAAAAAAGAGGCGCAATGAGGTAGCTGACTGTGTGAGTAAGATAAGCGACCCTAGTGGCCGACACAAACACCGGGCCCATCTAGGAGTGGCACTGCAGTGTCACGCAGGATGTCCCTTCCAAAAAACCCTCCCCAAACAGCACATGACGCAAAGAAAAAAAGAGGCGCAATGAGGTAGCTGACTGTGTGAGTAAGATAAGCGACCCTAGTGGCCGACACAAACACCGGGCCCATCTAGGAGTGGCACTGCAGTGTCACGCAGGATGGCCCTTCCAAAAAACCCTCCCCAAACAGCACATGACGCAAAGAAAAAAAGAGGCGCAATGAGGTAGCTGACTGTGTGAGTAAGATAAGCGACCCTAGTGGCCGACACAAACACCGGGCCCATCTAGGAGTGGCACTGCAGTGTCACGCAGGATGTCCCTTCCAAAAAACCCTCCCCAAACAGCACATGACGCAAAGAAAAATAAAAGAAAAAAGAGGTGCAAGATGGAATTGTCCTTGGGCCCTCCCACCCACCCTTATGTTGTATAAACAAAACAGGACATGCACACTTTAACCAACCCATCATTTCAGTGACAGGGTCTGCCACACGACTGTGACTGATATGATGGGTTGGTTTGGACCCCCCCCAAAAAAGAAGCAATTAATCTCTCCTTGCACAAACTGGCTCTACAGAGGCAAGATGTCCACCTCATCATCATCCTCCGATATATCACCGTGTACATCCCCCTCCTCACAGATTATCAATTCGTCCCCACTGGAATCCACCATCTCAGCTCCCTGTGTACTTTGTGGAGGCAATTGCTGCTGGTCAATGTCTCCGCGGAGGAATTGATTATAATTCATTTTAATGAACATCATCTTCTCCACATTTTCTGGATGTAACCTCGTACGCCGATTGCTGACAAGGTGAGCGGCGGCACTAAACACTCTTTCGGAGTACACACTTGTGGGAGGGCAACTTAGGTAGAATAAAGCCAGTTTGTGCAAGGGCCTCCAAATTGCCTCTTTTTCCTGCCAGTATAAGTACGGACTGTGTGACGTGCCTACTTGGATGCGGTCACTCATATAATCCTCCACCATTCTTTCAATGTTGAGAGAATCATATGCAGTGACAGTAGACGACATGTCCGTAATCGTTGTCAGGTCCTTCAGTCCGGACCAGATGTCAGCATCAGCAGTCGCTCCAGACTGCCCTGCATCACCGCCAGCGGGTGGGCTCGGAATTCTGAGCCTTTTCCTCGCACCCCCAGTTGCGGGAGAATGTGAAGGAGGAGATGTTGACAGGTCGCGTTCCGCTTGACTTGACAATTTTCTCACCAGCAGGTCTTTCAACCCCAGCAGACTTGTGTCTGCCGGAAAGAGAGATCCAAGGTAGGCTTTAAATCTAGGATCGAGCATGGTGGCCAAAATGTAGTGCTCTGATTTCAACAGATTGACCACCCGTGAATCCTTGTTAAGCGAATTAAGGGCTCCATCCACAAGTCCCACATGCCTAGCGGAATCGCTCCGTGTTAGCTCCTCCTTCAATGTCTCCAGCTTCTTCTGCAAAAGCCTGATGAGGGGAATGACCTGACTCAGGCTGGCAGTGTCTGAACTGACTTCACGTGTGGCAAGTTCAAAGGGCATCAGAACCTTGCACAACGTTGAAATCATTCTCCACTGCGCTTGAGACAGGTGCATTCCACCTCCTATATCGTGCTCAATTGTATAGGCTTGAATGGCCTTTTGCTGCTCCTCCAACCTCTGAAGCATATAGAGGGTTGAATTCCACCTCGTTACCACTTCTTGCTTCAGATGATGGCAGGGCAGGTTCAGTAGTTTTTGGTGGTGCTCCAGTCTTCTGTACGTGGTGCCTGTACGCCGAAAGTGTCCCGCAATTCTTCTGGCCACCGACAGCATCTCTTGCACGCCCCTGTCGTTTTTTAAAAAATTCTGCACCACCAAATTCAAGGTATGTGCAAAACATGGGACGTGCTGGAATTTGCCCATATTTAATGCACACACAATATTGCTGGCGTTGTCCGATGCCACAAATCCACAGGAGAGTCCAATTGGGGTAAGCCATTCCGCGATGATCTTCCTCAGTTGCCGTAAGAGGTTTTCAGCTGTGTGCGTATTCTGGAAAGCGGTGATACAAAGCGTAGCCTGCCTAGGAAAGAGTTGGCGTTTGCGAGATGCTGCTACTGGTGCCGCCGCTGCTGTTCTTGCGGCGGGAGTCCATACATCTACCCAGTGGGCTGTCACAGTCATATAGTCCTGACCCTGCCCTGCTCCACTTGTCCACATGTCCGTGGTTAAGTGGACATTGGGTACAGCTGCATTTTTTAGGACACTGGTGACTCTTTTTCTGAGGTCTGTGTACATTTTCGGTATCGCCTGCCTAGAGAAATGGAACCTAGATGGTATTTGGTACCGGGGACACAGTACCTCCAACAAGTCTCTAGTTGGCTCTGCAGTAATGATGGATACCGGAACCACGTTTCTCACCACCCAGGATGCCAAGGCCTCAGTTATCCGCTTTGCTGTAGGATGACTGCTGTGATATTTCATCTTCCTCGCAAAGGACTGTTGGACAGTCAATTGCTTGGTGGAAGTAGTAAAAGTGGTCTTACGACTTCCCCTCTGGGATGACCATCGACTCCCAGCAGCAACAACAGCAGCGCCAGCAGCAGTAGGCGTTACATGCAAGGATGCATCGGAGGAATCCCAGGCAGGAGAGGAATCGTCAGAATTGCCAGTGACATGGCCTGCAGGACTATTGGCATTCCTGGGGAAGGAGGAAATTGACACTGAGGGAGTTGGTGGGGTGGTTTGCGTGAGCTTGGTTACAAGAGGAAGGGATTTACTGGTCAGTGGACTGCTTCCGCTGTCACCCAAAGTTTTTGAACTTGTCACTGACTTATTATGAATGCGCTGCAGGTGACGTATAAGGGAGGATGTTCCGAGGTGGTTAACGTCCTTACCCCTACTTATTACAGCTTGACAAAGGGAACACACGGCTTGACACCTGTTGTCCGCATTTCTGTTGAAATAGTTCCACACCGAAGAGCTGATTTTTTTGGTATTTTCACCAGGCATGTCAACGGCCATATTCCTCCCACGGACAACAGGTGTCTCCCCGGGTGCCTGACTTAAACAAACCACCTCACCATCAGAATCCTCCTGGTCAATTTCCTCCCCAGCGCCAGCAACACCCATATCCTCCTCATCCTGGTGTACTTCAACACTGACATCTTCAATCTGACTATCAGGAACTGGACTGCGGGTGCTCCTTCCAGAACTTGCAGGGGGCGTGCAAATGGTGGAAGGCGCATGCTCTTCACGTCCAGTGTTGGGAAGGTCAGGCATCGCAACCGACACAATTGGACTCTCCTTGTGGATTTGGGATTTCGAAGAACGCACAGTTCTTTGCGGTGCTACTGCTTTTGCCAGCTTGAGTCTTTTCATTTTTCTAGCGAGAGGCTGAGTGCCTCCATCCTCATGTGAAGCTGAACCACTAGCCATGAACATAGGCCAGGGCCTCAGCCGTTCCTTGCCACTCCGTGTGGTAAATGGCATATTGGCAAGTTTACGCTTCTCCTCCGACAATTTTATTTTAGGTTTTGGAGTCCTTTTTTTACTGATATTTGGTGTTTTGGATTTGACATGCTCTGTACTATGACATTGGGCATCGGCCTTGGCAGACGACGTTGCTGGCATTTCATCGTCTCGGCCATGACTAGTGGCAGCAGCTTCAGCACGAGGTGGAAGTGGATCTTGATCTTTCCCTAATTTTGGAACCTCAACATTTTTGTTCTCCATATTTTAATAGGCACAACTAAAAGGCACCTCAGGTAAACAATGGAGATGGATGGATACTAGTATACAATTATGGATGGACTGCCGAGTGCCGACACAGAGGTAGCTACAGCCGTGGACTATTGTACTGTACTGTGTCTGCTGCTAATATAGACTGGATGATAATGAGATGTAGTATGTATGTATAAAGAAGAAAGAAAAAAAAACCACGGGTAGGTGGTATACAATTATGGACGGACTGCCGAGTGCCGACACAGAGGTAGCTACAGCCGTGGACTACCGTACTGTGTCTGCTGCTAATATAGACTGGTTGATAAAGAGATGTAGTATGTATGTATAAAGAAGAAAGAAAAAAAAACCACGGGTAGGTGGTATACAATTATGGACGGAGTGCCGACACAGAGGTAGCTACAGCCGTGGACTACCGTACTGTGTCTGCTGCTAATATAGACTGGTTGATAAAGAGATGTAGTATGTATGTATAAAGAAGAAAGAAAAAAAAAACACGGGTAGGTGGTATACAATTACGGACGGACTGCCGAGTGCCGACACAGAGGTAGCTACAGCCGTGGACTACCGTACTGTGTCTGCTGCTAATATAGACTGGATGATAATGAGATGTAGTATGTATAAAGAAGATAGAAAAAAAAACCCACGGGTAGGTGGTATACAATTATGGATGGACTGCCGAGTGCCGACACAGAGGTAGCTACAGCCGTGGACTACCGTACTGTACTGTGTCTGCTGCTAATATAGACTGGTTGATAATGAGATGTAGTATGTATGTATAAAGAAGAAAGAAAAAAAAACCACGGGTAGGTGGTGTACAATTATGGACGGACTGCCGAGTGCCGACACAGAGGTAGCTACAGCCGTGGACTACCGTACTGTACTGTGTCTGCTGCTAATATAGACTGGATGATAATGAGATGTAGTATGTATGTATAAAGAAGAAAGAAAAAAAAACCACGGGTAGGTGGTATACAATTATGGACGGACTGCCGAGTGCCGACACAGAGGTAGCTACAGCCGTGGACTACCGTACTGTACTGTGTCTGCTGCTAATATAGACTGGATGATAATGAGATGTAGTATGTATAAAGAAGAAAGAAAAAAAAACCACGGGTAGGTGGTATACAATTATGGATGGACTGCCGAGTGCCGACACAGAGGTAGCTACAGCCGTGGACTACCGTACTGTACTGTGTCTGCTGCTAATATAGACTGGATGATAATGAGATGTAGTATGTATAAAGAAGAAAGAAAAAAAAACCACGGGTAGGTGGTATACAATTATGGATGGACTGCCGAGTGCCGACACAGAGGTAGCTACAGCCGTGGACTACCGTACTGTACTGTGGGGGTAATTCCAAGCTGATCGCAGCAGGATTTTTGTTAGCAATTGGGCAAAACCATGTGCACTGCAGGGGAGGCAGATATAACATGTGCAGAGAGAGTTAGATTTGGGTGGGGTGTGTTCAATCTGCAATCTAATTTGCACTGTAAAAATAAAGCAGCCAGTATTTACCCTGCACAGAAACAAAATAACCCACCCAAATCTAACTCTCTCTACACATGTTATATCTGCCTCCCCTGCAGTGCACATGGTTTTGCCCAATTGCTATCAAAAATCCTGGTGCGATCAACTTGGAATTACCCCCTGTGTCTGCTGCTAATATAGACTGGTTGATAATGAGATGTAGTATGTATGTATGTATAAAGAAGAAAGAAAAAAAAACCACGGGTAGGTGGTATACAATTATGGACGGACTGCCGAGTGCCGACACAGAGGTAGCTACAGCCGTGGACTACCGTACTGTACTGTGTCTGCTGCTAATATAGACTGGCTGATAATGAGATGTAGTATGTATAAAGAAGAAAGAAAAAAAAAACCACGGGTAGGTGGTATACAATTATGGATGGACTGCCGAGTGCCGACACAGAGGTAGCTACAGCCGTGGACTACCGTACTGTACTGTGTCTGCTGCTAATATAGACTGGATGATAATGAGATGTAGTATGTATAAAGAAGAAAGAAAAAAAAAACCACGGGTAGGTGGTATACAATTATGGATGGACTGCCGAGTGCCGACACAGAGGTAGCTACAGCCGTGAACTACCGTACTGTGTCTGCTGCGACTGGATGATAAATAATGATATAAAAAATATATATATATCACTACTGCAGCCGGACAGGTATATATTATATAATGACGGACCTGCTGGACACTGTCTGTCAGCAGAATTAGTTTTTTATAGAATAAAAAAAAAAACACCACACAAGTCACACGACGAGTGTTTAACTTTTTCAGGCAATCACAATATAGTATACTATACTGGTGGTCAGTGTGGTCAGGTCACTGGTCAGTCACACTGGCAGTGGCACTCCTGCCTGCAGCAAAAGTGTGCACTGTTTAATTTTAATAATATGTATGTACTCCTGGCTCCTGCTATAACCTATAACTGCTCCCCAGTCTCCCCCACAATTAAGCTGTGTGAGCACAGCCAGATATTATACATAGATGATGCAGCACACTGGGCTGAGCACAGATATGGTATGTGACTGAGTCACTGTGTATCGTTTTTTTCAGGCAGAGAACGGATTATATTAAATAAAACTGCACTGGTGGTCACTGGTCAGTGGTCAGTCACTAGTAAACTCTGCACTCTCTAGTACTCCTAAGCTCCAGTAAATCAAGTGTCTCTGTCTCAATCTCACTCTCTCTCTTCTAATCTAAATGGAGAGGACGCCAGCCACGTCCTCTCCCTATCAATCTCAATGCACGTGTGAAAATGGCGGCGACGCGCGGCTCCTTATATAGAATCCGAGTCTCGCGATAGAATCCGAGCCTCGCGAGAATCCGACAGCGTCATGATGACGTTCGGGCGCGCTCGGGTTAACCGAGCAAGGCGGGAAGATCCGAGTCGCTCGGATCCGTGTAAAAAAAGCTGAAGTTCGGGCGGGTTCGGATTCCGAGGAACCGAGCCCGCTCATCTCTACTGCATAAGCAGATACTTTTAACTCATGATTGCCAATGCGAACTCCCCGCCAATCCGTGCAGTCGTGAAAGTGACGTATGAGCGGGTCTAGTGCCAGGTTAAAAAGCAGTGGGGACAGGGGGCAACCCTGTCTAGTCCCTCAATATAACTGAAAGGGGTGTGGTATGTTAGGTAGAATAGACTTAGGTCGACGGTGTCTAGGTTGACTATTATTGGTCGACAGTAAGTAGGTCGACATGGTTTCTATGTCGACGGGGACTCTAGGTCAACATGTACTAGGTCGACATGAGTTTTTTAAAACTTTTTTTTGGTGTCATTTTCTCCAGTGACCGGGAATCCCAATTAGTGCACCATGTCCCCTCGCATACATGTCGACCAAGAGTCCCTGTTGACCTAGAAACCATTGCGACCTAGTTACTGTCGACCAATAGTGGTCATCCATAGACAGTGTCGACCTACTTACTGTCGACCTAAAGACCGGATCCCAATTGAAAGGGTTCAGTATTAAAGTTGTTAACAGTGAGACTCGCCATAGGTGTTCTATATAAAGACCGAAAATAGGAAACAAATTGTGCTCCAAAATTTCTAGAGTGTAGCGTTCTCAGTAAATGCACCCATGACACCCTGTCGAACGCTTTGTCCGCATCACAGCTTATTAGTAGTGTCTTGCCAAAGAACATGGTTTTTTTTTAAAATAACTTCAAGGGTTACAGCATGTTTTAAAGTGTTCTAATTTCAACAGAAATATTGTAGTGCTCTTGAAGTCACACAAAATGGTCGGCTTTTAGTGGGTCCTTTTTGCACAGTACAGCTGTAAAGTATACAACAATGCAATACATTGTGTTTTCTTTTTTTGAATCCCATCTCCCAGATCCCTTTTACAGTACCTTAGGAATAATTCAGACCCAAAAATCTTGAGATGTGCCTGGCTCTGCATAAGCAGCATATGTGCATGGAGTAAACCAAATCATCACTACCAGTATGTATTGTGCAGACGCCTAAATGTGTTTCTGCATATCTGCATGGCCATAATGCTGGAATACATCAAACCATTGCTCCTCCTTACAACTGGAGGGAGGGAAGGGATGGTCTTACGTAGGCGGCATACAGTATGCCACCTGCATCAGACCATCCCTTCCCTCCAGTTGTAAGGAGGAGCAATGGTTTGATGTTCGTTCTCTTTGTGGGCATGGGCAGGGCGAATTTGAGTAAGTTACGCTGACATAACTCTGCATCCTGGTTATTGTCTTCAGTTGTATTAAAAAAAAAAAAAAGTCAGTATTTAAGCAGATGAAACGTATTCTTCTGACCATGCACGGGGCAGATGTTGCTAAATGTGGCAAGTTTCTGGTATGACAGGGCTGTAAATATGTGAACGAGGCTCTTGAAAAATTAAAATATGATTTGAAATATGTTGTGTAACTTTAAGTAATCTTTGCAGTGTGCTAGAAAATACATTGCTTATGCTTTATTATTTATATGTTGGTTTCAGTGCTGTCTAGAAAGATTTTTGCTGATGGCTACATCTCTATATACAGCAGTAAAAATAGAGACTTGCAGACTATAAACTAAACCGATACAAATCTGACCAAAACAATACATCACCCTGCAATATTTATAATGCCCATGTGTTTATCAGTGTGCAGAGAAGAGCACGGAAATATAATTGCTCCTGTGATACATACAGAATCTTGAGAATTGTATTACTGTTTCAAAGATCTCACAGTATAAAATATTTGCCCATGTATACATTCTCATTGTGGGGGGGTTTAAGCAGAAGGATTGGACCTTAAAAGTTATCATTGAAGGATCCCAAAAGCAATGGTGGATGACCAGGAGAGGACCCTTGATGGAGTATAGCAAGTCACAATGTTCACTCTCATTTGTGCTTCATTGTATATATATTCTCCCTGCATTGCTTGCAATGGACATGCAGAAGGTTCTTGTGATCCAGGGGAGTTTTAAGAGAGGAGGGGACCCGCGTGCAGCCTTCGTCGCAGGCCCCCTCCTCTCCGGCAGCAGTAGACTATGGCATAATGCCAGAATCTACTGCGCATGCGCAGGTCTCCGGGAACATGGAGCCCGCACCTTGTTCCCGGGAACATCTCCAGTGCACATGCGCAAATCACTCGGAAATGGCCGCGGCGGCCATTTTCCGAGTGATTTCTGTCCTCAATACAGGGCCGCCATTGCAGGACTCTGGAGAGTTAAGTATATTACGGTGACTCGCCCCGCTACCGCAGCGCTCGTCAAAGGTTACTATTCCCAGTTGTAGTCCACATGGATAGTAAATCATGCAAATTTTGGGAAAACATAGAAAAACCCAAAGAAACAGCCTGCCTCTCAGGCTGCTGTAGCACTTCTCTCTGCCCATTTGTGTGTCAACCATTGTCATGATGACCTTTTGAATCTGTCGACATTAAGCACTGTCAACCTTTTGTACCTGTCAATCTAATGCATCATGACTAGGGGTGTAATTCAGATCTGATCGCAGCAGCAAATTTGTGAGCTAATGGGCAAAACCATGTGCACTGCAGGGGGAGGGGGGGGGGCAGATATAACAAGTGCAGAGAGAGATAGATTTGGGTATCTTATATTGTTTCTGTGCAGGGTAAATACTGGCTGCTTTATTTTTACACTGCAATTTAGATATCAGTTTGAACACACCCCACCCAAATCTAAATATCTCTTCACATGTTATATCTGCCCCCCTTCCTGCAGTGCACATGGTTTTGACCATTAGCTATCAAATTTGCTGCTGCGATCAAATCTGAATTAGGCCCTATATACCTTGCTGGCTGTTGTCTGTCAGAGACAGGGTGGCCTAAAAACTGTTTATATACTGTTCTATAGATTTATCATCTGGATCCCCAATGTCCCTGTGGGGACATTTTGTGGATGGATGAATCAATGCTATGTGTCATATTCTGTAAATGTATAGGGGTTAATGTGTTTTAACATGCTCTCTTTGGTGCTCTAAACATGGTTGTAGAATTGCATGTTTAAATGTATTTATGAGGGGAAATGGGATGCCAATTTTCGTTTCCTATCAGGAGGTATGATGAATGACAAGACCTCTGGATATTGGTCAGTGCACTCCAGGTGAAGTCCTGGATTCTGCAGTTATCCTGTAGAAGTGTGCTAATTAAGGAAACTTCTTTGTGTATCTATGTAAAGCATCAAAAAGTTTTGGAATCAGTGATTTGATTTCCTGTAAATCTGTTACAGATACATGAATGGAAGGAGGAAAACAAGTTGCTCATTTTCAAATTGTTTTCCTAAACCATTTGGGAAGGCAAATGCAAACATTATTGCTGCATAAACAAGATAGATATTTTTAATTTGTGTGATAAATATATTAAAGGAGGACTCTCGCAATTTTCCTTATGTTTGGCAACACTTGAAACCCTTTATAAGATTATATACCGCTGGTATAGGATCCCCACAACATTGCACAAATGTACCCCATCATGTCCAATAATTGCTGGAGATGTCAGACATATATGGTGGGAATGCCCGGTTCTTTCTATCTTTTGGGCCGATCTCTTTAAATGTGCTGAAGCAATATTGAAAGGTGAAGTGACTAGGGACCCTGGTTTTTGGTTGCTATACATCACCACTGCGAACACTACAACTTATAAACACTCAGTGCTTAGGCACCTTAATAATGCCGCAAAAGCAGTAATACCTACCTTATGGAGTCGAAAAAGGCTCCAGGAGGATTGATTGTCATATGAGCTGGAAGATATTATTTCATTCCCAACGGGTAATATTTCAGATTTCTCAGCAATATGGCTGCCTTGGTTAGAATTTAAAGAAACTTCATTATATCAATACTACTTAAGATAATAATATGTCATCCCCATTACTATGAGCAGACTATTTTACAACTAAAAATCGATTCCTCTATATATCTACAATGGCTGACTCATCCTCTACCCGCTGTTTTTAGCATACTGGTTCTCATGCTCCTTTACCTTCCCCTCTTCCCTCACGACCCCCATCTATTTTCCCTCCCCCCCCTTGGACTTTTTTTTCTTTCTTTTCTTTTTTTCTTCTCTCTCCTATCTCTTCTTTAGTTTTGACTTTTGTTATTCAAAAAATCATATATACATTCGGTTTTGTAACTAATGTTGATTTTATTAATGTATACTGTCAATCTTTCGTGTGCCAAATCCAATAAAACCAGTTTATAAAAAAAATAATAATATTAAAGGAGGAATGTAAATGACCATTTCCTTGTGTATTGTGTCTGCTGACTATATATGTATATGTATATATGTATGTGTATATATATATATATATATATATATATATATATATAAGGGGCTGGGGGGCCCTGAATTGTGTGTAGAAAGATATGTTCTAAGAGGAGAAACATATACCTTCTTTAACATCAAGAAGTGATATTACTTCTGTAAAACATCTTGTATGCTGTGAATGGTATCTAAAAGAAGGGGAAAAGGAGAATGACCATAAGGCGGTCATCCGCCAAAGAAGGCTTACTTTGTGGCGCACTCTTTTGTAATTGTCAGTCAAATTTGTAATGATTATGGAATTAAAATTTAACATTTATTGAGTATATTAAAATAATGTGGTCAAAATAAGACATAAACAACATAGATCGGTCAATATTGACCTACAGTGATTAAAAGAGTTCACTGTATGTAAATACAAATAGTGTATACATGGCTAAAGTCCACTATAATATACATATGAAGTTACTAGTGAAAATTTCTATGGACCATTGCCAAACTTCTACCGAAACAATAAATATTTGTAGAACAAAAGTGAAAATAAAATTTGAATAATTTGGTCGGGTAGTAAAGACTCTAAGAGATCTCTCCAAGCAAATAATTGGATCTCATATTGACAACATATACCCGATTAGCGGTAATTGCTCACTCAGCTAGTGCACCTCCCTTTTGATTTAATGAACATGAAATAGCCTGAAGGCATTGGAATATTCTACACTGATAAACGTTTACTTAAGGGATGACAATTAATGCCCAAGGTATTACATCGCATTTTAGAACATATAGATTATGTGCCCTCTGAGGCTTATTACGGCATGTATTTGGTGGGATCATCACCCTTGAAACGCAAGACACTAACAGTGATGAATGTAGGCTCATCTACAAATTCCAATGCCTTCAGGTGTGTTGGCAATTATCACCTATTGTGATTTGATCATTACCTACCACTCCTGCCTTCTTAGAGGACGCTATTTCATGTTCATTAAATCAAAAGGGAGGTGCACTAGCTGAGTGAGCAATTACCGCTAATCGGGTATATGTTGTCAATATGAGATCCAATTATTTGCTTGGAGAGATCTCTTAGAGTCTTTACTACCCGACCAAATTATTCAAATTTTATTTTCACTTTTGTTCTACAAATATTTATTGTTTCGGTAGAAGTTTGGCAATGGTCCATAGAAATTTTCACTAGTAACTTTATATGTATATTATAGTGGACTTTAGCCATGTATACACTATTTGTATTTACATACAGTGAACTCTTTTAATCACTGTAGGTCAATATTGACGATCTACAGATGTAGCCACCTTTATCTTGAGTGGCTGCGGCGTTTGTCCCGTTCGACCATACGCAGCGTACTGGGGCGTAGCGAGGCGCGCCTAGTCACAGAGAGGCTATCTAATCGCACGGAGACAGACATTTGACGTTTGGCGTTACCTTTACGTGTAATACCTGCGATCAGCCACCAGATGTCGCTTTTTACAATCACCACTGCGCATGCGTGTGGTCTCCCGTAAAATACGATACTGAAATACATAATAAGGACTACTTTACTAAGGCGTCTCATTACGCTGCATACAGTAAATACTGTACTCATTACGCTGCATTATTTAATACAGTACTGTATATACGACACCGACGCAAATAGTACAGCATACAGTATATGATCCATCTACAATACTTTATGAATACTGTATGTGAGCGTCCAAGTCCCGCAGACAAAACATACAGTACTGTAAAACCAGTAGTGTACACTGTCGCAAATGGATGTGTGTTACAAGTTCACTATTGCCTCTCAAGATTAGGAATTTTGTACAGTATGTTATCGTCCTAATCCCGTAGCCATTACAGCATAATCAAAACCAACGAATTTATACATTTGTCTGCGGCGAAGTGGTGAAGTGTTTCGCTTCCTATACTCAGAGTCCAGGGTTCGATTCCTTAAGTACGAATGCATGTTAGTTTTTTTCAGACACTTTATTATTTTTTTTATTCACATAAACCAGGGCAAAGCTGCATGAGCGGTTCTATGCGATCGAGTCCGGTGTACCATAATGTGCAGGTTCTATGCAGGTTAAGGTTCTATGCTCCGTACAGTACACATACTGTACAATTCTGTAGCTGGGCAGACTGAATAGAAATGGCTACCACCTATGACTCCTTGCCCCACAGAGGCCCTAGGCTACGGAGCAAGTAATAGTCCAGATTGTACAGACTATGGGGCAATGCTGAAGGAGCGTCACAATCCCCTAGCTCAATTACACTGGGATAAGCGAGGTCTATGCACATTACGGTATACCGAGCTGGATCGCTTAGCAACCTGACAAAATGGCCGCCGACCGTGAACTCCCAGCACGTGGCAGCGCTCGGATATGTAGTGAGATACAGTATGGCATACATTTCACACTCCAGGGGGCAATGCTGAAGGAGCGTCACAATCCCCTAGCTAAAATACACAGTATGCACATTATGGTACACCGGACTCGATCACATACTGTAGCACACTGGCAAAATGGCCGCCGCCCCTGAACCCTTGTGCAGGTTATGGGGCAATGCTGAAGGAGCGTCACAATCCCCTAACCAAAATACACAGGGGAGATAGGGATAAGCTACTGTAGGATTGCATACAGTATTACGGTACACCGGACTCAATCGCATAGCACACTGTCAAAACGACCACTACCCATGAACCCCCACCTCCTGAACCCCCACCTCGTGGCAGGCAGCAGTTGGGTATGGAATGAGAAATGGCATAAGCTGTGCAGGCTACGAGGCGATGCTGAAGGAGCGTCACAATCCCCTAGCCAAAATACACAGAGATAAGCGAGGTCTATGCACATTACAGTACGTTACACCGGGCTCGGTCGCATAGCAAACTGACAAAACACAAGTTTTACAGTACATACAGTAAAGCAGGCCAAAGCTGCAGGAGAGTTTCTACTGTAAAGGTTCTATGCACCGTACGGTAATGTACACATACAATTCTATAGCAGGGCAGACTCAATTGAAATGGCTACCGCCTGTGACTCCTAGCTCCTAGGAGGCACTCAGCTATGGAGCAAATAACAGCACAGATTTTGCAGGCTACGGGGCAATGCTGAAGGAGCGTCACAATCCCCTAGCTACAATACACAGGGGTGATAGAGATAATCGAGTGGCTGGAGGGGGGGTCCCCTTGATTTAAGGGGCCCCCACTCCTCCAGGGTACTCCGGCCAGGTGTGACTAGTTGGGTATTTAATTCCATGGCCGCAGGGACCGGTATAAAAGTGTCCCCCGGCTGTGCATTATCTGTCCAGCTAGTGGAGCCCAGTGCTGATTCAAAAAATATGGGGAACCCCTACGCTTTTTTGTCCCCCTTATTTTTTGCACCAGGACCAGGCGCAGAGCCCGGTGCTGGTTCTAAAAAGATGGGGGATCCCGTGTCCATTTTTTCCGTATTCCTGACGGAATTCGACCGCAATTGCATATACAGTACTGTACCCCTTAATGTCACTGCTTACAGTATACAGTATTTAGACATGAGCTTGTGTACAGTATCTGTCATGAGGTGCTTTTTTCACTGACACTATAACTTTTTTCTATTGTAATATACTGTACAGAGGCGGCAAACTAGCCAAACGGGAATAATCAGCTTCTGCTGAATAAAATGAGATGCTACAGTACATGCCTATATTCTGTGAGTGACTGCGGCTCTATGAAATTAAATCAGAAAATTTAAATATGAAATGCATTACTAATGTGTGGCATTACTGTACTGTGTATAAGGTGTACTACAATATTTTCTGGTGTAACATAAGGAAAGGGCACTACTGCATGGTCTAATGCAGTGGTTCTCAAACTTGGTCCTCAGGACCCCACACAGTGCATGTTTTGCAGGTAAACCAGCAAGTGCACAGATGTATTCATTACTAACTGACACATTTTAGAAGGTCCATACAGTAGGTGGAGCTAATTTTTTCACTTGTGATTCTGTGAGACCTGCAAAACCTGCACTGTGTGGGGTCCTGAGGACTGAGTTTGAGAACCTGTGGTCTAATGTAAATAAAGATGAATGTGGTGGGGTGTAATGTGAATAAGGGGCATTACTGTTAGGAGTAATGTGGTACTATGATATGATGTCATGAGAATAAGAGACACCACTGCATGATATAATGTGAATAAAGTTGCAGTACTGTGTTGTGTCATTTCATCTTCGGGTATTATTGTGTTACCATGCCCCTTCCCAGCAAGAACATACTGTACACTGTTTTGGGCTGGCACTAAATGTGCACATTGTTCTTATTTAGATTATAGGGGGTAGGAGCGCCAAAATGGGTGATGGTGCTGGGAAAGGGGTGCAGGGTTAGAGGCGGAACTACGTAGCATCTGTGCAAGAGGGCATCAGCCAAAATCTAGCCTAGGGCATCATGTTGGTCAGGTTTGGCTCTGATAATACTGTATACTGTACTCTTACTGTACTTTGCATTCAATACAGATACTGTTTGCACACAGGTTTTACATGAATCATTGGCAATGCTGCAGGAGTGTCTCATTAGGCAATCTAAAATATACCACGACTATGGGTGGGGATACAGTAGGGAAGTTCTGTCACCATAAGCTGTCTGCTGTGTATAGCATATTTCCATCTGAGATGCATTTGTGTGTTTGTAATAAGAAAAAAACATTTTACTGTACATTTAGTGGATACAGTATTTCTCCCCCATAATGACGTATCATACTGTACAGGTACCCTCATGTACTGTACCGTACCATACTGTAAAATTAAATATTTATTGGAAAAACATCAATATTAATGTAAAAAAAAAGTATTACAACATCCGATTCCATGTACTGCACTGATCAAAATGTACAGTACTCTTATTCAGGACTTATAAAACTGAAAATAACTGTTCATACACATCAATAACATTACTACTGTATAATATTCTACATTAGTTTATGCAATAATCAGACAAAGGCAATTTTATAATTTTTTTTAATAATGCACCAATTTAAAATTTTAAACAGAAAATACAGTACAGAACTACATATTTGTGGCTTGACCATTTCTTTCGACTACAACAGGTAATACTTTATACAGGTGATTTATATAATTATTACAATGTTCAGGTGTGAGTACTTCTAGCCAAAATTTCTTTATCCCATCCACCAGTTGCTGTTTTGTTGTTGGCTTTGCAACACTCCTAACGTACCTCTTCAATTGAGCCCACACTAATTCGATTGGGTTCATGTCTGGTGATCTATATAAAAATAAAAAAAAAGCGTATAGAAAAAATTAATTACATTACAGTAAATAGAGAAAATTAAACATACAATATTGTACTGTTTATTAAACAATTTTTTTTTTTACAGTACTAGAGTGCTATCCAAAATTTTACTTGTACACTGTTGAAAGAATACTCACTCTGGTGGTGTGCGTTCCCAATTCATACCTTTCTCTTCCATAAATTTGGCTGAGGCGGAGTGTTTAGGATCATTGTCTTGGAATATCCTATGGTGAGTTGGGTAATATTTATTCACAAATGGCACCATACATTCCTCTACTATTGTTTCTTGGAAAAATTTCTTATCCATGATTCCTACAGAAATCAAAAAATGTTGTTCATTAATAAGCAACTCCTTTTATTGTGCAGTTACACGTACTCTACAGTACAGCATGTATTTTTACAGAACACAGGCACAGAATAAAGTATAGTACTGTACCTTCGAAAAATAATAGGGGACCAGCTCCTAATCGTGATATGCCTCCCCATACATGGACTTTCAATGGATGCTTTGGGCGTGGTTTTAAAGAGATATGGTTACGTTTCCTGAATGACATTCTGGAGAACCGCTCAAGGGCAACAGACGATTCATCTGTGAAAATGACATCATCAAATGTTTCACCACTCTCAATCCATCGCCGTGCCTGTTCCACTCTCTTTTCTTTATTCACATCTCTTATCATTGGAGATATCCTGTGAAGAGCCAAAAATAATGAAATCAGATACAGTTATGAAATTACAGATTTACAGATTACTGTATATACAGTAGACTGTGCAGTATACTGTATTATATACCTACTGTATACATTAAACTGTACATACAGTACATTAAGGTACATACAGAGTAATATATATATATATACATACTGTACATACACACACACACACACACACACACACACACACACACACTATACAGTATGTAATCATCACAATAAGCCGGCAATGCTTCATTGCTGTCTGAGTGCCTATACAGTAGGTATCTCTTTTGGGATAGAATATATACAGTATATACACACACACATACTGTATATAGTATAAAGTACACACTCTGTATAATGATTTATGGCATTATTATATCACGTATCAAGGGATTATTAACAGTGCATTTACTGTATGGTTTATACTGCTTTCAGTATTTTACCTTGTTGCGCCAAAGGTCCATCCCATTTTCCGTCGCATCCTTCTGATGCTGGTGGCCGATATGTCCAGGTCATACTTGGAATGGAGAATTCGTTTTATTTGCAGAGCAGTACGCTCATCATCCTCACGAGTTAGTTCCTCCACAATTTGTTGCACTCTCCTACAGTACAATACAGTATGAAAAATATGAATTCATGAACAGCACAATCACAGTTACAATTGATGAAGTTTTTATTTTATTTCAAAAAAATTGTTTATGGTATAAAGCAAGTCATTTAAACATTACAGTAGTGTACAGTACGTACCATGTGCATTTTGTAGGAAATACAAATCTGGGCGTTGTTCTCTCGAATGCATGATAGCGCACCGTTTCTAAAGTGACTATAATGCCACTTTCCTTGAGCCATGCATGGATCTCTTTGATGGTTTTATTTTCTTTTTTCATGTTGGCGATTATCTTGCTCATCGTTTTGTTGATAGTTACTGGCATGTTGTCCAACTATAATTCCTGTATGGAGAAAAAACATTTGTGAATACTGTAGTCTAAAATTTACACATCTGAAAATGCATAAGAGTTTTATGATAGAAGTTAATACTGTACATGTTTACTATCCAGTACCTGATGTTCAAATTTAAGTATTGTATACTGTACAGTACTGAAAATACCACTTCAGTGTTATGGACTGCAATTAGTTTCCTGTATGAAACAGATACAGTACAGTAAATAACCCTCCTTGGAAGTGCATGGGCCCTGTGAGACTTACAGTAGTGTACAGCATAAGGGTCGACTGACATGATGTACAAGCATTACATACAGTACATGTCAGTACTGTATGTAAATTCTTCAATTATTGCCTAACAACAATGCTGCTTACTGTATATTAAATACTGTAGGCCTAGAAATGTGCATCTCAATATAGTAGTTAAAAACACAGGGGCCTATGTGGATAAGTGAGTTCTATGCACACTAAAAATGGCCACCGACCGTGAACCCCCAGCACGTGGCAGCGCTCGGATATGTAGTGAGATACAGTATAGCATACATTTCACAGTCCAGGGGGCAATGCTGAAGGAGCGTCACAATCCCCTAGCTCAATTACACCGGGATAAGCGAGGTCTATGCACATTACGGTATACCGAGCTGGATCGCTTAGCAACCTGACAAAATGGCCGCCGACCGTGAACTCCCAGCACGTGGCAGCGCTCGGATATGTAGTGAGATACAGTATGGCATACATTTCACACTCCAGGGGGCAATGCTGAAGGAGCGTCACAATCCCCTAGCTCAATTACAGTGGGATAAGCGAGGTCTATGCACATTACGGTATACCGAGCTGGATCGCTTAGCAACCTGACAAAATGGCCGCCGACCGTGAACTCCCAGCACGTGGCAGCGCTCGGATATGTAGTGAGATACAGTATGGCATACATTTCACACTCCAGGGGGCAATGCTGAAGGAGCGTCACAATCCCCTAGCTCAATTACACTGGGATAAGCGAGGTCTATGCACATTACGGTATACCGAGCTGGATCGCTTAGCAACCTGACAAAATGGCCGCCGACCGTGAACTCCCAGCACGTGGCAGCGCTCAAATATGGAGTGAGAGATGGTATACATTTTAAAATACACCGGGATAAGTTGTACAGGCCAGGGAGCAATGCACAGGGACATTCATCATTTACGTATATAAATAATTGTAAACCGTAAATGAAAGAATTACCGGTCAAATACTGTATGACGAAACTGTGTCAATGAGCTGGAACATGTGAGCCTAGCAGAAGTTTTCGAAGGCAGAAACAGAGAGCAAATTATGAGGAGATTTCTGAAAGGTCGGAGAAGATCCACACAGCAAGTCTGCTTACGAGGAAACAGCTTTGCAAAGTGGGTAGCGGGGCGGTGACTGAGACGCTCTTTTATTCACATTCACACAAAAGGAATTCTTACCGCTGTGATTGGTGCCAATATAGGCGCATTCATCCTTACACCAATCACAGAGCATACTGTACTTTTGAATGTGAATAAAAGAAAGAAAGCACATCGGGTCTCGAACCCTGGACCCCCAGCGAGGGAGGTGGGAGCCTTCACCCCTAGCCCACGACGCCTCATGAGAGATTTCCAATTTCATGTGTGAAAGTACTGCAAACAGCGCCCGGCCCCCGCCCCCCGCCCCATTGCTGTTGGTTTATGCCTTA
This sequence comes from Pseudophryne corroboree, assembly GCF_028390025.1. Lineage (NCBI taxonomy): Eukaryota > Metazoa > Chordata > Amphibia > Anura > Myobatrachidae > Pseudophryne > Pseudophryne corroboree. The sequence continues at coordinate 308,742,680 of NC_086447.1, read as the reverse complement.
GAGGACTCGGACGCTCGCATTTGTAAAGCACGGTGTTTTCCTCCGCCTCCTGCTAGCCTGTTGCCCTTCCCCCATGGGAGCCTGCACAGATCATGCAGTAGACAGGGAGGGAATGCAGGTCATGTGCAATACACAAACGCCCACTGTAGTACTGTTTTGCTCACTTACAGTACTGTACTGGAGGTTGCATTTAGCGTAAAGAATCGCTCCTGCAGATGTACTTTGATTTATGTGAAACCTGTGTGCATCCTTCCATTGGATGTACTGTATTGGAGAGAAAAAAAAAATGTTACAGTGAATGTCACGGGAACACATTAAAAATAAGGTTGGCACTTCCTTCCCATTGGTGTTGGTTTACAGTATGCCGTAGTGTACTCGGACGCTCATGTAATTGCATTTCAAAGGCACAGTATTTTCCATCGTCTCCCCCCTACCCCCATCGCCCTTCCCCCCTGGGGGCCTGCACAGGGAGGAAATTCAGGTCCTGTGCAATACACAAACGCTGAAGATCTACAGTACTGTTTTGCTCAGTTGGTAGCGTCAGAATACACTCATTTCATTCCCGCTGTTTAGGTGCATTTAGCGTAAAGAATCGCTCCTGCAGATGTACTTTGATTTATGTGAAACCTGTGTGCATCCTTCCATTGACTGTCTTACAATGTAAATAAAATAATACAGTGCATTATTACAGAAAAAAAAAAAAAGAAAGAAAGCACATCAGGTCTCGAACCCTGGACCCCCAGCGAGGGAGGTGGGAGCCTTCACCCCTAGCCCACGACGCCTCATGAGAGATTTCCAATTTCATGTGTGAAAGTACTGCAAACAGCGCCCGGCCCCCGCCCCATTGCTGTTGGTTTATGCCTTAGAGGACTCGGACGCTCGCATTTGTAAAGCACGGTGTTTTCCTCCGCCTCCTGCTAGCCTGTTGCCCTTCCCCCATGGGAGCCTGCACAGATCATGCAGTAGACAGGGAGGGAATGCAGGTCATGTGCAATACACAAACGCCCACTGTAGTACTGTTTTGCTCACTTACAGTACTGTACTGTAGGTTGCATTTAGCGTAAAGAATCGCTCCTGCAGATGTACTTTGATTTATGTGAAACCTGTGTGCATCCTTCCATTGACTGTCTTACAATGTAAATAAAATAATACAGTGCATTATTACAGAAAAAAAAAAAAAAAAAAAAGAAAGAAAGCACATCAGGTCTCGAACCCTGGACCCCCAGCGAGGGAGGTGGGAGCCTTCACCCCTAGCCCACGACGCCTCATGAGAGATTTCCAATTTCATGTGTGAAAGTACTGCAAACAGCGCCCGCCCCCCGCCCCATTGCTGTTGGTTTATGCCTTAGAGGACTCGGACGCTCGCATTTGTAAAGCACGGTGTTTTCCTCCGCCTTCTGCTAGTCCTCCATTCCCATTATGCATTAGCGAACTCAGACGCTCATATATTTTAAAAGCACGGTGTTTATACATTGTACTGTACATTCTTCCTTTTACACAATTACTGTAGTTGCGTCTCCATACACATACAGTACTCCATACTTTTTCCACCGCCTCCCGTTACGCCTACAGTATTGCCAGAGCTGTAGATCAATCCGCCGCTATACTGTACGATCGAAAGTACTGGATTAGTGGAGCATTAGCCACACAGTGGTGGAGATGTGTAATGCATGATGAGTATCTAGATCGCCTCAACGCGCCTGCCTGTGATTAAACTCAGCTATCGCATTAGCGTGACTAAATGCCCGTCTCGGCGGAGAAACAGTCAAGATAAAGGTGGCTACATCTGTATGTTGTTTATGTCTTATTTTGACCACATTATTTTAATATATTCAATAAATGTTAAATTTTAATTCCATAATCATTACAAATTTGACTAACAATTACAAAAGAGTGCGCCACAAAGTAAGCCTTCTTTGGCGGATGACCGCCTTATGGTCATTCTCCTTTTCCCCTTCTTTTAGATACTGTACAATGCTTACAGGTGCACCTCCAGCTCAGTTCTATACAGGTTAGGGCATTCTGCCCTTTCGATTTTTCATTCAAAGCTGGTTTTCTAATCAAATATCGTATTTTATTATTATTCACATTAATAGAGCCTGTGCATAGCCCCACAGACTATACGTCTTTCTCCCTTTAAATATGCTGTGAATGGTCCCTGAACATTACGTCCCGAGCCCAAAATCCAATAAAAACAGCTTATACAAAAAAAAAAAATAATATTAAAGGAGGAATGTACATGACCATTTCCTTGTGTATTGTGTCTTCTGACTATATATGTATATATATATATATATATATATATATATATATGGGGCTGGGTGGCCCTGAATTGTGTGTAGAGAGATATGTTCTAAGAGGAGAAACATATACCTTCTTTAACATCAAGAAGTGATATTACTGCTGTAAAACATCTTGTATGCAGTGAATGGTCCCTGAACATTACGTCCCGAACATTACTTCCCAAGCCCGGATCCGAGCCCGACTTGGGCTTTCCCGCCAGACTCGGAAACCAGAACGAGGCAAAACTTCATCATCCCGCTGTCGGATTCTCGTGGGTTTTGGATTCCATATAAGGAGCCGCACGTCGCCACCATGTGTCTGTGTGGGAAAGTGGCATGGCATGTGGGGTGGCAACCTGCTCTTTTGTATCATTCCAGTGCTGTCTTGTGCTGCATCAGTCCAGTGGTGGTGTCTTGTGCTGCATCAGTCCAGTGGTGGAGTCCTGTGCTGCCACAAGTCCAGTGGTGCTGCCGTATAAGTCCAGGGGTACTGCCATATAAGTCCAGTCCAGTGGTGCAACCATATAAGTCCAGTCCAGTGGTGCTGCCGTATAAGTCTAGGGGTACTGCCGTATAAGTCCAGGGGTACTGCCATATAAGTCCAGTCCAGTGGTGCTGCCGTATAAGTCCAGTGGTGCTGCCGTATAAGTCCAGGTGTACTGCCGTATAAGTCCAGTCGAGTGGTGCTGCCGTATAAGTCCAGTTCAGTGGTACTGCCGTATAAGTCCAGGGGTACTGCTGTATAGGTCCAGTCCAGGGGTACTGCCGTATAAGTCCAGTGGTGCTGTATATTATTTACTCCAAATAAAGGGGTTATTAATATTTAATCCAAATAATTTTTACAGGGGTTGCCCTGTGTGTGGTGTAGGGGTAAGCTCTCCTGTGACGCATATGGTTATATAACTTTAGCAAAATAATGGAGAACAAACATAAAAATAAAGGGGTAAATAGGGAAAGATCAAGATCCACTTCCTCCTACTGCTGCTGTTGTTGCTGCTGGGAGTCGATCGTCATCCCAGAGGGGAAGTCGGAAGACCACTTGTACTACTTCAACTAAGCAGTTGACTGTCCAACAGTCCTTTGCGAGGAAGATGAAATAAGACAGCAGTCATCCTGTTGCAAGGCAGATAACTGAGGCCTTGACAGCTATGTTGGTGTTAAAACGTGCGTCCGGTATCCGCCATTAGTGCAGTGGGATTTAGACAATTGATGGAGGTAGTGTGTCCCTGGTACCAATTCCCATCTAGATTACAACTCACTGGGAAAGCGATTCCCAGACTGCACGGGGACATTAAGAAAAGTGTCCTCAGTGTCCTGCGAAATGCGATTGTACCCAGTGTCCACTTAACCACGGACATGTGGACAAGTGGAGCAGGGCAAACTAAGGACTACATGACTGTGACAGCCCACTGGGTAGATGTATTGCCTCCCGCAGCAACATGCCTCCCGCAGCAACAACAGCAGCGGCACCAGTAGCAGCATCTCACAAACGCCAGCTCGTTCCTAGGCAGGCTATGCTGTGTCTCACCGGTTTCCGTAAGAGGCACACCGCTGACAACCTCTTACGGAAACTGAGGAACATCATTGCAGAATGGCTTACCCCACTTAGACTCTCTTGGGGATTTGTGATATCGGACAACGCCACCAATATTGGCCCTCATTCCGAGTTGTTCGCTCGCTAGCTGCTTTTAGCAGCATTGCACACGCTAGGCCGCCGCCCTCTGGGAGTGTATCTTAGCTTAGCAGAATTGCGAACGAAAGATTAGCAGATTTGCGAATAGAAATTTCTTAGCAGTTTCTGAGTAGCTCCAGACTTACTCAGCCATTGCGATCAGTTCAGTCAGTTTCGTTCCTGGTTTGACGTCACAAACACACCCAGCGTTCGCCCAGACACTCCCCCGTTTCTTCAGACACTCCCGCGTTTTTCCCAGAAACGCCAGCGTTTTTTCGCACACTCCCATAAAACAGCCAGTTTCCGCCCAGAAACACCCACTTCCTGTCAATCACACTCCGATCACCAGAACGATGACAAATCCTCGTTATGCCGTGAGTAAGATACCTAACTTTTGAGTAAAATACCTAAGCGCATGCGCTCTGCGACCCTTGCGCATGCGCAGTAAGCGACTAATCACAATATAGCGAAACTCGGCAACGAGCGAACAACTCGGAATGAGGGCCATTGTGCGTGCATTACATCTGGGCAAATTCCAGCACGTCCCATGTTTTACACATACAATTAAATTGGTGGTGCAGTTTTTTTTTTTTAAATGACAGGGGCATGCAGGAGATGCTGTCGGTGGCCCGAAAAATTGCGGGCCACTTTCGACATTCGGCCACTCGATGGGCCAGGTGTTTGTGCCGCCCACTTGGGTCGCTTAGCTTAGTCATCCAGCGACCTCATTGCACCTCTTTTTCTTCTTTGCATTATGTGCTGTTTGGGGCCTAGTTTTTAAAAGTGCCATCCTGTCTGCCACTGCAGTGCCACTCCTAGATTTTCATGGGGTGTGTGCGGCCCACTTGTGTCACTTAGCTCAGTCATCCAGTGACCTTTTGGCCTAAAAACAATATTGTGAGGTGTGAGGTGTTCAGCATAGACTGGAAGTGAGTGGAAATGAATGATATTGAGGTTAATAATACAGTAGGATCAAAATTACCCCCAAAATCTGTGATTTTAGCTGTTTTTATGGGTTATTTTTTCAAAAATCAACCAGATCCAAAACCATAACCCCTAAAGGGTGGTTTTGGCAAAAGCAATCCAGATCCATAACACGAGCGGGGATCCAGAGCCAAAACCAAAACACGAAAAGTGCCCGCCGCACATCACTAGTCCTTAGCAACTTTAGCAAAACTACAACTCATTTTTCTAGTATGTACGGGGCCGCCCAGCACAGGGCAAGGCCGCCCCGCTTGCCAGGTCCCCCCTACTGAACTATAAGCGCATCGCTATACAGTGATGCGCTCACATCTTAAGGGTTGCCTCGTGCCTCCGCAGCCTGCAAAGGCAGTCGCTGGGCAGCCATGTTTTTCAGGTTGCAAACGGTGTGGATATACCTCCATTGTCGGGACCGCACCCCCCGAATGGTGCATCGACGCCCCCCAAAAAGGCATCATAGATGCTTTACAATCCTCTTCCCTGTCAGGGTGTAGGCTGCGTTCAGGTGCAAACGCAGTTTAAGACCTTGCACATGCGTGCAGCGGCGTGTGCGCACGCGCAGAAGTGCTGAAATTACTGAATGGCAATTTCAGCGCTTTTACTACTGATGCTGAATCGGCCCCTTAGTCTTTTATGACTTTTTGAACAACAAACATCTTGCCTTTAAGACGACTTCCTTTCTTCTTGCTGTCCTGTTTTGTGGTTGAGCCAGCGTCTCCAAGCTCCGCCCTCTGCCAGCTACCGACAGGGCCTGGTCCGAAGTGAGCAACCAGTAGGCTGATGTTAACCAGGAATGTGGCAGCAGCGTATCGGTGGTAGGAGTGGAAATCAGAGGTTCCAGGGTCGATGATAGGTTCTGGTGGTGGGAGCAAAATGCCCACACACTGCGCAGTGAGTGGACTCAGTAATATGCGGTTACTGATGGTAATAGGGATTGGCCCAGGTCCCATGGGACTCAAAACCAATCTGTGATCGCTTGGTGACGGGCGCACCCAGCAGTGACATGCAGTGAGATGAGGCAGAGCTTTTCCCGTCATACTAACACTAACATATACTCCAGAGTTTTGACTATATAAAATATATGAAAAATACAAAGGGTAAATTAGAAATATCTTCTTTGTATTATTTTACTCTACTCATTTTTGTAGTAAAAACTTTTGCGTAAAAAGTCTATGGTAGGTGAAGTAGTGCACATCTCTGATCAAAACTCACCAAATTTCCAGCAGTATATACTGCTGCACCATTGCATAATGCCACATGAACCCTTTGGCTCATATATTGTCATAAATCTGGCTCTGGTATTAGCCAGTGCCTCTTGAGCCATTTATCTCACTGCACATACCTAGAATCCGGTCATAGTCCCCCATAATCAGGTCCTTTGGATCTCAGACCAATAGCTATAGCCGGAAATGGTATAACCAACTTCCGCCCACCAACTGACTGCGACCAGAAGTACGTCGTCTGAGCCACTACCAGAAGTCTCTTACATCTGCGACTGAAAGTGTGCATACTACAAGGTCCCTGCAGTAGTTGGAACTCGTCCAACACTTTGCATGAGTTACAACTACTGCAGGGACCTTTTAGTGCAGACACAAGGTGCCCCTCCAATGCCCAAGAGAGAATATAGCACACCGTTATTTATTAACCTCTTTTACACTCTCCAATTCATGTACCTTCTCATCAGTACACAGCATACTAATAGCTGCATTCAACATTAATATACCAACAGCAGAAGAACACTGCTCTCTGAAGCATATGCACTTAGGGCCTAATTCAGACCTGATCGTAGATGTGCGAAAAAACGCACATCTACAATCAAAATCTTTTAGCATGCGGGGCCACGCCCAACACAGGGTAAGTCTGACCCGCATGCCAAGTCCTGCCCCCCCTCCCCGCAGACATGCGAAAGCATCGCACGGATTTTGCACCTGATGAGTAGCTTTCTGTCTATGCAGTGTCTACGCAGTGATGTTACGCAGCCACCTGTAGCCCACCCTTCAAACTATTCGGACACGCCTGCGTTGTCTGGAACCCCCCCTCCCCCCCATAAACGCCGCTGCAACACAGCCGAAATGTGTCGCGACTGCCTCTGCCTGCCAATCAGGCAGGCGCATCTCACTGTGTGCGCCCATGCAGTGCGGCTGCTGCGTATGCTCACACTTCACTGAGCTTCAGCCTGCGTAGGCAGCCGCTGCAGCGACCAGGTCTGAATTAGGCCCCTAATGCTCTCATTGATCGTTCACTTTCCTAGTGATATAAAAGCAGAAATTTGGCATATGGCATATATCTTTTTTTTCTGTCTAGGAAATTATATATTTATGCTTATTTATAAACATGGATTATGTCAATATAAACACATAAGGGTATTGAAATAATTATGGGTATTCATAATTGTGTTATGTGTTTTTAATAGTTCACCAATTTTTAATAACATGTATGTATGGTAACTGCTGCAGAACCACTTACTTTATATCTAGTAGGCTTCATCTGTACTCTCGTTAACCTGAGTGCTCCCCTCTTATGAACCACCCTGGTTAAAAGCAAATGCAGAGCTACTTTTTAATTCTGTGCCTACGGGGTGTTCTTATTGATTCCGTCCAATGTCCTAGATACAACGGATAATCGGGGTAATTCCAAGTTGATCGCAGCAGGAATTTTGTTAGCAGTTGGGCAAAACCATGTGCACTGCAGGGGAGGCAGATATAACATGTGCAGAGAGAGTTAGATTTGGGTGGGGTGTGTTCAATCTGCAATCTAATTTGCAGTGTAAAAATAAAGCAGGCAGTATTTACCCTGCACAGAAACAAAATAACCCACCCAAATCTAACTCTCTCTGCACATGTTAAATCTGCCTCCCCTGCAGTGCACATGGTTTTGCCCAACTGCTAACAAAATTCCTGCTGCGATCAACTCAGAATTACCCCCCATGTGCACTGTAGGAGGGAGCAAATATAACATGTGCAGAGAGAGTTAGATTTGGGTGTGGTGTGTTCAATCTGCAATCTAATTTGCAGTGTAAAAATAAAGCAGCCAGTATTTACCCTGCACAGAAACAAAATAACCCACCCAAATCTAACTCTTTCTGCACATGTTATATCTGCGTCCCCTGCAGTGCACATGGTTTTGCACAACTGCTAACAAAATTCCTGCTGCGATCAACTTGGAATTACCCCCATTGTTACACGTAAGCCCCATACACACTAGACGAGAAAGATAAATTTCTCTATCGTCCTAGTGGATGCTGGGGTTCCTGAAAGGACCATGGGGAATAGCGGCTCCGCAGGAGACAGGGCACAAAAAGTAAAGCTTTCCGATCAGGTGGTGTGCACTGGCTCCTCCCCCTATGACCCTCCTCCAAGCCTCAGTTAGATTTTTGTGCCCGGCCGAGAAGGGTGCAATCTAGGTGGCTCTCCTAAAGAGCTGCTTAGAGAAAGTTTAGCTTAGGTTTTTTATTTTACAGTGAGTCCTGCTGGCAACAGGATCACTGCAACGAGGGACTTAGGGGAGAAGAAGTGAACTCACCTGCGTGCAGGATGGATTGGCTTCTTGGCTACTGGACATCAGCTCCAGAGGGACGATCACAGGTACAGCCTGGATGGTCACCGGAGCCTCGCCGCCGGCCCCCTTGCAGATGCTGAAACATGAAGAGGTCCAGAATCGGCGGCAGAAGACTCCTCAGTCTTCTAAAGGTAGCGCACAGCACTGCAGCTGTGCGCCATTTTCCTCTCAGCACACTTCACACGGCAGTCACTGAGGGTGCAGGGCGCTGGGAGGGGAGCGCCCTGGGAGGCAAATGAAAACCTATTTGGCTAAAAAATACCTCACATATACCGGGGGCTATATGGAGATATTTAACCCCTGCCAGAATACTGCCAGAATACACTAAAGAGCGGGAGACGAGCCCGCCGAAAAAGGGGCGGGGCCTATCTCCTCAGCACACAGCGCCATTTTCCTTACACAGCTCCGCTGGTCAGGACGGCTCCCAGGTCTCTCCCCTGCACTGCACTACAGAAACAGGGTAAAACAAGAGAGGGGGGGCAAAATAGTGGCAAAAATTATATTATAAAAGCAGCTATACAGGGAGCACTTATTATAAGGCTATCCCTGTCATATATAGCGCTTTTGGTGTGTGCTGGCAAACTCTCCCTCTGTCTCCCCAAAGGGCTAGTGGGGTCCTGTCTTCGTTAAGAGCATTCCCTGTGTGTCTGCTGTGTGTCGGTACGTGTGTGTCGACATGTATGAGGACGATATTGGTGTGGAGGCGGAGCAATTGCCAAATATGGGGATGTCACCTCCTAGGGGGTCGACACCAGAATGGATGCCTTTATTTATGGAATTACGGGATAGTGTCAACACGCTAAAGCAGTCGTTTGACGACATGAGACGGCCGGACAATCAGTTAGTGCCTGTCCAGGCGCCTCAAACACCGTCAGGGGCTGTAAAACGCCCTTTGCCTCAGTCGGTCGACACAGACCCAGACACAAGCACTGATTCCAGTGGCGACGGTGACGAATCAACCGTATTTTCCAGTAGGGCCACACGTTATATGATTTTGGCAATGAAGGAGGCGTTACATTTAGCTGATACTACAGGTACCACTAAACAGGGTATTATGTGGGGTGTGAAAAAACTACCTATAGTTTTTCCTGAATCAGAAGAACTAAATGATGTATGTGATGAAGCGTGGGTTGCCCCCGATAAAAAGATGCTAATTTCAAAGAAGTTATTGGCTTTATACCCTTTCCCGCCAGAGGTTAGGGCGCGCTGGGAAACACCTCCTAGGGTGGACAAGGCGCTCACACGCTTATCTAAACAAGTGGCGTTACCCTCTCCTGAGACGGCCGCACTTAAAGATCCAGCAGATAGGAGGATGGAAAATATCCAAAAAAGTATATACACACATACAGGTGTTATACTACGACCAGCTATAGCGACAGCCTGGATGTGCAGTGCTGGAGTAGCTTGGTCAGAGTCCCTGATTGAAAATATTGATACCCTGGATAGGGACAATGTTTTACTGTCTTTAGAGCAAATAAAGGATGCATTTCTTTATATGCGTGATGCACAGAGGGATATCTGCACACTGGCATCACGGGTAAGTGCTATGTCCATTTCGGCCAGAAGAAGTTTATGGACGCGACAGTGGTCAGGCGATGCGGACTCAAAACGGCATATGGAAGTTTTGCCGTATAAAGGGGAGGAGTTATTTGGAGTCGGTCTATCAGATTTGGTGGCCACGGCTACAGCCGGGAAATCCACCTTTTTACCTCAAGCTACTCCCCAACAGAAAAAGACACCGACTTTTCAACCGCAGCCCTTTCGTTCCTTTAAAAACAAGAGAGCAAAGGGATATTCATATATTCATATCTGCCACGAGGCAGAGGAAGGGGGAAGAGACACCAACAGGCAGCTCCTTCCCAGGAACAGAAGCCCTCCCCCGCTTCTACAAAAGCCTCAGCATGACGCTGGGGCTTCTCAAGCGGACTCGGGGGCGGTGGGCGGTCGTCTCAAGAATTTCAGCGCGCAGTGGGCTCACTCGCAGGTAGATCCCTGGATCCTGCAGATAATATCTCAGGGGTACAGGTTGGAACTAGAGACAGATCCGCCTCGCCGTTTCCTGAAGTCTGCTTTACCAACGTCCCCCTCCGAAAGGGAGACGGTTTTGGAAGCCATTCACAAGCTGTACTCTCAGCAGGTGATAGTCAAGGTACCTCTTCTACAATAGGGAAAGGGGTATTATTCCACTCTATTTGTGGTACCGAAGCCGGACGGCTCGGTAAGACCTATTCTAAATCTGAAGTCCTTGAACCTGTACATAAAGAAGTTCAAGTTCAAAATGGAGTCACTCAGAGCAGTGATAGCGAACCTGGAAGAAGGGGACTTTATGGTGTCCTTGGACATCAAGGATGCGTACCTCCACGTTCCAATTTACCCCTCACACCAGGGGTACCTCAGGTTCGTTGTACAAAACTGTCACTATCGGTTTCAGACGCTGCCGTTCGGATTGTCCACGGCACCTCGGGTCTTTACAAAGGTAATGGCCGAGATGATGATTCTTCTTCGAAGAAAAGGCGTATTAATTATCCCATACTTGGACGATCTCCTAATAAGGGCAAGGTCCAGAGAACAGCTAGAGATGGGATTAGCACTGTCTCAAGAAGTGCTAAAACAGCACGGCTGGATTCTGAATATTCCAAAATCCCAGTTAATGCCGACAACTCGTCTGCTGTTCCTAGGGATGATTCTGGACACGGTTCAGAAAAAGGTTTTTCTCCCGGAGGAAAAAGCCAAGGAGTTATCCGAGCTTGTCAGGAACCTCCTAAAACCAGGAAAGGTGTCTGTACATCAATGCACAAGAGTCCTGGGAAAAATGGTGGCTTCTTACGAAGCAATTCCATTCGGCAGATTCCATGCACGAATTTTCCAGAGGGATCTGTTGGACAAATGGTCAGGGTCACATCTTCAGATGCACCAGCGGATAACCCTGTCTCCAAGGACAAGGGTATCTCTTCTGTGGTGGTTGCAGAGTGCTCATCTATTGGAGGGCCGCAGATTCGGCATACAGGATTGGATCCTGGTGACCACGGACGCCAGCCTGAGAGGCTGGGGAGCAGTCACACAAGGAAGAAACTTCCAGGGAGTGTGGACGAGCCTGGAAACGTCTCTTCACATAAACATTCTGGAACTAAGAGCAATCTACAATGCTCTAAGCCAGGCAGAACCTCTGCTTCAAGGAAAACCGGTGTTGATCCAGTCGGACAACATCACGGCAGTCGCCCATGTAAACAGACAGGGCGGCACAAGAAGCAGGAGTGCAATGGCAGAAGCTGCAAGGATTCTTCGCTGGGCAGAGAATCATGTGATAGCACTGTCAGCAGTGTTCATCCCGGGAGTGGACAACTGGGAAGCAGACTTCCTCAGCAGACACGACCTTCACCCGGGAGAGTGGGGACTTCATCCGGAAGTCTTCCACATGCTGGTAACCCGTTGGGAAAGACCAATGGTGGACATGATGGCGTCTCGCCTCAACAAAAAACTGGACAGGTATTGCGCCAGGTCAAGAGATCCGCAGGCAATAGCTGTGGACGCGCTGGTAACGCCTTGGGTGTACCAGTCGGTGTATGTGTTTCCTCCTCTGCCTCTCATACCAAAAGTATTGAGAATTATACGGCAAAGAGGCGTAAGAACGATACTAGTGGTTCCGGATTGGCCAAGAAGGACTTGGTACCCGGAACTTCAAGAGATGATCACGGAAGATCCGTGGCCTCTACCTCTAAGGAGGGACTTGCTTCAGCAGGGTCCCTGTCTGTTTCAAGACTTACCGCGGCTGCGTTTGACGGCATGGCGGTTGAGCGCCGGATCCTAAAGGAAAAAGGCATGCCGGAAGAAGTCATTCCTACTTTGATTAAAGCAAGGAAGGAAGTAACCGTGCAACACTATCACCGCATTTGGCGAAGATATGTTGCGTGGTGCGAGGATCGGAGTGCTCCGACGGAGGAATTTCAACTGGGTCGATTCCTACATTTCCTGCAATCAGGATTGTCTATGGGTCTCAAATTGGGATCTATTAAGGTTCAAATTTCGGCCCTGTCGATTTTCTTTCAAAAAGAATTGGCTTCAGTTCCTGAAGTCCAGACTTTTGTTAAGGGAGTGCTGCATATACAGCCTCCTGTGGTGCCTCCAGTGGCACCGTGGGATCTCAATGTGGTTTTGGAATTTCTAAAATCTCATTGGTTTGAACCACTAAAAAAGGTGGATTTAAAATATCTCACATGGAAAGTGACCATGTTACTAGCCCTGGCTTCGGCCAGGAGAGTGTCAGAACTGGCAGCTTTATCTTACAAAAGCCCATATCTGATTTTCCATTCGGACAGGGCAGAACTGCGGACTCGTCCGCATTTTCTCCCTAAGGTGGTGTCAGCATTTCATCTGAACCAGCCTATTGTAGTGCCTGCGGCTACAAGTGACTTGGAGGACTCCAAGTTACTGGACGTTGTCAGAGCATTAAAAATATATATTGCAGGGACAGCTGGAGTCAGAAAATCTGACTCGTTGTTTATATTGTATGCACCCAACAAGATGGGTGCTCCTGCGTCTAAGCAGACGATTGCTCGTTGGATCTGTAGCACAATCCAACTTGCACATTCTGTGGCAGGCCTGCCACAGCCTAAATCTGTAAAGGCCCACTCCACAAGGAAGGTGGGCTCATCTTGGGCGGCTGCCCGAGGGGTCTCGGCATTACAACTTTGCCGAGCAGCTACGTGGTCAGGGGAGAACACGTTTGTAAAATTTTACAAATTTGATACTCTGGCTAAGGAGGACCTGGAGTTCTCTCATTCGGTGCTGCAGAGTCATCCGCACTCTCCCGCCCGTTTGGGAGCTTTGGTATAATCCCCATGGTCCTTTCAGGAACCCCAGCATCCACTAGGACGATAGAGAAAATAAGAATTTACTTACCGATAATTCTATTTCTCGGAGTCCGTAGTGGATGCTGGGCGCCCATCCCAAGTGCGGATTATCTGCAATAATTGTACATAGTTATTGTTAACTAATTCGGGTTATTGTTTAGGAAGCCATCTTTCAGAGGCTCCTCTGTTATCATACTGTTAACTGGGTTTGATCACAAGTTGTACGGTGTGATTGGTGTGGCTGGTATGAGTCTTACCCGGGATTCAAAATTCCTCCCTTATTGTGTACGCTCGTCCGGGCACAGTACCTAACTGAGGCTTGGAGGAGGGTCATAGGGGGAGGAGCCAGTGCACACCACCTGATCGGAAAGCTTTACTTTTTGTGCCCTGTCTCCTGCGGAGCCGCTATTCCCCATGGTCCTTTCAGGAACCCCAGCATCCACTACGGACTCCGAGAAATAGAATTATCGGTAAGTAAATTCTTATTATCTCGCTCAGAAGGTTGAGCGAGATCTTTTACAATCTCGTCTAGTGTGTACACTCAATGACGTTAACGATGCGCGCTGCCGCGCATCATTAATGACCCCCTTCCCTCAGATGACCCCCTTCCATTGTCTGAACATGTACTTGCCGATGCCGGCACCCCGCCGCCGCCAGCGGAGAAGGGAGTGACGGCTGTCATTAATGAGGACCTCCCTCGTCTGTACATGTTCAGACGAGGGAGGGGGTCGTCAACCCAGTAAACTGCAGTGTAAACGGGAGCCGGATCGCATCAACCCGGCTTCCCGTTCACAGATATGTACAGGCATCGCTTGGAGATCATGTGATCTCCAAGCGCCGCCCCCGCGCATCACCGCTGACGTCACCAACTTGGCAATATGCTGGGTTGGAGACTTCAGTGGGAAAGGGGGCTGACGCGGGTCGCAGCCGGGTAGCACCCGTGTCAAGCTCCCGGCTGCGACGTGGTATAAGTGAGTTCTGTAGTTTGTGGTTGGTTCCAATTTAATTTAATAAAATCCTCACATTGTTGTATGTTTGTTTGTTCTATTGTGAGGCCCCTATAATTAAAAGTTAAGTTTTAACAGTTGTAAAGAGTGCCCAAGCAAATACAGTTTTCTTTTCTCTGATAGTTTTTAATCTGTATTATATTATGCTTGGCAGCACCACTTTCAAAAGCCATTATATACATATATGCATTCATTCCTTTATGATATATCTATGTTATCAGAGCTCTACACTGGTTAAACTTAGACATCACCACATATGTGGAAACCAGTGCGCCTACCTACCCCTATCACCTGTTGATAGAATTGAATTAGCCAGCTATCATGTAATGGTCACCAGTGTAAAACATAAAAGGAGCGTCACAGTGATTCCAGGACTGAACTTGTAGGAGATGCAGTCAGATGTTCAACAATAACAACATCCACATTCATAATATCGACACCACATAGTTGACAGCTATGATGTTGACACTGTTAGAATGTCGACACTAGGGTTAAGCCATGGGGGAGGTTAGGGTAAGGCACTTGAAGAAGAGTAGGGAATAGCGTTAGGGATAGCGGCCTAATACATACCAGGATACCAAAGGATTGTAAGCCAGAGGAGTGTAAGCCAGAAGCCACATGACCGCCGTGAGCTTTAGCTGATGCAGCCGCCAGGAAAAGGTAAGTTAGCGTTGACATTTTAACATGTAATCACTATCTACATGATAAATGGTCAATGTCGACATTATGACCGTATCAACATGATGAAAAGGCTAATAATTGAATAGTTCAGGGCATTAAACCCGGAGTTTTAACTGTGCGGTAAGCCCCACGACTAATTTAATGTACGATGGTGTGAACCATAGGAAGTCTGGAAACAAATGCTGCTAAAGTATTTTACAAACTCTGACTGTATTTGTAATAAAAACTAAAACAGGTTTAGGGATTAGGGAACAATGGCCCTCATTCCGAGTTGTTTGCTCGGTAATTTTTTTTGCATCGCATCGATTTTCCGCTAATTGCGCATGCGCAATGTTCGCACTGCGACTGCGCCAAGTAAATTTGCTAAGAAGTTTGGTATTTTACTCACAGCATTACGAGGTTTTTTCTTCATTCTGGTGATCGTTGTGTGATTGACAGGAAGTGGGTGTTTCTGGGCGGAAACTGGCCGTTTTATGGGTGTGTGTGAAAAAACGCTGCAGTTTCTGGGAAAAACGCAGGAGTGGCTGGAGAAACGGGGGAGTGTCTGGGCGAACGCTGGGTGTGTTTGTGACGTCAAACCAGGAACGAAACTGACTGAACTGATCGCAGTGGCAGAGTAAGTGTCGAGCTACTCAGAAACTGCTTAGAAATTGCTATTCGCAATTTTGAGAATCTTTCGTACGCAATTTTGCTAAGCTAAGATTCACTCCCAGTAGGCGGCGACTTAGCGTGTGCAATGCTGCTAAAAGCAGCTTGCGAGTGAACAACTCGGAATGAGGGCCAATGTGTTGCCATTTTTGAGGTCAGGAGAGATTTTTTTCCCTCCACTGTGAGATTAAATTTACAGTGTTGTTTTTGCCCCAGTCTTATTCAAGATGGGCCTGATTCAGAGGTGGGTGCTAATCGCTTTGCCCATGCGTCTTTGTATGCCGTAGGTTTGACAATATATACTAATGCTGTAGCAGCTCTCTTGTGTATAGAGACGCCCACAGCCAGCGTCTCAGATCCAACGCTTGCTTACAAAGATGCACAATCAGACCTCTGAGCAGCCATACTCTGTTGCAATTAAGCCATATGAAGACACAGTCGCTGACTGTGACATGGCCACAACATGCTTGCAACACGCCTGCAGTTTTTGAGCCATCCTTCTTTACTTCCCACAAAATCACACTCCAACTGCCGTCTCTAAGCCATTGCGTCACATGCGCAATGTGACTCAGGCACACGCGCATTAGAAAATACACTAAAACGAATAGCTCCCGGGCTATTCAATTTATTGCACAGTGACAGACGACGATGGGATTTCTTCTCGCACCCCCGGACGGATGCAAGCAGAAATCCGATTTTAGTGCCCGGTGCGATGCTGTTTCTGCTGCACTAAGGGCAGAAATCAGCATCGCGCCGGGCACTTAAGTGGGAGAATGCCGGTTCTCCCGACAGAACATCCTGTTTAGTCCAGGAAAACGGGCATTCTCCGACTTAACACCGCGCTGAATTGAATAGCTCTGGGAGCTAATTCCTGGCACTATTCAATTAGTATTGAATTGAATCGAGCCCATTGTTGCAGAGTAAATGGGAATTCACCTTTCAAAATATCTTAAGGAAACCTAACAATCGCTTTGACTGCATTCAATTACTTTCTCTAATTATTATTACCAGTTATTTATATAGCGCACACATATTCCGCATCGCTTTACAGAGAATATTTGGCCATTCACATCAGTCCCTGCCCCAGTGGAGCTTACAATCAGTGGGGCAGATGTATTAACCTGGAGAAGGCATAAGGAAGTGATAAACCAGTGATATGTGCAAGGTGATAAAGGCACCAGCCAATCAGATCCTAACTGTTAATTTACATATTGGAGCTGATTGGCTGGTGCCTTTATCACCTTGCACATATCACTGGTTTATCACTTCCTTATGCCTTCTCCAGGTTAATACATCTGCCCCTATATTCCCTACCACGTGTACACGCACACATTCACATTAGGGTTAATTTTGCTGGGATCCAATTAACCTACCAGTATATTTTTGGATTGTGCGAGGAAAGCGAAGCACCCGGAGGAAACCCATGCAAGCATGGGGAGAATATACAAAGTCCACACAGTTAGGGCCATGGTGGGAATCGAACCCATGATCTCAGTGCTGTGAGGCAGTAATGCTAACCATTACACCGTCCACATTAATCTCAGATGATCTGTTGCAATTTAAATAGGAAATGAATAAGTGTAACATCTTATAATGTGGCCCATAGATATTTCTCTTTTTAGAATTATATTATTTCTTTAGCAATCCAATATTTATATCTTTTTAGCAATCTAATTTTTAATATTTTTTTTTAACAATCCAATATTTATATCTTTCTAACAAAATCTACAACTAATTTTTAAAACCACAGCACTGTGAGAGGAGATAATATAAAATGCTAATTATTGCTAATTTGAACACTTTTTTGCTGTTTTGGATTGTGATATATTTTATACAAAAATAAGAATATAAATGTCTTCCGCTTTGAATTAGAAGAAATTACATGGAAGTATTTAGATATCCGGGCAGATGAGAACATTCTTTCCTTTCAAATGTGGATCTAACAACTGAGAAATCTCTATTTGAAGGCCATAAATTAATCTTTTGGCTGCATGATTAATTAGAAATGTGATTCTTGAGATGGATTTAAAGTATCAGAAAGTTGCGATAGAAAAGTCATTTTGGGAACTGCACATGCTGTTGCTTGGCTAGAGGGAACAAATACGCCTAATGGGCTGCTGTTTGAAAATAATATAGGTCTATTTTTTCCCTAAAGCAACGCTCTGGTGCACCAGAAGAATTTATTTCTTACACCAAAAGCTTAAATTATTTATCAAGGGTCACTGGAACCTGTCTAATCCGGAGGGCACTCCGGAGGACATCAACAATAATATGATTCCTGTTCCATGTGGGATTAATTTTCTGCTTTAGTACATTTTAAATCACATTAGTTAACTGTATTTTATTTTATTTTTTTCAATCATAAGATTTTGTTGATGGGAAGTCAAACATGACAAGAACATGAAAACAGTCAATATTGAGTAAAGAAAAATGAAAAATGTAAAAGTACATATTGAGACAATCTGAGATCTAGCTGAGAACAAACAATCGTATAATGAATTGTGTATGCTAGAGAGTCATATGCATTAAGTGTTTAGCAAAAACCATAAGGGGGTATAGAAAGAATGCGTCTCTATGGCCCAACCAGTGGAGCTCCTCGGAGAGCTTAAGAGAGGAATAGGAGGGACAAGTGAGAAAGAGAGAGGGTGGTTGGGGAGAAGTAAGAGAAGGGAGGGGAAAAGGCAAAGATAAGAAGAAAGAGGAGACGAAAGAAAAGAGCAGAAAGCAGGGAGCGAGCCGGAGGGAGAGGAGAAACGGGTGAAGGGGTAGGGAGTATTAACGGAGGCCTGGGAGATTCACTTGAAATTCAGTGTACCAGGGTGCCCAAATGTCATGAAATGTATCCACAGTGTTGTTCAGCATGGAGGAAAGGTGCTCTATCTTCGCTATAAACCAAACACGGCTCAGAAGTTCATGATGGGTGGTGGGGAGAGGGTTGTTTCCAAGACTTAGCGATTTGGAGCTTAGCTGCACCAGAAATATGGAGAACCAATTTATTTTCAGATCAGGTAGCCGGCAGGCTGGGGCACACAAGAGAAGCGTCTCGGGGGAGAGTGTGTGTGTGTGTGTGTGTGTGTGTGTGTGGGGGCAGGAAGGTATAACTGATTTAATGAGGGTTTGGACCAGGGACCAAAAGGAGGCGATCTTGGGGCAACTCCACCAAATATGATAAGAGCCTATTTGGCCACATTGGCGCCAACAAAGGTTGGGCGTATTGGGATACATTTGGTGTAATCGTTCTGGAGTGAGATACCTGCGCGTGTATATTTTGTACGAGTTCTCCTTAACTGAGACACTGATGGAACATTTAGAAATGTTTAGTCGTATAGTGTCCCATGTTTCGTCTTCAAGGGGAGTCCCCAAGTCATTTTCCTTAGGCAATTCCATGTAAGGCACGGTAGGGGGGGGGGGGGGGGGGAGTCTGGCATTAAGATGTACTGATAGTGGATTGAAATAATGCCTCGATCCATAGAGCGGTAGATACAGAGACGTTCCATTGGACAGTATTTTATTTTTGGCAAGTATGTGACCTAGCTTTTAAGATTAACAGTAAGCACAATTGCTAGCCTACTCAACTAATATCTATAGAAATATAAAAACGTACTCAGCCCAAACATATTTTTCATAATGCAGTGCTGCATATTTTGACATAGGCATTTTAGACAACAATCTTAAAAGGAATCAGTATGAGATCCCGGGGAAGGTCGGCATCCCGGTGGTCATGAGACCGATGCCGGGAGCCGACAGCCGGGATCCCGGTGGCAAGCGCAGCGTGTCCCATGCTTCGGGCCCGGTGGCGACCTTATGTCACCACAGGGTTCTATTCCCCCTCGGGTGTTGGCGTGGACCACCACCCAAGAGGGGAAACCAGCTGGTGACGGGATTCCAGCGTCGGTATCCAGACCGCCGGAATCACAACAGGCGGATAATTGACTGCCTCCCTCCTAAAAGTATTGAGGACAATATTAAAAAGCTTTTCCAAAATTCCTTTAAAACGTAGAACAGAAAGATTTTTTTTTGTAGTATTCACACCCCTTCAGTTTGCAAGCTCATATCTGCAAATGTGTAATACATTATTAAAAAATATTAGTTTGTTCATTTATTCCATCCTTGTAAAACATGGGTGGATTACCAGTTGACAGTTCTTTGTACGGAAATGTGTATATTAAACTGCGGCAATACTGCCTAGATTAGGCCCACCAACTTTCATCCCAAACGTAATTAACAAACAAGAAAGGGCACTTACCAGAGAGATCAACTGTGATATTGAATACGCTCCTCAAATCTGTGGTTGCAATAGATATAATGTACGTGGGATAATAATTGCCCAGGCATTCCGCAAAAGGTGCCTCTGCAAGATGGCTGCAAGTAAGAAGCCGTAGCTGAAACAAAATACATTTCCCAGACTGCAAAATACTATGGAAATGTGACATAAAAAAGTTAGATCTCAAATCTGAACAGAAGAGGAACTTTTGGCTTGAATTCTAAGCAGTGTGTATGGCACAAGTCAAACGCTGCACACCATCCAGGAAACACTACCGTTGTTCTGCAGAATGGTGATGGTAGCATGTGACTGGGACAATCTTTGTGGCTTGGGCTGGCAGTCTTGTCAGAAATGATGGGTAGATGAATAGAGCAAATTACAGACAAATCCTCGACAAACACCTGTTGACCTCTTACATAAACCTCAAATGGGGAAGGTGGAGAAAGTATGTCAATGATACAATTACTTAAACACCACAACAGCAACATTGGAGTGGCTTAAAAAGAAGTAAATAGATGTCCTGGGGAGCCTCAGTCACACACAGCCTTGGTCCTAATACACTAATCTTTGTCAATATCTAATTACTGTCACTCACCAATATCCCAACTAGTCATGACCCAGATTTAGCAATTTTGCAAGGAGAAAATAAGTAAATTTTGCTCCATCTCTGTTCAAAATTAATAGAATCGTCTCCAAAAAGATTAAAGACTAAATGTAATATCTGGTGCTCAAACTGCATACTAAACCACGGGGGTGAATACTTATTATTATTACTCATGATATTTTAGGGTTTATGTATTTATTACTTTTCAGTTTACTATTACATAACTCCCAACTGTTTAACATTTTGATGCAGTATAACAGTTTGCACATTTGTGCACAGGGAATTGGGTGGTATGTCCTTGTTGAATGGGGACAGTGGGCTCCAGAAGCCGGCCCATCTGGTCAAAGTTGTTTTTAGGCGAGGGAAGTTAGTGCGACCCAGCACTTAAGAAATTGTTGTGTGGCCTGTGCAGCAAATCAAGGTTATTTTTAGGAGATTCACTATTGCAAGTGATGTAAAAACAAACAGAATAATCTGGATAATGTACTCATTTTAAGTGCATTGGCTCATCCAGTCCAAGAGACAAAGACAGAATTCCATCTATTAAGGTCTGCCATTAATGTTTGGAATAGCTCTGGGTAATTTGCTGCACACAATTGATCGTAATGTCTGGTAAGGAAAATTCTGACATATTTAAGACTGTTTTATGGAAAAGCGTTTTTTTTTTAAATTGAGAATAGAAATGTTACTTATTTCATGCTCCACGTTTGGGAGGATTATTAACAGGTTTTGTGATAGTGATTGTGCTCCACGTAGCTGATCTCAATGACAGAGATGTATCCTTGAACATATTCATGTGTTTTTAATGCCTGTTTTAGGTTTTGTCATTAGTTGTAGTCTATCAGATTATCAGATAACCTCCCTAAGAATTTGTATTTTTAGAGCTCACCTTCAAAGACACGGAAAGTGGGATATTTTTGTTAGCTGGGGGACAAAACTTAATTGACCTATTGCTTGTAAACTCTCATGAGCAGAACTGTCTTCCCCTCTGTCCTTTTCCTTCCCTCTCTTGCACTGTCATAGCCACCAGTGGCACAGAACCTTTGTGTTCAGCTTGATGCTGCTTTTGTGGGTATTACCACTGCATACACAACAATGCATATATAGCTTGTGAGTTCTGCTGAGTTTTGTACTGTCTTTGCACATTTTCTTGTTATATTTGCACTGTTTCTGTTTCTGTACTTTGTAAGGTGCTGTGGACCGTTTGTGCCACCATATAAATAAAAGATGACAATAATTATATTGCCAATAATGGATTAGACTTGTTTGACTGGATTGGATATATGTCGATATTTATCATATCGACATGGTCACAATGTCGACATATCATCCCTGTGGTGACTTACCTGCATCCGGTGACTGCAGCATCTCTAGCAGTATCTTCTGGGTACGGTGATCATGTGACTTCTGGGTTAGACCTCCGATCATTCGGTGTTCGGGTATTCTTCCTAACCCATAACACTCTCTCTAATGGCTAACCCTAGCCTCCCCCGCCCCCCATCAGGCTTAATCTTAACCTGCCTGCCTGCAGCCCATAACTAATGTTGACATGGTCCTACCTGTGCGGCGTTTTATATTCTCCCCGTACTTGAGTGGGTTTCCCCCGGGTTCTCCGGTTTCTTCCTACAATCCAAAAATACACTGGTAGGTTAATTGGCTCCCAACTAAATTAATCCTAGCGTGAATGTGTCTGTATGTACATGTGATAGGGAATATAGATTGTAAGCTTCACTGGGGCAGGGACTGATGTGAATGGGCAAATATTCTCTGTACAGCGCTGCGGAATATGTGTGCGCTATATAAATAACTGGTAATGATGACATTCTGAGAATGTCATATTGCCCTTCGACATATTAACAATGTTGACATTGTGTTGACCTTTTGACTACATCCCATTTGACTTCTGCTTTCTAAAATGTTGTACAGTCGATCTCTTCTTTGTTTTCCTTCTTTATAGTCAATAAATCTCATTCATTTAAATCTAGCTAAACTCTTACTAAGCAAAATGAAACACAGTCACTTAAATAGTGCTACAATTTTCTAGCCAATATTCTAATGATAATTGCACACTTAGCATAGCTATAGAACCTGATATGGAAATGGTGAGGTATTTCTGTCACCAAGTGACTGGTGGAAGAATAATTCCTCCCACTGAGTGAGCACTGACTGGTGTATTCAGGTTGACATCTGCCAAGCCCACATAGAAATGTTCCATCTTACCATGTAGCAATCAGAGGCCTTTGTACAGCAGTACGTTGTATTTGCAGCATACTAAATTATGGTGATTTGTAATATTCATAGCCTGTAGAAACAGCATTTCTGTTCTAGAATTTTAAAATATTAATGAGAAGATGCCTTTTAGTACTGAAAGGAGCAGAACTAGAACATGTTGCTTTTCATAGATATGAGTCAAGGTTGCAATACAGAAAGTACAGTAGTAGATGAATGAAATGTATCAATGCACACTAATGCTTTATGATTACCACTGGTAACGCCAAACAGTGTGATGCTACTGTATGTTTAGTATACTTAGATCACTTTTTAGGCGCAACAAATTGCTGCCCATTCATTAATTGATAACTCCAGCGGCAAAAGAAAACAACATATTTTTAAAACATACATAGGGATATTCCATTGGCCCTGATAATTTTTCCCGGGAGAAAAAAACACGGGGGTTTAACACGAGTTTTGCTCTATGTTTTTAGCTTTGCCCAATTCAATTAATCCTCTTTTTTTTTCTCCCGAAATATTTTACATTTTCGGATGAGAACACATAGAATCTTGGATACGTTCCTGGACGTATGCGTATTCTCGAAAAATAGGGCTGATTGTGTTTTCAGGGATTTTCTTTCACCTGCCTCATGCAAATAGGAAAAGTCCCTGATGATTGCTGCCATTGGGGACAATAGAATATCCAGGGAGGGTGGGGGTGGGGTCAAACTAGCCCAGGTAATCACAGTGGATAACTGAATATCACCCTTATAATATTTGATATAATGGCTTATCTGTATTGCTGGGATCGCTATCAATTTAATAATTTGGGACACATATACAGGTCCTGCTACCAGCCACGCAATATTGCTGACACCAATGGGCTAGCTGGATATACGATACTCCACAAGTTTCAGGTAATTCATGTGGGTAAGCCCCATTTCGTCCCTGCAATTCATATGGTAGCTCAACTCCTTATACCTTGGTTGGGATATAAGATCTCCTGGCTGGCTAGATTGGCGGCATGTACGATAATCATTCTACCAAAATGTATGTATTTGTTTCACACTATACCTTATTTGGTTCCTAAATGTTACTTTATTCAAGGTCACAAATTAATCCTGACATATTTCGAAAAACAAGATGCCAAGAGTAGTATATCACTGACTAATTCGGCCTAAACAGGAGGTCTGGCTATACCCAACTTCATAAGATATCAGACCACTTGCTAAGTAACGCAAGTCAGCGACTGGGCTTTGCAACCGGACTCTTATCCTTGGGTGGATTTGGAAATTGGCAAGAATAAGGATCTGTGCGCCTTTGACAATAGCCAAATTATAACGGATAGATAACAGAACCAGTGCATTTCTAGTGAAAATGCAACAGGGTCATGGCACACAGATTTATTGATGTGTGTGGTGACTGGGGAGCAGAGGTGGAACTGCCACCAGTGCAGCCGGTGCACTGCCCTGGGACCCATGGCATTGGAGGGGCTGGACTCCAGCAGCATTAGCAGCAGCACTGTAATGAATGCAGGAAGTGAGCTTTGAAGGGGTCAGTGTGTTCTATGATGAAGGTCGTAAACTGCAAAGGGGGGCAGTGAGCTATGAGGGGGAACAGTGAGCTATGATGGAGGCAGTGAGTGCTGCAAGGAGGGACAGTAAGGTATGACAATGTCAGTAAGTGTTGCAGTTGGAGACAATGATCTATGGGTGGAACAGTGAACTATAAGGGGGCAGTGAGAGCTTTGAGAGGAGGGAGCAAAAATGTTAGATCCAAACAGTAATATGCCAACATCTGGCAGGTTTGTGCTTGTTGTAATCTCAGAGTTAATTTGTGTTACATCTATTGCATTATGGGGTTTATTTTCGGAAGCATCTATTGTAAAACCTGTCGCTTTTAATTGTGTTTATGCATAAAATTTAAAAGAGCAATGATTTTACTAGCAAAACATGGCATTAAATTTATGGCATCAACATGATCAGAAGCCCCATTTTTATAAGCTAATCCATCGTAAATACAACCCTATACATATGCATACAGGGCCTAATTTTGTATGCACTATATGTAAACACTAGGAGCTAATGCTCATAGAGCATATTGTCTAGTGTGTACCCAGCTATAGTATTGTTATTAGAATAGCATTACTGCCTCACAGTACCCAGTCATGACTGTGTGGGGTCTGTACATTCTGCCCAAATTTTCTCTGTATACTGTAGCTCTGCTTAAACTGGTGGCGTGATATAAATGATAATGTGTTTTGAGTAATATAAAATATGAATGGCTACTTCCATTTAATATAATTTAGCTACTTTATTAATTTACTTAACTCCTCTAAAAAGAACATTGATGTTTATGTTGCAAGCAACAAGTCAACTCTCGCTTTTGTACAAGGGTGGGTACACACCTGAACGATGGGCAATCGGGCCAATAATTGGACCAGATTCCTTTCGGCCCATACCATGCCTGATTGCCCGTTCATTACAAAGAGCTGCGTCGCATGCAATATCTTCCTGTTGACTATGCAGCATGGCCAACCGGGGGATGTCGCATATGACCGGCGGGAGCGCGCAATTGTGCATACACAATAGACGATGAAGACAATTTGTCGTTCCAATATGGCAAATAGGCCCAATGATGTTCTGGCCATACACGTATCGATGTGTGCAACCGATGCGTCAGAGTATCTGAGGGCCGACATATCGGGCGATCCCCACAAACGGGGTAATCCGGTGCCCAACCGCCCGCTATGCTGGCCCTCCTCTACATAGCACTGCATGGGATTGTCCGCCTGCATCACTGATCTTTTGAACATGCAGAAAGCTTAGCGATACACGTGGACGACCCCACCTGTATCGCTATATGAACGATATAGCTTCTATATTTTTTCAATTCGGCGGATCGGCAGCTATATCGTGCCGTGTGTGGGGGCCTTAAGATTGAAGAAAAACAATGAAGAAAAACATAATGTCAAACCCAAATCTGTTGAAAGCAGAATTAAAAAAACAAAACCAATCATGGTTAATGTAACGTCTGTGAATCTGTGTAATTGAGTGTGATGTTGCACCTGATCTGCGAGTTGTGCTGCTTGTCCCCTGATCTCCTGCCTCAGCTGTCAAAGTAGATATAAGCAATTAGTGGGCCCAGGGTAAACATCTATTTAGTGAGCACCCACACCGCTATGTAATAAAAAACAGCATCTTGCAGCTGTTATGAAAGTATCAAATGTTCTCAAGAGATCAGTACAAGACAAGCATATTATATTCTTTGCATTTCCAGTGGTACACCCTACACTCTAAATAGAACTCATTTTATATTTTTTTAAATTTATGGATAGAAATAAGGAATAAGGTCATACTTGCCTACTCTCCCAAAATGGCTGGGAGTCTCCCGAAAATCAGGTGGCGCTTCCAGCTGGCCCGGAGGAGTGGACAAATCTCACAGAGCCGGCTGTTAGCAGCCCGCAGCCGCCTACTTACCGAGTGAAAATGGGTGGGCCAGGCGGCCGATGACGTGATTTGTGCTGAAATGCGTCATTGTGGGCCCTCCCACTTCCCAATGTTGGTAATCGTGGCATTATGTAGCCAGGGGCAGGGCCACGATGGCACAAATAAAAACAGGATTTTAATACCTACCAGTAAATCCTTTTCTCCTAGTCCGTAGAGGATGCTGGGGTCCACTTCAGTACCATGGGGTATAGACGGTTCCGCAGGATCCATGTGCACTTTAAGACTTTTCAAGGGTGTGAACTGGCTCCTCCCTCTATGCTCCTCCTCCAAACCTCAGTATAGGAACTGTGCACAGGGAGACGGACATTTCGAGGAAAGGATTTACTTTTAAATTAACGGTGAGATTCATACCAGCTCACACATCAACCATGCCGCACAACATGGCATTCAACTTAACACATGCTAACGGGCATGAACAATTTTAGCAACATGCTGAAAAAAATCGTAACACAACACTTGTGTAACTACAAACTAACAACTGCAGGTAAAGTACGCACAGGGTCGGGTGCCCAGCATCCTCTACGGACTAGGATAAAAGGATTTACCGGTAGGTATTAAAATCCTGTTTTCTCATACGTCCTAGAGGATGCTGGGGTCCACTTCAGTACCATGGGGTTATACCAAAGCTCCAGTACGGGCGGGAGAGTGCGGATGACCCTGCAGCACCAATTGACCAAACTTGAGGTCCTCATCGGCCAAGGTGTCAAACCTGTAAAACTTTGCAAACGTGTTTGCCCCTGACCAAGTAGCTGCTCTGCAAAGTTGTAACGCCGAGACCCCCCCGGGCAGCCGCCCAGGATGAGCCCACCTTTCTAGTAGAATGGGCATTTACCGACTTCGGTATCGGCAATCCTGCCGTGGAATGATCGTGCTGAATCGTCCCTCTGATCCAGCGCGCAATGATCTGCTTAGAAGCAGGACACCCAATCTTGTTGGGAGCATACAGGATAAACAGAGCCTCTGTTTTCCGTATCCTAGCTGTTCTTGCGACATAAATCTTCAAAGCTCTAACCACATCAAAAGACTTTGACGCAGTGAAGGTGTCAGTAGCCACTGGCACCACAATAGGTTGGTTTATATGGAAAGACGAAACCACCTTCGGAAGAAATTGTTGGCGAGTTCACAACTCTGCCCTATCTTCATGGAAGATCAGGTAAGGGCTCTTGTGAGACAAGGCCCCCAACTCAGACACCCGCCTTGTGGATGCCAAGGCCAATAGCATGACCACTTTCCAAGTGAGAAACTTCAATTCTATCTCCTGTAGAGGTTCAAACCATTCCGATTGAAGGAATTGCAACGCCACATTAAGGTCCCATGGTGCCACTGGAGGCACAAATGGAGGTTGGATGTGCAGCACCCCTTTCACGAACATCTGAACTTCTGGAAGGGAGGCCAATTGTTTTTGAAAGAAAACCGATAAGGCCGAAATCTGGACCTTGATTGAACCCAATCATAGGTCCGCTTCCACACCCGCCTGCAGAAAATGGAGAAAACGTCCCAAGTGAAACTCTTCCATAGGAGCCTTCTTGGATTCACACCAAGACACATATTTTCTCCAAATACGGTGGTAATGTCTAGACGTTACTCCTTTCCTGGCCTGAATAAGAGTGCGGATGACTTCTCTGGGAATACCGTTTCGGGCTAGGATCCGGCACTCAACAGACATACCGTCAAACGTAGCCGCGGTAAGTCTTGATACACGCACGGCCCCTGCTGCAGCAGGTCCTCGCGAAGAGGAAGAGGACGAGGATCTTCTATGAGCAACTCCTGAAGATCTGGATACCACGCCCTCCTTGGCCAGTCTGGGACAATGAGGATCGCTCGAACCCTTGTTCTTCTTATGAGCTTGAGAACTTTTGGTATCAGTGGAAGTGGAGGGAAGACATACACCGACCGAAACACCCACTGTGACACCAGTGCATCTACTGCTATTGCTTGAGGGTCTCTTGACCTGGAACAGTATTTCTGAAGCTTCTTGTTGAGACGAGATGCCATCATGTCTACTTGAGGAACTCCCCAAAGACTTGTCACCTCTGCGAAGACTTCTTGGTGGAGGCCCCACTCTCCTGGATGGAGATCGTGTCTGCTGAGGAAGTCTGCTTCCCAGTTGTCCACTCCCGAATTAAAATTGCAGACAGAGCTCTTGCATGCCTTTCTGCCCAGAGGAGGATCTTTGTCACCTCTGCCATTGCCGCTCTGACGGTTTATGTACGCGACTGCTGTTACATTGTCCGACTGGATCTGCACGGGTCGATCTTGAAGAAGGTGCACCGCTTGTAGAATGCCGTTGTAAATGGCTCTCAATTCCAGAACACGTATGTGAAGACAGGATTCCTGATTGGCCATTTTCCTTGGAAGCTTATTCCCTGTGTGACTGCTCCCCAGCCTTGGAGACTTGCATCCGTGGTTACTAGGACACAGTCCTGAATCCCAAACCTGCGTCCCTCTAATAGGTGAGAACTGTGTAGCCACCACAGGAGCGAAATCCTGGCTTTGGAGGACAGGATTATCTTCTGGTGCATGTGTAGGTGGGATCCGGACCACTTGTCCAAAAGGTCCCACTGGAATACTCTGGCATGGAATCGGCCAAACTGTATGGCCTCGTAGGCCGCTACCATCTTTCCCAACAACCGAATGCATTGATGGAACGACACTCTTGTTGGTTTCAAAATTTGTTTGACCATTCTCTGGATTTCCAGAGCCTTTTCTACTGGAAGAAATACCCTCTGTACTTCTGTGTCCAGTATCATCCCCAGAAAGGACAATCTTGTCGTCGGTTCCAACTGCGACTTTGGAAAATTCATGATCCAACCATGTTGTTGGAGTACTGACAAGGAGAGTGCAATGTTCTGCACCAACCGTTCCCAGGATCTCTCTTTTATCAGGAGATCGTCCAGGCAAGGAATTATATTGACTTCTTGTTGTTGAAGGCAGACCATCATCTCTGTCATCACCTTGGTGAATACCGTCGGTGCCATGGAGAGTACGAACGGCAACGTCTGTAACTGGTAATGGCAATCCTGTACTGCGCATCTCAGATAAGCTTGATGAGGAGGATAATTGGGAACATGTAAGTAAGCATCTTTTATGTCTACTGACACCATGAAGTCCCCTTCCTCCAGACTGGAAATCACTGCCCTCAGAGATTCCATCTTGAACTTGAATCTTTTCAGGTAGAGATTCAGAGATTTCAGGTTTAAAATTGGTCTGACCGAGCCGTCCGGCTTCGGAACTACGAAGAGGCTTGAATAAAACCATTCTCCCTGTTGTGACAAGGGTACCAGGACAATGACTTGATCCTGACATAATTTTTGAATTGCAGCTGTTACTACTTCTCTGTCCAGAAGAGAAGCTGGCATGGTTGATTTGAAAATCGGCATGGGGGGACGTCTTGAAACTCCAGTTTGTATCCATGGGACACTATTTGCAAGACCCGTGGGTCCAGGCCAGATTGAACCCAGAGCTGACTGAAAAGTTTTAGACGTGCTCCCACCCGAGCGGACTCCCGCACGGGAGCCCAGCGTCATGCTGCAGATTTGGCAGAAGCAGGGGTTGATTTCTGTTCCTGTGATCCTGGAGACGCTGTGGACTTTTTTCCTCTTCCCCTCCCTCTACCTGCAAAGAAAGGGGAACCTTTACCCTTTTTGTATTTGTTGGGCCGAAAGGACTGCATCTGAGAGTGATGTGTCTTTTTTGCCGGCGCAGGAGCATGAGGCAAGAATGTCGACTTACCTGCGGTAGCCGCAGAGACTAAAGCGTCCAGCCCATCTCCAAACAAGGCCTCACCTTTATACGGGAGAGCCTCCATATTTCTTTTGGAATCTGCGTCAGCATTCCATTGGCGAATCCACAATGCCCTCCGAGCTGAGACTGCCATGGTAGCGGCTTTTGAACCCAAGAGCCCAATATCTTTCATGGCTTCTAGCATGTATGCAGTAGCGTCTTTAATATGACCTAAGGTTAGGAGTATCTCGTCTCTATCGTGTCAATTTCAGATGACAAGTTGTCTGACCATTTTTCGATAGCACTACTCACCCACGCACAAGCAATGGTGGGCCTGAGTAGCGTACCATTGGCCACATAAATAGATTTTAACGTAGTCTCCAACTTGCAGTCTGCCGGCTCCTTTAGTGAAGCCGTCCCAGGTGCAGGGAGAATCACCTTTTTAGTTAAACGTGACAGGGCACTGTCTAGAACTGGGGGTGACTCCCATCTTTTCCTGTCCTCTGCCGGGAAAGGATAAGCAGCCTGAATTCTTTTGGGAATCTGAAATTTCTTTTCAGGGTTTGCCCAAACTCCCTCAAAGAGAGTATTTAGCTCGTGAGGAGGGAAAATTACATTAATTTTCTTTTCCTTATAAAAATAAGCCTTCTCCTGAGGTAAAGGAGGGCTTCCGTAACTTCCAAGACCTCCTTAATAGCAACAATCATGTACTGAATGCTTTTTGCCAAATTAGGATCTATTCCCCTGGAATCACTAGTGTTGACACAGGAATCAGAGTCCGTGTTGGTATCAGTTTGTACTATTTGTGCAAATGGTCTCTTATGTGACCCAGAGAGGTCCCCTGTGGATGAAAAGGCAGAACTATGAAAAATCACATCTTCCACTGATTTTCTCCAGTTTTCTGCATGAGACTCAGACTTATCCAATCTCTTACTGATATGATTCACACTATCACGTAATTTTCACCCATTCAGGCTCGTGGTGTGCCGGCAGTGCCACCGCATTACAACTCTGTGTCCCTAAAATGGCTCCCTCAGGGGAAGAGCTCCCTGCCTCAGACATGTCACACACGTGCACAACCACACCACAGACACTCCGGGACTTATAGGGGACAGACCCACAGTAAAATCTGAGAAAGAATATCCCGCACCAGAATTTATAGTGATTGGTTTCAATACGAGGGATTATATGTAAAATCTGTCAGAAGGACACAGAAGGATTTGCCAGCTCACAACCCAGCGCTAGTGATAAAAACCCTGTGTAACACAAAAATGCCCACAGACCTGCAGCGCTTTTATAATGATAAATTCACAATACAGCACCAATTTACACTGTGCCCCACCCCTGTTTTGCACCCTGATACTTGTTCAGAAGTGGAGGAGGACCAGCGTTCTTCTCTGCAGCTTGCTTGGAGAGAAAATGGCGCTGAGCAGTGTGCTGGCTGACTGACTGAGGAGGAAGCCCCGCCCCCGTAATGGCGCGTTTCCCCTCAGCAATTTCAATACTAATTTTTACACTGGCGGGGGTAGGACTGTGCCTCAGCAACTTATGTCTGCTTATTAGCCAGGTTTGATTAGGTTTCATGCTGCCCAGGCCCCCCCCCCCCCTGCTGTGCCTGTGTTGAATGGTGGCATGGCGCGCAGCGTTCCCACCCGCTGCGTGGTACCTTTTAGCTGTCACGATGACTGAAGATCCTCTCTTCTGTACACTTACCTGTCTTCTGACTTCTGGCTCTGTAAGGGGGTTGACGGCGGGCTGTGGGAGTGAGCGCATAGCCGCAGCTAGTGTTCAGTACCCTTCAGGAGCTAATGGTGTCCTGTCAGCCAGAAGCAGAGCCATGAAACTATTCAGGAAGTTGGTTCCTACTTCTGCCCCCTAAGTCCCACGAAGCAGGGAGACTGTTGCCAGCAGTCCTCCCTGAAAATAAAAAACCTAACATAAAGTCTTTCAGAGAAACTCAGTAGAGCTCCCCTGGAGTGCATCCAGTCTGCTTGGGCACATTTTCTAAACTGAGGTCTGGAGGAGGGGCATAGAGGGAGGAGCCAGTTCACACCCTTGAAAAGTCTTAAAGTGCCCATGGCTCCTGCGGAACCGTCTATACCCCATGGTACTGAAGTGGACTCCAGCATCCTCTAGGACGTATGAGAAAGTAATAAATTAAATACAACATTGTTGTCTTAATCAGAAGCGGAAGCCAATCATCATCATTATTAATGCTTATTTTGTACAAGTTATACCACTACTGACGGGCATATGCCCCTATTACTACAAATTTGGATCTGCGAGTAAAATAAATGTGAGTCCAAGCTGCAAGGGAGGATGATGGGGCAAATTCTGACGCCTACATTCCCACACCATTGCAACAGCTACTCGCCAGCAAGTTGATCGTATTCGCCCCATTGTGTTTTGTGTAGTGGTAACTAGAATTCTCTCTGTATTATACAATTTATGTCTCTAGATGCTCTCTGTGTTGTATATTGATCAGTACAGATCTGTATTGTACAGCAGCCACAAACATGTGCCTTTATACTCTCTAGACAAGGCTGTGCTGCTGCATTTACACCTACATGCTGTATGTACTCAGAGACGTCTGCACGTGATACAGTATGAGTAGAGTTGCCTTGTATTTGATTAGAGTTGTTGAACAGCACTTGCTTACAGTTGGGTTTGGCAGCAGTGAGCCACGTTATTTCAGAGCAATCATTTGGTATAATGTGTGTGTGATGTACGTCACACATATGTCATCATCGGTTACACCTGCAGTGGGTGTATGTACAACATGCAGCCAGGGAGTGCGGTATGACAACGTGCTGTGTGTACAGGAGGGGATGACGCGCCTGCTGGGTCACTATACTACATCGGGGATCTATTGTCCCAGAGGCCGGTCACATGGGCAGTCAGCCCACCCACCCACCGCGCTGCCACGCGACGTCACTTCCGCTCCCTCAGTAACCATGTCGCCGTAGTAGGTCAGAAGTAACGGACGTGCCCTCTTTACGTCACTTTACTGAGCGACATCCCCTAACCCGGAAGTGCGACGCATCCCACGGGCGGTTGTTGTTCAAGTCCATTAAGGGGGGGCCTGCAGCTTTCTGCCCCCTGACCGAGCTGCCTCCGTATGAGCCGGTCCCCGCCTGCTGCTGTCCCCAGGCAGTAAGTATTGAAGTGTGACCCGGGGGTGGGGGCTGCACACGTGGTTCCTCCATAGCGGCTCCAAGCGTGTGCGGGGGGGGGGGGGGGCGGTGTGCGGCCTATCACCTCCGTGTAAGGGGCGGCCATTTATCACACGGAGCCGCCGTCAGTCTCTGTCCCAGCAGCCGTAGATCCCTGCACGGCTTGCGTGGGGTTACGCTACGCTGTACATAAGTGACCGAGCCCTTCCATGTGAGCACATTCGGTGCTCCCTCAGCCATGTGCCTATGGGCCGCCCGCCGGGCGTGGAGGGGACACAGTACCAGAATTGCACCTGTCACACATGTTCTTGCTGGCATTATGTGCTTGTACCTAGCAGCACTGCATAGTATACGTGTGTGCTGTGTTATTTCCTATTCTCCTGCTTACCCACTATATAGGCTTGGTTTTTAGAATCTGTTAGCTCAAAACCTAATAAGCTACAGTCTTATGTTCGGTGCGGTTGGGTCATAAAGCATACACTCTTGCCAATGCAGGGGAGCGTCGGGGGATGCCATGTTGCATTAGGCAGCATGACATCACTAGCAGTATCTATGGTCAACTGGAAGATATCGCTGACGATGGCGGAGATGTGCATATTGAGCATACACACTGACTGTACCGGTCATTATGTCGTTCCGATTTGGTTAGAAATGACATATCTGGCTGAGATCGTTCTAGTGTGTAGCCGGCATTAGTAAATAGACCCCAAAGTATCAGCCAAACATCTCCTAACTGCATCATAGGTAGTATTTGAAAAATGACAGGAGCTGGTTGGATCTTTTGTCTATTTTATCTTTCTCTAAAGCTTAAACCACATTATCTCCTCGTTATCGCATTGTAAGATTTGTTACATATGCCCCATAATAAAAATAGGAATTTAAATTTTAAACTTTTTTTTGACAGGTTTATTTCTTGGCCTGACCGAATTTTAAAGTAACTCCTGGCTCTGAAATTTTCAGGAGGTAAGTTTATTGTTATTTACAATCTACCAAAATATTTGCTATTTCAAGTTTGCAATTTGTATTTTTAATTATGGGTTTCTGAGAGGGGAGTTCAATTGTGTTTTAGGGCATCCGATGGACTATATTCCGTTGCTTTGGTGATTTGCGGCCATTATTTTTCGTGCATGTCATTCCCAAATGTGCTGGGTTTAGATTCATAAAGCATGTAAACC
Organism: Pseudophryne corroboree; assembly: GCF_028390025.1. Taxonomy (NCBI): domain Eukaryota; kingdom Metazoa; phylum Chordata; class Amphibia; order Anura; family Myobatrachidae; genus Pseudophryne; species Pseudophryne corroboree. Next base: position 308,708,342 of record NC_086447.1, on the reverse strand, counting down.
CGTGGAAAGTACTGGGCGCACTGTGTTCTGGAGCCCAAAATCCCAACTCTGGCTGCGTTTTTTATCGCCACCTGAGGAGGATCCTAGCAGAAATAATGGGCTCCTGTTGCACCTGCGCCTATCAAAAAAACAATTGTCTATCACCATTTGGGTGCCCATTATTTATATGCACACAAATCAATTCCCCTTAAATGTTTTTTATATTAAAATAAAAAATAAAAATAAATTATGTATGAAGTCTAAAATCTACAAAATTATTTCTCTCGGTGAGTGTAAATATATAATTGTTGTACATCTGTTTACATTACGTGAGTTCATATGAGGAGCCTATACGTGATCATATATACCTTTAAAGGAGATATAATATATGCACATAACGACACTAAGCTTTTTTAGTACTAGGTATGACTTTCTTTGCTCCCAGAGCATCCTGACTTGTCGCTTGGATTTATTAGGGTGCTGGATGACTTTCTTAGAGATTCTAGCCCATGTTGACATGATGACTTCATGCAGTTGCTTCAGATTGTTTGCTTCACGTTCATTCTGCAAGTCTCTTGTATGCTCATATCTCTAAGGTGCTGTGTTGGATTCAGATCTGCTGACTATGGAGGCCATTGGAGTATACTGATCTCAGTATCCTCTTTTTTTGGTCTTGAGATGTATGCTTTGTGACATGGCATGTTATCCTGCTGGAAGTCACTATTAGAAGATGGGTAGACTGTGGAATTAAGTGATGCAAAATATTCTAGTTGACTGGGTGGCAATTAAGTCATACTCAGTTTGTACAGTATAGTGGGAACAATGAATCAATTGATATTTATGCCAGATTCTGTACCTACCATCTGCATGTTGCTACAGAGATTCTTAAAAATGTGATCTGGTCAGGATCCTGGCAGTTGGTAACCTGACAAGCTGCGGGGAGGAAGATTTAGGTTGCTGGGAGGAGGATTAGGGTTAGGCACATCAGGGAAGGGAAGAGGGATGGGGGGGGGGGGGGCTAGGGTAAAAAGGAGGTTAGGGGTAGTTTACTCACCCCGCGAGTCCATGCAAATAAGTACGGCTGGGATATAGTGAAAATACCAGCTGTCAAAATCCCGGCGTTCAGAGACTGATTCCGGAATACTGCCAGCCGGTGAAATACCGTCAGCCTGTATCCCTACCACCGGCGGGTATTCCTACTTGGTTGGTGGGTCCACGCCACACAGGGAAATAACCTGTGGCGAGCGAAGCGAGCCACCGGACCCGAAGCATAGTGGACGCAGCGAGTCCACGAGGGAACTCGCTGCCGAATTCTGACAGACGGGATGCCACTGTCTGTATACTGACCACCGCCACCCCGTCTGTTGGTAATGCATATGTCAAGCCCTATGCATGAATTAGTTAATGGTCAAAAATTGTTAATAACAGAGGCTGAGAGCTTCTTTGGGTTCCAGCTCTGGGTGTTCATCCACAAATTGCAAATTGTGCCCACTATTCCTGTGCATGTTTGGAAATGCCTATTTATTCTTTACTAAGCAATGCCAATAACTTTATCAGAATACCTCCAGGCAGTTAATTTGTAATGAAAACAAAAAAGTCTAAGGTATTCTAAAGATTCTGGATGTGTATTCCTAATGAAGGAAGAGCCTTTTTAAAGGAGCTTTTGTTTCCGAGTGCACAGACGCTTCTTTCTTCCTTTCTTGACCATATTTCTACCTGTCAACAAGAATTGTTTTACACTACTTATATGTGTAGTATAATATATATTTGGAGAATCCCTTTTAATAAGACTGCAGTGCTTGGGATTTTTTAAATATGCATGTTGAAGTGGGGGGAATACTTTTTTGCAGTGGTCTTCCACACCATTTTTGGAGTGTAAATTTGTTACATTTGAGTATCGGAATGTTCCTGATTCCGAGCAATTTTATTGGCTTTGAAATTGGATAATCCTTTAAACTGTATGTTTTATATGGAATATGCACATCCATTTGCTTTGCATGAAAGAGCTGTATTTACATATGTTTCTGGAATATGCCGGTGCTGTATGTTTGTCTGTCTATGTCTAACAGTGCACTAGAGTTACCTGCCATATGCCTGCAGTGTGGAAGTCCTTCCTACATATAAATAAAAATTGCCTCCAATATCACTCTACAGTTATGCTGAACAGGTGAAATCCTGGGGAAATTTCGGGCTGCAGCTCTCCTAATAACAACCGGGATACATTGGACCATACAGATCTGTGCAAAGATGCGTAGAGGTGTGTCCTGGTTGACGATAGTGACGCTGCCGCTTACTCTTCTTCTGGCCGTGGTCTCGGTGTGCATTGGTCGGCATGGTGCGCCGGCCTGCCATTGTATGAAGGTCCTGGCGTATGCAGTACGTTGCCTTGCAGTGACCTTTTCTAGTGGCGCAGTATTATATCATGTGGTATTCAGCCCACAGCTTTTTAATATTATTACATTTCTCTATCGTCCTAGTGGATGCTGGGGTTCCTGAAAGGACCATGGGGAATAGCGGCTCCGCAGGAGACAGGGCACAAAAAGTAAAGCTTTAGGATCAGGTGGTGTGCACTGGCTCCTCCCCCTATGACCCTCCTCCAAGCCTCAGTTAGATTTTTGTGCCCGGCCGAGAAGGGTGCAATCTAGGTGGCTCTCCTAAAGAGCTGCTTAGAAAAGTTTAGCTTAGGTTTTTTATTTTACAGTGAGTCCTGCTGGCAACAGGATCACTGCAACGAGGGACTTAGGGGAGAAGAAGTGAACTCACCTGCGTGCAGGATGGATTGGCTTCTTTGGCTACTGGACATTAGCTCCAGAGGGACGATCACAGGTACAGCCTGGATGGTCACCGGAGCCTCGCCGCCGGCCCCCTTGCAGATGCTGAAACGAGAAGAGGTCCAGAATCGGCGGCAGAAGACTCCTCAGTCTTCTTAAGGTAGCGCACAGCACTGCAGCTGTGCGCCATTTCCTCTCAGCACACTTCACACGGCAGTCACTGAGGGTGCAGGGCGCTGGGAGGGGGGCGCCCTGGGAGGCAAATGAAAACCTTTTTTGGCTAAAAATACCTCACATATAGCCTCCGGGGGCTATATGGAGATATTTAACCCCTGCCAGAATCCATTAAAGAGCGGGAGACGAGCCCGCCGAAAAAGGGGCGGGGCCTATCTCCTCAGCACACAGCGCCATTTTCCCTCACAGAAAGGCTGGAGGGAAGGCTCCCAGGCTCTCCCCTGCACTGCACTACAGAAACAGGGTTAAACAGAGAGGGGGGGCACTAATTTGGCGTTAGAAATATATAAAAGATGCTATAAGGGAAAACACTTATATAAGGTTGTCCCTATATAATTATAGCGTTTTTGGTGTGTGCTGGCAAACTCTCCCTCTGTCTCTCCAAAGGGCTAGTGGGTCCTGTCCTCTATCAGAGCATTCCCTGTGTGTCGGTACGTGTGTGTCGACATGTATGAGGACGATGTTGGTGAGGAGGCGGAGCAATTGCCTGTAATGGTGATGTCACTCTCTAGGGAGTCGACACCGGAATGGATGGCTTATTTAGGGAATTACGTGATAATGTCAACACGCTGCAAGGTCGGTTGACGACATGAGACGGCCGACAAACAATTAGTACCGGTCCAGACGTCTCAGAAACACCGTCAGGGGTTTTAAAACGCCCGTTTACTTTAGTCGGTCGACACAGACACAGACAGGGACACTGAATCCAGTGTCGACGGTGAATAAACAAACGTATTCCTTATTAGGGCCACACGTTAAGGGCAATGAAGGAGGTGTTACATATTTCTGATACTACAAGTACCACAAAGGAGGGTATTATGTGGGATGTGAAAAAACTACCGTAGTTTTTCCTGAATCAGATAAATTAAATGAAGTGTGTGATGATGCGTGGGTTCCCCCCGATAGAAAATTATGGGCGGTATACCCTTTCCCGCCAGAAGTTAGGGCGCGTTGGGAAACACCCCTTAGGGTGGATAAGGCGCTCACACGCTTATCAAAACAAGTGGCGGTACCGTCTATAGATAGGGCCGTCCTCAAGGAGCCAGCTGACAGGAGGCTGGAAAATATCATAAAAAGTATATACACACATACTGGTGTTATACTGCGACCAGCGATCGCCTCAGCCTGGATGTGCAGAGCTGGGGTGGCTTGGTCGGATTCCCTGACTAAAAATATTGATACCCTTGACAGGGACAGTATTTTATTGACTATAGAGCATTTAAAGGATGCATTTTCTATATATGCGAGATGCACAGAGGGATATTTGCACTCTGGCATCAAGAGTAAGTGCGATGTCCGTATCTGCCAGAAGATGTTTATGGACACGACAGTGGTCAGGTGATGCAGATTCCAAACGGCACAAAGGTGTATTGCCGTATAAAGGAAGAGGAGTTATTTGGGGTCGGTCCATCGGACCTGGTGGCCACGGCAACTGCTGGAAAATCCACCGTTTTTACCCTAAGTCACATCTCTGCAGAAAAAGACACCGTCTTTTCAGCCTCAGTCCTTTCGTCCCTATAAGAGTCATATCTGCCCAGGGATAGAGGAAAGGGAAGAAGACTGCAGCAGGCAGCCCATTCCCAGGAACAGAAGCGTTCCACCGCTTCTGCCAAGCTCTCAGCATGACGCTGGGACCGTACAGGACCCCTGGATCCTACATGTAGTATCCCAGGGGTACAGATTGGAATGTCGAGACGTTTCCCCTTCGCAGGCTCCTGAAGTCTGGTTTACCAAGCTCTCCCTCCGACAAGGAGGCAGTATGGGAAACAATTCACAAGCTGTATTCCCAGCAGGTGATAATCAAATTACCCCTCCTACAACAAGAAAAGGGGTATTATTCCACATTATATTGTGGTACTGAAGCCAGAAGGCTAGGTGAGACCTATTCTAAATCTAAAAAAATTTGAACACTTACAAAGGTTCAAATCAAGATGGAGTCACTCAGAGCAGTGATAACGAACCAGGAAGAAGGGGACTATATAGTGTCCCGAGACATCAGGGATGCTTACCTCCATGTCCAAAATTTGCCCTTCTCACTAAGGGTACCTCAGGTTCGTGGTACAGAACTGTCACTATCAGTTTCAGACGCTGCCGTTTGGATTGTCCACGGCACCCCGGGTCTTTACCAAGGTAATGGCCGAAATGATGATTCTTCTTCGAAGAAAAGGCGTCTTAATTATCCCTTACTTGGACGATCTCCTGATAAGGGCAAAGTCCAGGGAACAGTTGGAGGTCGGAGTAGCACTATCTCGGATACTGCTACAACAGCACGGGTGGATTCTAAATACTCCAAAATCGCAGCTGATCCCGACGACAAGTCTGCTGTGCCTAGGGATGATTCTGGACACAGTCCAGAAAAAGGTGTTTCTCCCGGAAGAGAAAGCCAGGGAGTTATCCGAGCTAGTCAGGAACCTCCTAAAATCAGTGCATCATTGCACAAGGGTCCTGGTAAAGATGGTGACTTCCTACGAAGCAATTCCATTCGGCAGATTTCACGCAAAAATTTTTCAGTGGGATCTGCTGGACAAATGGTCCGGATCGCATCTTCAGATGCATCAGCGGATAACCCTATATCCAAGGACAAGGGTGTCTCTCCTGTGGTGGTTACAGAGTGCTCATCTTCTAGAGGGCCGCAGATTCGGCATTCAGGATTGGATGCTGGTGACCACGGAGGCCAGCCCGAGAGGCTGGGGAGCAGTCACACAAGGAAAAAATTTCCAGGGAGTGTGATCAAGTCTGGAGACTTTTCTCCACATAAATATACTGGAGCTAAGGGTAAATTTATAATACTCTAAGCTTAGCAAGACCTCTGCTTCAAGGTCAGCCGGTATTGATCCAGTGGGAAAAACATCACGGCAGTCGCCCACGTAAATAGACAGGGCGACACAAGAAGCAGGAGGGCAATGGCAAAAACTGCAAGGACTTTTCGCTGGGCGGAAAATCATGTGATAGCACTGTCAGCAGTGTTTCATTCCGGGAATGGAAACTGGGAAGCAGACTTCCTCAGCAGGCACGACCTCCACCTGGCAGAGTGGAAACTTCATCGGGAAGTTTTCCACATGATTGTAAACCGTTGGGAAATACCAAAGGTGGACATGATGGCGTCCCGTCTGAACAAAAAACGGGACAGGTATTGCGCCAGGTTAAGAGACCCTCAGGCAATAGCTGTGGACGTTCTGGTAACACCATGGATGTACCAGTCGGTGTATGTGTTCCATCCTCTGCTTCTCATACCTAAGGTACTGAGAATTATAAGACGTAGAGGAGTAAGAACTATACTCATGGCTCCGGATTGGCCAAGAAGGACTTGGTACCCGGAACTTCAAGAGATGCTCACAGAGGACTTATGGCCTCTGCCGCTAAGAAGGGACTTGTTTCAGCAAGTACCATGTCTGTTCCAAGACTTACCGCAGCTGCGTTTGACGGCATGGCGGTGGAACGCCGGATCCTAAGGGAAAAAGGCATTCCGGAAGAGGTCATTCCTACCCTGGTCAAAGCCAGAAAGGAGGTGACCGCACAACATTATCACCACATGTGGCAAAAATATGTTGCGTGGTGTGAGGCCAGAAAGGCCCCACGAAGAAATTTCAACTCGGTCGATTCCTGCATTTCCTGCAAACAGGAGTGTCTATGGGCCTCAAATTGGGGTCCATTAAGGTTCAAATTTCGGCCCTGTCGATTTTCTTCCAGAAAGAAGTGGCTTCAGTTCCTGAAGTCCAGAAGTTTGTCAAGGGAGTATTGCATATACAACCCCCTTTTGTGCCTCCAGTGGCACTGTGGGATCTCAACGTAGTTCTGGGATTCCTCAAATCACATTGGTTTAAAACCAGTCAAATCTGTGGATTTGAAGCATCTCACATGAAAAGTGACCATGCTCTTGGCCCTGGCCTGGACCAGGCGAGTGTCAAATTGGTGGTTTTTTTCTCAAAAAAGCCCATATCTGGTTGTCCATTTGGACCGGGCAGAGCTGCGGACTCGTCCCCAGTTCTCTCCCTAAGGTGGTGTCAGTGTTTCACCTGAACCAGCTTATTTTGGTGCCTTGCGCCTACTAGGGACTTGGAGGACTCCAGGTTGCTAGATGTTGTCAGGGCCCTGTAAATATAGGTTCCAGGACGGCTGGAGTCAGGAAAACTGACTTGCTGTTATCCTGTATGCACCCAACAAACTGGGTGCTCTTGCTTCTAAGCAGACTATTGCTAGTTGGATGTGTAATACAATTCAGCTTGCACATTCTGTGGCAGGCCTGCCACAGCCAAAATATGTAAATGCCCATTCCACAAGGAAGGTGGGCTTATCTTGGGCGGCTGCCCGAGGGGTCTCGGCTTTACAACTTTGCCGAGCGGCTATTTAGTCAGGGGCAAACACGTTGGTAAAATCCTACAAATTTGATACCCTGGCTAAGGAGGACCTGGAGTTCTCTCATTCGGTGCTGCAGAGTCATCCGCACTCTCCCGCCCGTTTGGGAGCTTTGGTATTATCCCCATGGTCCTTTCAGGAACCCCAGCATCCACTAGGACGATAGAGAAAATAAGAATTTACTTACCGATAATTCTATTTCTCGGAGTCCGTAGTGGATGCTGGGCGCCCATCCCAAGTGCGGATTATCTGCAATACTTGTACATAGTTACAAAAATCGGGTTATTATTGTCGTGAGCCATCTTTTCAGAGGCTCCGCTGTTATCATACTGTTAACTGGGTTCAGATCACAGGTTGTACAGTGTGATTGGTGTGGCTGGTATGAGTCTTACCCGGGATTCAAAATCCTTCCTTATTGTGTACGCTCGTCCGGGCACAGTATCCTAACTGAGGCTTGGAGGAGGGTCATAGGGGGAGGAGCCAGTGCACACCACCTGATCCTAAAGCTTTACTTTTTGTGCCCTGTCTCCTGCGGAGCCGCTATTCCCCATGGTCCTTTCAGGAACCCCAGCATCCACTACGGACTCCGAGAAATAGAATTATCGGTAAGTAAATTCTTATTTTTATTTATAGGGCGCCACAAGTGTTTCGCAGCGCCGTACAAAGGACAGTACAGGGAGACAAAACTTAGCATAACAGTAAATAAATAACAAAAATGGAGTGCAGGTAACAAAGAGCAACACAATTCTCAAAACATAATACAGCTTAGATGTAAATAGCAAAGGAGTAATCATTGTACTACTTGGGGCTGGCGGCCATAGATAGAGATGAGCCTTTAGCAGCAGGAGAAAAAGCAGGTAAAGATGGTCGCTGAGTGAAATGTGTCAAGAAGAGGGCTTAGACAAGAGGAAAGAGGGCCCTGCTCTGAAGAGCTAACAATCTAGTGGGGAGGGGCAACAGACAGATGACATGATGTGTAAGCAAGCAGGTAGAAGCCTGATGGTGGTATGCGAGCAAAGCAGAGATGTCCAAGGCATGGGGTAGGGGGATAGAGGAGCAGCCTAAAGACTAGGTTATGCATTGGTGGGGTACGCTTTGATAAATAGGTGGGTTTTCTATGCCCGTTTGAAGCTTTACAAGGTCGGGGAGAGTCTAATGGAGCGGGGGAGCGCATTCCACTGAAGGGGTGCAGCACGGGCAAAATCCTGAACTCGTGCATGGGAAGCAGTGACCAAGGCAGAGGAGAGGCGACGGTCATCAGCCGACCGTAGTGGGCGGGAGGGAGTATGAAGGGAGAGGTGGTTGGAGATGTAGGGAGCAGTGGAATTAGAGATGGCCTTGTATGTGAGGGTGAGGAGTTTGAAGAGGATTCTGTAGGGGTATGGGAGCCAGTGTAGATTTTGTTGAAGGGGAGTGGCAGAAGTGGAGCGGCGGGAGAGGAAGATGAGCCTAGCTGCAGAGTTGAGGACAGATTGGAGGGGAGCAAGTGAGGCCAGTGAGGAGCACATTTCAGTAGTCGAGTCGTGAGATGACCAGTGAGTGGATGATAAGTTTAGTTGCACTCTGGGAGAGAAATGGCCTGATGCGAGCAATGTTGCGTAGCTGGAACCGACAAGATTGCGCCAGAGCTTTAATTTTAACGGTACAATACTTTGTTTGCTAGTGCATATGGTGGAGTGATTTATGTCTGCTTACGAATAAAATGGTTCATGCACGATATTGTGCCCCTTTTCTGCTGCTTCTTTGCACAGATTATATATTTTTATTTTTCTGCTAAAATTTGGCCTAAAACTACTTCTGATTTTCACTCAAGCCCTAAAAGTAGACAGAGGATCAAATCAATGAAGTGAGACAAAAAAAAAAAAAATAGACATTTACATTTGTGAGTGGCTAAAGTATGCAAACCTTTGCTTTCAGTATCTAGTATGACCCCCTTCTGCAGCAATAACTGCATGTAAACATTTCCGGTAACTGTTGATTAGTCCTAAACATCGGCTTGGTGGAATTTTACCCCAGTCCTCTATACAAAACAGCTTCAACGCTGTTATGTTGGTGAGTTTCCTCCCATGAACTGCTCACTTCAGGTCCTTCCACAACATTTCGATTGGATTAAGGCCAGGACTTTGACTTGGCCATTCCAGAACTTTACATTTATTCTTATTTAACCATTCTTTGGTCAAATGACCTTCTCTTGAGTTGCAGCTCATGGACCGATGTCCTGACACTTTCCTTAAGAATATTCTGGTATAATTCAGAATTCCCCCCCCCCCCCCCCCCCCCCCCCAATCAATGATGGCAAGTCGTCCTGGGCCATATGCAGCAAAACAGGCCTCTGATACCACCACCACTGTGTTTCTCAATGGTATGAGGTACTTATGGTGGAATGCAGTGTTCTCCTTTTTCCAAATGTAACGCTTCTTGTTTTAAACCAAAAATCTCTATTTGGACGCAGCTGTCCACAAAACATTGTTCCCATAGCCCTCTGGCTTGTGCAGGTGGTGTTTAGTAAACTGCAGACGGGATGCAATGTTCTTTTTGGAGAGCAGCAGCTTTCTCTTTGCAATCCTGCCATGCACACCATATTTGTTCAGTGTCCTCCTGATGGTGGACTCGTTAATATTAACATTAGCTAATGACAGAAAGGCCTTCAGTTGCTTAGAGGTTAGCTTTGGTTCCTTTGTGACCTTGCAAACTGTTAGACAACCTTGTTCTTGTCATGATCTTTGTTGGTCGACCTCTCCTGGGGAGGGGGGTAATTGTGTGTCTGGAATTTCCTTCATTTGTACACAACCTGTCTGACTTTTGACTGTCCAAACTCTTTAGAGATGGTTTTGGAACCTTTTCCAGCCTGATGAACATCAACAACTCCTAACTGAGGTCCTCAGAAATATCATTATGTTTGTGTAAGTGCATCATGACACAAACAGTATTGTGAACACCAGACTAATAGATCCCTGTCGATAGACAGGTTGTCCACTCACACCCGATTGTCATCCCATAGGTTGAAAATACCTGACTGTAATTTCACCTTCAATATCTGCTAAGCCTAAAGGTTCACATACTTTTGACACTCACATGTATGTGATAGTGGATAATTTTTCTCAAAAAAAAAAAAATGAACACGTCTAATTTCTCTGACGTCCTAGTGGATGCTGGGAACTCCGTAAGGACCATGGGGAATAGCGGGCTCCGAAGGAGGCTGGGCACTCTAGAAAGATTTCAGACTACCTGGTGTGCACTGGCTCCTCCCACTATGACCCTCCTCCAAGCCTCAGTTAGAATTCGTGCCCGGCCGAGGTTGGATGCACACTAGGGGCTCTCCTGAGCTCTTAGAAAGAATAGACTTAGGTTTTTTATTTTCAGTGAGACCTGCTGGCAACAGGCTCACTGCAGCGAGGGACTAAGGGGAGAAGAAGCGAACTCGCCTGCTTGCAGCCGGATTGGGCTTCTTAGGCTACTGGACACCATTAGCTCCAGAGGGATCGACCGCAGGCCCAGTCCTTGGTGTTCGGAGCCGCGCCGCCGTCCCCCTTACAGAGCCAGAAGCAAGAAGATGGTCCGGAAAATCGGCGGCATGAAGACTCTGTCTTCACCAAGGTAGCGCACAGCACTGCAGCTGTGCGCCATTGCTCCTCTCACACTTCACACTCCGGTCACTGAGGGTGCAGGGCGCTGGGGGGGGGCGCCCTGAGGCAGCAATAATAACACCTTGGCTGGCTAAAATACCTCAATATATAGCCCCAGAGGCTATATATGAGGTAAATACCCCTGCCAGAATTCCATAAAAAGCGGGAGAACAGGCCGCGAAAAAGGGGCGGAGCCTATCTCCTCAGCACACTGGCGCCATTTTTCCCTCACAGCTCGGCTGGAAGGAAGCTCCCTGGCTCTTCCCTGCAATATACAGTAACAGTAAGAGGGAAAAGAGAGGGGGGGCATTAAATTTGGCAGTATATATACATATATTATATGAAAAGCAGCTATTAGGGACATAACTCAGTTAGTCCCTGTATATATATAGCGCTCTGGTGTGTGCTGGCATACTCTCACTCTGTCCCCCCAAAGGGCTTTTTGTGGGTCCTGTCCTCTGTTGAGCATTCCCTGTGTGTGTGGGGTGTGTCGGTACGGCTGTGTCGACATGTTTGATGAGGATAATGAGGTGGAGGCGGAGCAGATGCATTTTGAAGGGACGTCACCCCCTGCGGGGCAGACACCCGAGTGGATGAACTTATGGAAAGAAATGAGTGCACGTATAGATTCTTTACATAAGAAATTTGACGACATGCCAAATGTGGGACAGCCGGGATCTCAGCTCGTGCCTGTCCAGGTGCCTCAGGGGTCGTCAGGGGCTCTAAAACGCCCGCTACCTCAGTTTGCAGACCCGGATGTCGACACGGATACTGATAACAGTGTCGACGACGATGAGTCAAACCTAATGCCTGTCAGGGCCATTCACTGCATGATTGAGGCAATGAAAGAGGTGTTAAACATTTCTGATTTACATCCAGGTACCACAAAAAAGGGTATTATGTTTGGGGAGAAAAAACTACCCATAGTTTTTCCCCCATCAGTTGAACTAAACGAAGTGTGTGAAGAAGCGTGGCTTTTCCCTGATAAAAAATTTGTAATTCCTAAGAAGGTACTAATGGCGTTCCCTTTCCCGCCAGAGGATAGGTCACGTTGGGAAACACCACCTAGGGTGGATAAAGCGCTCACACATTTGTCAAAAAAGGTGGCACTACCCTCTCAGGATACGGCCGCCCTTAAGGAGCCTGCTGATAGAAAGCAGGAGGCAATCCTGAAGTCTGTATACACACACTCAGGCATTATACTTAGACCAGCTATTGCGTCAGCTTGGATGTGCAGTGCTGCCGCTGCATGGTCAGAAAAACTGTCAGAAAATATTGACACACTAGACAGAGACACTATTCTGCTAACGATTGACCATATAAAAGATTCTGTCTTGTATATGAGAGATGCACAGAGGGAAATTTGCCGGCTGGCATCTAAAGTAAGTGCTTTGTCTATCTCTGCTAGGAGATGCTTATGGACTCGTCAGTGGACGGGAGATGCAGATTCCAAGAGGCACATGGAAGTTTTGCCTTATAAAGGGGAGGAATTATTTGGGGATGGTCTCTCCGACCTAGTTTCCACAGCAACGTCTGGGAAGTCAGCATTTTTACCCCATGTTCCCTCACAGCCTAAGAAGGCGCCATTTTATCAGGTTCAGTCCTTTCGGACCCAGAAAAGCAAGCGTGGAAAAGGAGGGTCTTTTCTGTCTAGAGGCAGAGGTAGGGGAAAAAGGCTGCAACAGACAGCAGGTTCCCAGGAACAAAAGTCCTCCCCCGCTTCCTCTTCCAAGTCCGCCGCATGACGGTGGGGCTCCACTGGTGGAGCCAGGTACGGTGGGGGCCCGCCTCAGAAATTTCAGCGATCAGTGGGCTCGCTCACAGGTGGATCCCTGGATCCTTCAAGTAGTATCTCAGGGATACATGCTGGAATTCGAGGCGGCTCCACCCCACCGGTTCCTAAAATCTGCCTTGCCGATTGCTCCCTCAGACAGGGAGGCGGTGCTAGCGGCAATTCACAAGCTGTATTCCCAGCAGGTGATAATCAAGGTATCCCTACTTCAACAAGGTCGGGGTTACTATTCCACACTAATTGTGGTACCGAAGCCGGACGGTTCGGTGAGACCCATTTTAAATTTGAAGTCCTTGAACATGTACATAAAAAAATTCAAGTTCAAGATGGAATCGCTCAGGGCGGTTATTGCAAGCCTGGACGAGGGGGATTACATGGTTTCCCTGGACATCAAGGATGCTTACCTGCATGTCCCCATTTACCATCCTCACCAGGAGTACCTCAGATTTGTGGTACAGGATTGCCATTACCAATTCCAGACGCTGCCGTTTGGACTCTCCACGGCACCAAGGGTATTTACCAAGGTTATGGCGGAAATGATGATACTCCTTCGAAGAAAGGGAGTTTTAATTATCCCGTACTTGGACGATCTCCTAATAAAGGCACGGTCCAAAGAACAGTTGTTGGTGGGAGTAGCACTATCTCAGGAAGTGCTGAACCAGCACGGCTGGATTCTGAATATCCCAAAGTCACAGCTGGTCCCGACGACACGTCTACTGTTCCTGGGGATGATTTTGGACACAGTCCAGAAAAAAGTGTTTCTCCCGGAGGAGAAAGCCAGGGAGTTGTCTTCTCTAGTCAGAGACCTCCTGAAACCAAAACAGGTATCGGTGCATCACTGCACGCGGGTCCTGGGAAAGATGGTAGCTTCTTACGAAGCAATTCCATTCGGCAGGTTCCATGCCAGAATCTTTCAGTGGGACCTGTTGGACAAGTGGTCCGGATCGCATCTTCAGATGCATCGCTTGATAACCCTGTCTGCAAGAACCAGGGTGTCTCTTCTGTGGTGGCTGCAGAGTGCCCATCTTCTGGAGGGTCGCAGATTCGGCATTCAGGACTGGGTCCTGGTGACCACGGATGCCAGCCTGCGAGGCTGGGGGGCAGTCACAAAGGGAAGAAACTTCCAAGGACTATGGACAAGTCAGGAGACTTCCCTTCACATAAATATTCTGGAACTAAGGGCCATCTACAATGCCCTAAGTCAAGCAAAATCCCTGCTCCTACACCAGCCGGTGCTGATCCAGTCAGACAACATCACGGCAGTCGCCCATGTGAATCGACAGGGCGGCACAAGAAGCAGGATGGCAATGACAGAAGCCACAAGAATTCTCCGATGGGCGGAAAATCATGTACTAGCACTGTCAGCAGTGTTCATTCCGGGAGTGGACAACTGGGAAGCAGACTTCCTCAGCAGACACGACCTCCACCCGGGAGAGTGGGGACTTCATCCAGAAGTCTTCCAAATGATTGTACATCAGTGGGGTCGTCCACAGGTGGACATGATGGCGTCCCGCCTAAACAAAAAACTAGAGAGGTATTGCGCCAGGTCAAGAGACCCTCAAGCGATAGCTGTGGACGCTCTGGTGACACCGTGGGTGTACCAGTCAGTTTGTGTTCCCTCCGCTGCCTCTCATACCAAAGGTATTGAGAATAATAAGAAAGCGAGGAGTAAACACAATTCTCGTGGTTCCGGATTGGCCAAGAAGAACATGGTACCCGGAACTTCAAGAGATGATCTCAGAGGACCCGTGGCCTCTGCCGCTAAGACAAGACCTGCTATAGCAGGGGCCCTGTCTGTTCCAAGACTTACCGCGGCTGCGTTTGACGGCATGGCGGTTGAACGCCGGATCCTGAAAGAAAAGGGCATTCCGGAGGAAGTCATTCCTACGCTTATTAAAGCCAGGAAAGAGGTTACAGCAAATCATTATCACCGCATATGGCGGAAATATGTTGCATGGTGTGAGGCCGAAAAGGCCCCAACTGAGGAATTTCAACTAGGTCGATTTCTGCATTTCCTGCAAGCAGGAGTGAATATGGGCCTAAAACTGGGTTCCATTAAGGTACAGATCTCGGCTCTATCGATTTTCTTTCAGAAAGAACTAGCTTCAGTACCTGAAGTTCAGACATTTGTAAAGGGAGTGCTGCATATTCAGCCCCCATATGTGCCTCCTGTGGCACCTTGGGATCTCAACGTGGTGTTGAGTTTCTTAAAATCACATTGGTTTGAACCACTAAAAACCGTGGATCTGAAATATCTCACGTGGAAGGTGGTCATGTTATTGGCCTTGGCTTCTGCCAGGCGAGTATCAGAATTGGCGGCTTTGTCTTATAAAAGCCCTTATCTGATTTTCCATATGGATAGGGCAGAATTGAGGACTCGTCCCCAGTTTCTCCCTAAGGTGGTGTCAGCGTTTCATTTGAACCAGCCTATTGTGGTGCCTGTGGCCACTAGGGACTTGGAGGACTCCAAGTTGTTAGACGTGGTCAGGGCCCTGAAAATATATGTTTCCAGGACGGCTGGAGTCAGAAAATCTGACTCGCTGTTTATCCTATATGCACCCAACAAGCTGGGTGCTCCTGCTTCTAAGCAGACTATTGCTCGTTGGATTTGTAGTACAATTCAACTTGCACATTCTGTGGCAGGCCTGCCACAGCCAAAATCTGTCAATGCCCATTCCACAAGGAAGGTGGGCTCATCTTGGGCGGCTGCCCGAGGGGTCTCGGCTTTACAACTTTGCCGAGCTGCTACTTGGTCAGGGGCAAACACGTTTGCAAAATTCTATAAATTTGATACCCTGGCTGAGGAGTACCTGGAGTTCTCTCATTCGGTGTTGCAGAGTCATCCGCACTCTCCCGCCTGTTTGGGAGCTTTGGTATAATCCCCATGGTCCTTACGGAGTTCCCAGCATCCACTAGGACGTCAGAGAAAATAAGAATTTACTCACCGGTAATTCTATTTCTCGTAGTCCGTAGTGGATGCTGGGCGCCCATCCCAAGTGCGGTTTATCTGCAATACTTGTACATAGTTATTGTTCACTAAATCGGGTTATTGTTGAGCCATCTGTTGAGAGGCTCAGTTGTTTCATACTGTTAACTGGGTTTCATATCACGAGTTGTACGGTGTGATTGGTGTGGCTGGTATGAGTCTTACCCGGGATACAAAAATCCTTCCTTATTGTGTACGCTCGTCCGGGCACAGTATCCTAACTGAGGCTTGGAGGAGGGTCATAGTGGGAGCAGCCAGTGCACACCAGGTAGTCTGAAATCTTTCTAGAGTGCCCAGCCTCCTACGGAGCCCGCTATTCCCCATGGTCCTTACGGAGTTCCCAGCATCCACTACGGACTACGAGAAATAGAATTACCGGTGAGTAAATTCTTATTTTTTTTTCTCTTTTTTTTTTTTTTTTTGTCTCATTTGTTTGATTTTGTTCTATTTACGTAGTTTTAGGACTTATGTGAAAATCGGAGGCAGTTTTACGCCAAATTTCAGAAGAAATATAATAAATTCTGAAGGGTTCACAAACTTTCAAGCACCACTGTGTAAATATATAATATATACACTGTATGGACACAAGTATTTGGTCGCCTGACCATTACACCAACAGGGACTGTAATGACACTGTATTCAAATACATACACTTTAATATGGAGTTGGACCCCCTTTGGAGTGATGACAGCTTCCACTCTTCATGGAATGCTTTTCCAAAATATTTTGGAGAGTTTCTGTGGGAATTTGTGCCCATTCATTCTGTAGAACATTTATGAGGTGAGGCACTGATGTTGGATGAGAAGGTCTGGCTCGCAATCTCAATTCCAGTTCATCCCAAAGGTGCTTGATGGGATGAGATCAGGGTTCTGTGCGGGCCAGTCAAGTTCTTCTACACCAAACTGATCAAACCATGTTTATATAATCCTTTCTTTGTGCACTGGGACACAGTCATGTTGGAATAGAAGAGGGCCTTCCTCCAAACTGTTTCGATAAAGTTGAAAGCATAGCATTGTCTAAAATCATTAAGATTGACCTTCACTGGAGATAAGGAGCCTAACCCAAGCCCTGAAAAACAGCCCCATACCATTATCCCTCCTCCACCAAACTTCACAGATGCATAATGTAGTCAGACAGGTAACGTTCTCCCGGCATCCGCCAAACCCAGATTTGCCCATCTGCCTGCCAAACAGAGAAGTGTGATTTGTTACTCCACAGAACACGTTTCCACTGCTCCCCAGTTCATTGTCGATGTGCTGTACACCACTGCATCCAATGCTTGGCACTGGACTTGTTGATGTGAGGCTTGCATGTAGCTGCTCGGCCGTGGAAACCCATTCCATTAAGCAAAGTTTTTAAGTCATTAAAGCGTTGCCGACTTTTAGGCACCAGGCGCCTTAGCAGTTGTTGACACTACTCTGTGATTTTGTTTTGTGAGCATTCGCTTTGTGGGCTGAGTTACTGTTCCTAAACACTTCCACTTGAGAATTGTGGGGTGTTATGCTTAGTTCTTTTGAACCCTAAAATCTATTGGCATACAAATATGATTTATCACACGTGGGGCCTAATTCAGAGTTGGCAGCAAGAAAAAGACATAATAGGAGCAGTTTTCGACTCTGCAAACCTATGTTGAATTACAGATGGGGCAGATCAGCACAGGGAGGCTTATGGCGTGTACACACGGTGAGAAATTTTCTTACGATTTTGACTAGTCAAATCATAAGATAAGTTAGTGCAGATCGCAAGGTGAAAGTCACCTTGCGATCCCGATTCAATGCGCGGTCGGCGTCGCAAGACTAGATAGACTGCAGGCAAGTCAATTTTGACCATCTCTATAGAAGAGCCATAATTGACAGCCAAAATCGCACATTCAGTATCACAAGCAAATAATGAGTGTGCTTGCGATACTGACTATGTGCCGACATAGCCCCTGTCGCATAGTGAGAATCGGGCATAGCCCGAATCTCACCGTGTGTATGGTCCTTTAAGGTGATATTCCGTTGTCCCAGCTAAATTTGCAGCTAATTGAATGAACTCCTTAGCTTTGGGAAGGGATATCTACTAGCTTAATTCTATATTTCAGTATAAAAACAATTTAATTTGCTGCATGTACAAGGAATTGGTTTTTATCCTTTACGCAAATATAAATGAATTTGCAACCCTTTTATTGCTGCTTCTTAGATTTACCCCTAGCTCTGAATCATGTAATAAGTAAGCAAATTTAAGTATAAAATCCAGCACCAATGGGGCTAGACTTCCAAAATTTGATATCCTGTTACTGAATATATGAGAGTGCATGAAAAACTAATATAGTTAAATATGTAGATCACTATATGATTTAAGACTTGCATAACATAAAATATACCATAAACCAGTAAACTTCTACCTCTGTATTTGTCAGAACACTTACTTGACCACACGGATGTATAGAGTTTTAAACAGGTGAAACTCAGAAAATTAGAATATTGTGCAAAATTAATTTATTTCATTAATTCAACTTAAAAGGTGAAACTAATATATTATATAGACTCATTACATGCAAAGTGAGATGTTTCAAGCCTTTATTTGTTATAATTTTGATTGTTTTACATCTTAAGAAATTCCAAAATCTCAGAAAATTAGAATATTGTGAAAAGGTTCAATATTGTAGACTGTCACACCCTAATCAGCTAATTAATCCAAACCACCTGCAGTGTCTCTCAGTCTGGTTCAGTACGATTCACAATCGTGGGGAAGACTGCTAACCTGACAGTTGTGCAGAAAACCATCATTGACACCCTCCACAAGGAGGGAAAACCTCAAAAGGAAATTGCTAAAGAAGTTGGATGTTCTCAAAGTGCTGTATCAAAGCACATTTATAGAAAGGAAGGGAAGAGTGTGGAAGAAAAGTGTACAAGCTGCAGGGGTGACTGCAGCCTAAAGAGGATTGTCAGGAAAAGGCCATTCAAAAGTGTGTGGGAGTTTCACAAGGAGTGGACTGAGGCTGGAGTTAGTGCATCAAGAGCCACCACACACAGACGGATCCTGGACATGGGCTTCAAATGTCTTATTCCTGTTGTCAAGCCACTCCTGAACAACAAACAGCGTCAGAAGCATCTTACCTGGGCTAAAGAAAAAAAGAACTGCTCTGTTGCACAGTAGTCCAAAGTCTTTTCTGATGAGAGCAAATTTTGCATCTCACTTGGAAACAAAGGACCCAGAGTATGGAGGAAGAATGGAGAGGCACACAATCCAAGATGCTTGAAGTCCAGTGTGAAGGTTCCACAGTCTGTGTTGATTTTGGGAGCCATGTCCTCTGCTGGTGTTAGTCCACTCTTCTTTATTAAGTCCAGAGTCAACGCAGCAGTCTTCCTGGACATTTTAGAGCACTTCATGCTTCCTTCAGCAGACAAGCTTGATGGAGATGCTGACTTCATTTTCCAGCAGGACTTGGCACCTGCCCACACTGCCAAAAGTACCAAAACCTGGTTCAATGACCGTGGGATTACTGTGCTGGATTGGCCAGCAAACTCTCTTGACCTTGCCAAGAGAAAGATGAGACATGAGACTGAACAATGCAGAAGAGCTGAAGGCTGCTATTGAAGCATCCTGGTTTTCCATAACACCTCAGCAGGGCAACAGGCTGATAGAATCCATGCCACGCCGCATTAAGGCAGTAATTCATGAAAAAGGGGCTCAAACCAAGTACTCGGTACATATACAGGATTATACTTTTCTGAGGCCCGACATTTCTGTATTTTAAATCCTTTGTTTATTGATTTTATGTAATATTCTAATTTTCTGAGATTTTGGATTTGGGGATTTCTTAAACTGTGAACCACAATTATCAAAATTATAACAAATAAAGGCTTGAAATATCTCACTTTGCATGTAATGAGTCTATATAATATATTAGTTTCACCTTTTAAGTTGAATTGCTGAATTACTTTTTTTTTAATCGGATATTCTAATTTTCTGAGTTTCACCTGTAACGTTTGTTGTTCTATAGCAGGCCTTGCCACAGTTTTACTATTAGGAAATGCTAAAACTGTGGCAGAACATGCTGGGATGTGTAGTTTCACAACATCTGGAAGGCCACAGGTTGGCCAGGCCTGTTCTATTGGTACCTCAAGATGTCTAAATAATTGAAGATTGTATGGCGAGCCCAATAACTGAGAAGCGTTATGTTTGGAGAAAAGAGAACACTGCATTCTAGCATAAAAACCTCATACCATCTGTGAAACATGGTGGTGATATCATGGTTTGGGCTTCACGGGATATGCATGCGCAGTGTGCCCGCTGCGCACTCCCCAAAGGGCTTCAGACTGCGATCGCTGCAGCGGTCCAGTTTGAATGACCTCCTATGCCACCACCCAGGGCCGGACCATAACTGCCCCATGGCATCTGCATTTGTCTTGCAGGGTGTCTGGAAGAGCACAGTTCAGAATGGTGAAATTGAAGGTTCAGAAATAGAAATGGAGTACCAGTGGAACCTCAAATGTATTGGGTAAATGGGAATCCTATAATTCCATGATGGACTATTGATATTGGGAAACTGCAGTAGCCGCACTGTCTTTTAGAGCGGTCCCCTGCAGGAATGTCCCAGGTCAGGAAAAATGTTGCATATATATAGACCTGTAAAGTCTGTACTTGGGATCCAAGTAAGAATTTGTGGTGTGGTTTCAAAAGTCCGTAAAGGTTGGGTAACTTTAAATCTTAATGAGTTTTGTCACATGTATTGCCATTTAATTAGAGGAATATAGTTTCAAACAAGTGCAGAAGGCCCTTTAGTGCCCCCCCTCCTTCCTCAGGATTCAGACAGGGCACAGGGGTGCTGACCAGGTAGCGTGCTGCACAGCCGGTGTCAATGATAGTTGCGGTCATGCCCCGTCGACGTCATTAATGGGGTCGTGCCCCAGCCATGGCATCACTGATGGGGTGTGTCCGGCAAGTAGGTGCTATGGTTCCCCGAAGCTCTCCATTTAATGTGAATAGATGCCGTGCACACGACATCTATTCACATGGCGGCAGGCTGTTTTAGCAGCCTAGCGTGAAGAGTATCGTTATGTATACACCGATCAACCATAACCATAAAACCACTGACTGGTGAAGTGAATAACACTGATTATCTTGTTACAGTGGCACCTGTCATAGGATAGCATATATTAGGCTGCAAGTGACCTTTCAGTTATTGAAGTTAATGTGATGGAAGCAGGAAAAATGGGCAAGCATAAGGATCTGTGTGACTTTGACCAGGGCTAAATTGTGATAGCTGGACAAGTGTTTCAGTGTATTTTCAATATAGTAGGTTTTGTGGGGTGTTCTCAGTTCGCAGTGGTTATTATGTACCAAAATGGTCCAAGGAAGGACAACCTCTGAGCTAGCGTCGGGGTCTTTGGCACTCTAAGATCATTGATGCATGTGCAAAGGCTGATCCCTGTCCAGTGCCAAAAACGCCTACATTGGTCACGTGAGCATCCGAACTGCACCGTGAAGCATTGGAAGAAGGTTGTTTACCTGGGGAAGAGATGAAATTTCTCTCCTCTTCCATGCTACCATACCTGTGTCCTCATTCTACCGTGTTGTCGCTCCATAGGACCGATGAGCTGGGAAGTTATCAGGATGGATGTTCCTAATGTTAATGTGTAGTGTACTATAGTCATTTAGTGTAGTGTATAGGGAGGGCGTTATACTGATGTAGTGAAGCGTACAGTGTAGTGTATAAGGGTACTTTAGTGCAGTGATGTGTTGTGGGGATCCCACTGCTGTGGAGGTGGCATGTCAGACACTGGTTGCATATGGGGCAAATAAGAGACGTGGGGAAAACGCTGCCGTGGAGTGAGTAAAGCCACATGCACCGAGTGCATCAACATACTAACCGTCTTGTTTTTCTTCAGCATGGGTTGGGAGCGACGTACGAATGGGGGGCCCAAAGTATTTTCTTGTACTTGGGCCCACCACTCACTAGTTCTACCTCTGTGGAAATGTGCAGTGTCGCTATAGTTGGGGATGTCATGTGGGGAATTTTGTGGGCATTTTAGGGGTATGTAGAGTGATTTAATACCATGTGGCTGAAGTTTTATTTAAAGGGCATAGAGAGGTCTGATAGGCATTTTATATTTTAATAATTATGATTGGACCTAAAAACAATGAAGTGGAACCCCAAATTTTATAACTGATGGGTCCCTGGGACCCACATAATTTTTGTCCCAACACGATCACTGTTAACCATTGTTAGAACGCTTGCTGATGGGTTCTCTTCAAAAGGTGCAGCTAATATTCAAGCTATTGTAATACTGTTGGTAGATAATATTTTAAGGAAAAGAGATCAATTTGTTTAGCTCCAATCGCTGATTTATTAATTTCAGGACCATAATCTGCAAATTTGCCCAAATTGAGAAGGCTTATCTAGGAAGGGTACTTGCCATGTTGTAGAAAACCTCCTTATTAGTTTCATATGCTGATCTTGCAGGGCTGGAAGATACAACTGATATATTCAGTACAGAACAGGAAGATATGGAGACTTCTAGCTACATAAACAGGAAAAGGAATAGGAACACAATTTACATCTTCACTTCTCTTGGAAGATTGCATTATTGAAGGAGTATATCTGGGAAATGCTAGTGAAGTAGATAAACATGGCGCTTACCTGGAGCCACAGCTCCAAGTGATAATGCGTGCATGCTAAGAATTGTAAAGACAGCAAAAAAAATAGTGTGGGGGACGTTATTGTCCACCTAGGGACTAATTACCTGGCTAATGCTGAAGTCATGGCCGTAAAAGATTAATTTAGGAAATTAGGGACTGTTCTGAAGCAGGTGGCAACCACTAACTTTTTCAGAAGTATTGCCAGTACACAGGGAAAGAACTCATTGCTTCAAAAACTTCAATGTTTGGCTAAAGATGTGGTGCAATGTGGAGATATTTAGGGTTAGGATGCGGAGTGGGGTAGGGTTAGTTTTTTTTGCTGGGGGGGGCGCGGGTTAGTTTTAGGTTGGGTGGAGGATTCATTTTAGGCACCTTATGGCTGCTATGGAATTTAAAACGAATTAAAATTGAGGCGATTCAATTGTTTCAACCTGTGGTTGCCACTAGATGGTGCTGAATGGAGCAATTCATTTGTTGCTCTGTTTCGGCGCAAATATTTGTAGGCTGACACATTTCAGCTCATGCAGCCTTGTGAGGTTTGAGCTGAAATGTGTGATAAGTCTGTACTCTGGGCACCCAAAGCAGTACTTTAGATGGAGTGTTAATAATAAAAAAGATATTTAATATGCACTAAAAAATGGATGCCAATCATCCAGTTGGTGGTACGGAATGTAAAACCACAGACTAAAAATGGAAATAGTGATAATCCTCTTCAACAATAGAAATTCTTCCTTAGGATTCCATACATGGTATTCTTATTCCATATGACACATTGAATACCATTGGAGCCAAAAGTGAACTTACCTGAGTTCTAAAAATGGAGCCAACAGTGGTAAATCAGTGTGTGGTCCGGAATGTACACACCGCTGGGCTCCAAGGCTTACAATCGGATTGACACTGATGGTCCTCAGCAGTCAGGCTCCAACGCGTTTCGGACCTCCTTGGTCAAGGCTAAGTGACTGCTGGGTACTGAAATGCCTTTTTAAACCTTTTAAAAA
The DNA here is from genome assembly GCF_028390025.1 of Pseudophryne corroboree. Lineage (NCBI taxonomy): Eukaryota > Metazoa > Chordata > Amphibia > Anura > Myobatrachidae > Pseudophryne > Pseudophryne corroboree. The sequence goes on along the minus strand of NC_086447.1, from coordinate 308,684,973 downwards.
TGACTGCGCCACCATTGACCGGAAGTCCGCAGCACGGGCACTTCCGGTGAATGTAGCTGTTTGTCCCTGTGGTTGGCGGATGTTCATCATGTCCATACTAAATGAGTATATCGCTGGATGGCGGAAGTTTGCAGCCCTAATATCATGGTTGGCAGGCGTGTCCCTGGTTGGCTAAAGTGCACGGCCTCGGCACTTCCGGTCAACGCAGCTCACAACTTCCGTGGTTGGCGGAAGTAATCAATTCTTAAAATTGGTGGTGGGTAGTGAATGGTAGTAACCTTGTCCCTGATTTCTACCAGTAAAATTCCTGGTCTTGGGGAGACCAGAGTATTCAACACAGGCTACATAGGAGGGTTGCACTATTGAGCCATCCACCATATCTACTACAGTACTTTAGATGGGTTTAGCCACTTTGCATGGCTAAACCAGGTACTAATGGGCGCACACACGTCGCACTCGCGTCCAATTGTGGGTGAACTAGTGTTCACTCTAGGCTGTTTTAGCAGGCAAAACCTGCCCTGCCCCTTCTGCGGCGCCCTGCTAGAACAGCCGCCCGCTTCCTGCCCTCCCGGCGTGTATAGATGCCGTGCGCATGCGCGCGGCATCCATTCACGCATTGGGAGAGAGCTGGGGGAAGCCCAGCACCGACGGAGGTGCTGGGCACGCCCCCAACAGTGACGTCGCCGGCCACAGACGCTCTCTATAGTAGCGACTGTGGGCCGCACCGCCCCCTAAAATGACGTAGACGTGGCCACGCCCCCTAATTTGCGTGGCCGCCCCCCCCCCCCCCCGTATCGAACGCGCGCAAATGTGCCCCCGGAGTCCGGCGCCCTGCCCCTTTTCACTCCTAGAGTGAACACTAGGTGAACAATTGAATTGCTCAACTGGGCTCTCATTACATTTGAGCACCCACAAAACCATTGAATCACCCCCCCATCCTCCTTAGAGTCTCTTAAGAAGGTTGCTCATATTGGGCCTGATTCTGAGTCGTTCAGTATGGCAATGTTCACAGACTTCAGTGTTTTTTTTTTTCTCTCCCCCTGAACGCATATGTCTGAGTATCTAAAGTTGCATGACTTGTACGCATAGAGGCGAAGTTGCGATTGAAAGCACGGTATTCAAAATGCATTGGTGGAAGTTCCTGAGATGGCTATTGGACATATGAAAATGTTCTGTTATTGGAGTATGGCGGGTGTATTGCTGACGTGGCTGTGTACACATGCTTCATCACTCTCACTGGGAACTGCACCTACCATAGGGCTGGTGCAAGATACAATGGTGCGACAGATGAGCTAAGTGGTTTTAAAGCATCTAAAGACTCTCAAAAGTGGGAAAAGTGGCCATCTCATTCCTTGCCCATTCAAACTCATGCTCTGACAGAAAGCAGAAATATTATTTTAAAGCATGAAATTAAAAGTTTAAGAGCTTTTACTAGTATTCACTTATGGTCTTAGGGGCTAATTCAGACTGCTGCAGCGATCGCAGTCTGAATCCTTTTGTGGAGTGCGCATGTGCACCCCAGGAGCCCAGTGAGATGCTTAAGGGCGATCGCCTCTGTCTGACAGGCAGAGGCGGTCGAGGGGCAGGAGGGGGCATGCGGTGGGGCGCTCTCTGGACAACGCAGACGTGTCGGGACCATTGCTGGGGCAGGCCAAGGCGTCTGCATAACTTCACATGCAGCCGCTGCGACACTGGGTGCGGCGGGTAGCCCCCTGCCAGCACGCAGGAGCTGCACAGGCAGGGAGCTACTCGCCGGGTGCAAAAGCAAGTCCGCCGTGCAGTAATTTTGCACCCTTGCGGGGGATGGCAGAGCCAGACATGCGGGGCGGACTAGCCCTGTGCTGGGCGTCCCCCCGCATGTCAGAGTAAATGATCGTAGGTGTGCTAATTTAGCACATCTACGATCAGATCTGAATTACCCCTTAGACGTGAGTGTGGCAAAATATGTTGAAGTGATTGCAGCAGCGTGCAACTCCGAACTGGTCCCATTCTATTTTATCAGTCCTCTGTATAATGGTTAACAGGCTTTTTCCAGCAGAATATACATTATAACCTCTTCTGCATGCTGCTATTGTTGCATGCATTGCTGTGGAGCATGGGAAAACTGTGCTTTAATAGAAAGGGAAGAATGCTTTCTGTCAGACACTTAGTGTTCCTGCCAGGATGCGGGCAAGGCATCATGGTGCTGGGCATAGTATTGCTGTCACTATTGGAGGCGGCATGGCCCTCTTGGCGTGGAGCCTAAACAAGGCGTTGCATATTGGGGCATCTATTCAAGCGGCGGCAGTTTAAAAATTGGGCAGGGGGCGGCGCCCTGTTAAAACAGCCTAGCGTGAAGACTAACTTTTGTTTTCTATGTTTGCTTAATGGATTAAATGGTAATCTTATTTATTTAGTTTTCTCTTACATCCTAGAGGATACTGGGGTTCCATTTAGTACCGTGGGTTATAGACTGGTCCACTAGGAGCCATGGGCAGTTTAAGAATTTGATAATGTGGGCTTGTTCCTCCCTCTATTCCCCTCCTACCAGACTCTGTTTATAAAATTTGCCAGGCGGAGCCGGTCATGCTTATGGAAGCTCCAGTTTTCTGCATTTATTTTCTATGTTTGTTATTTTCAGGCAGGGCTGGTTGGCACCAGCCTGCCTGCTTCATGGGACTTAAGGGGGTGGGAACGGCCCAACCTCTTGGAGGGTTAATGGTCCCGTTCCCCGCTGACAGGACACTGAGCTCCTGAGGGAACTATTCGCAAGCCCCACCACGACAAGCGTACATTCCCGCAGCATGCCACCACCCCTAACACAGCCAGAAGAATGAAGAGTGGTGAGTACTGAGCGGGCGTCCCAAGTAGCGGGTCGCCGGCCGTTATAGCGGCATGAGGGTACGGAGATTTGCGGCTTCTAACCGGGGAGGTTTGCGTCTCCAGACACAGTACACCGCTGCGTCTCAGTACACTGTATACTGTACACAGTACCCACACTGGCAAAAACAGCCTTAAAACGGTTTTCTCTCCATTTTAAGCAGCAGATTATCTCAGCCAGTATAAAAAAAAAGTGGTAAGACCGTGTGCCATTGAAGGGGCGGGGCTTCACTTTGAGAGGATCCAGCAGCTCACCAGCACCATTTTCTCTCTGCAGTGGACACAGACGCTGATTGTTAGGGACGCGCAGATCCTCAACTGTGTCTCCAGATTACCTCAGCAGTACCAAGGGGTCATAGCTGCGGGGGGAGAGGGGGTGTGAGGTAGGCGACTATTAGTGTACTAAGTCTCCTATCAGGGTACTTAGTCTGCGACCCGGTTAAGGGTGTGTACACACGGTGAGATATTTTCTTTCGATTTTGACTATATAGTCAAAATCGCAAGAAATGTTAGTGCAGATCGCAAGGTTAAAGTCCCCTTGCGATCCCGATGCGTGGTCCTGCCAGGTCGGCATCGCTAGAAAAGATAGACTGTGCAGGCAAGTCAATCCTTGCTAGATCGGTGTACTATCTAGTTCATCTCACATGTCAATGACATCTCGCATAAGCCAAAATCGTAAGCACACACAGTCCATATCTCAAGAAAAATCGGTGGTGCTGGGCTTCGGTGACTTCAAGGGAAATCGCAAGTGAAAATCGGGCATAGCAAGGATCTCACCTTGTGTACACACTCTAAGCTTGGTATTAGCTGTAAGGGCGAGGTGGGGGCTGGCTCCAAATTACTCTGTCTCTCCCTGAAGGGCTCTTTGTGGGTTAATTGTGCTTAAACTTTTCCTGTGTGTGTGCTGTCACATTTACATTATGCCAGGCAAAGAGTGTTTTTTTTTTTTTTTTTGTACAGCGTAGTGTTCCTCTCCACCAGGGGGCCTCACTACTGGGTATTCGGGGCAGTGCACTTTCCCTGAATAGCAGGGCTGAACCGGAATGGGTTAATTCCATTAAGGGAATGATCTCAAATATTTCTGCAAAGCTATCCCGCAATGAGAAAGAGACGCAATACTTAAGACAGACTGTGGATGAGTGTTTAAACAGAGACTCCGTCCCCAAACCAGCGTCTCAGTCCCTTCCCATTTGTCCGCAAAGACATTCTCTGGCCCATATCCTGCAGTCGGACGCTGCCAGGTCAGACATGGAGGAAGGTGAGATGGATTTGGAGGAGGGGGGGGGGGGGAGGGGTGCTACTCTGTCACAAGGAATAGAAGCTCTTATAGAGGCTATCGGAGATGTTCAGCAAATTCCTGATAAGGTGTCATAGGAATGTGAAGAATCTTATTTTAATGTAAAAAAGTCCTCTGTCACTTTTCCTGCGTCAAAGGAATTGAATACCCTGTTTGAAGAACCGTGGGTTAATCCTGGTGAGAAATTTCAAATCCCTAAAAGGTTGCTCTCATCTTTTCCTTTTCCTCTGGAGGATAGGAAAAAATGGGAAAATCCACCGTTAGTGGACGCATCAGTCTCTAGACTGTCACGTAAAATTGTATTGCCTGTCCCTGGTGCAGCCTCCCTAAAAGACACGGCTGATAGTAAAATTGAGACTACACTGAAATCATTGTACACAGCTGCTGTGGTGGCCCAGAGGCCCACGATTGCATGTGCGTGGATCACAAAAGCCATTGCTAAATGGTCAGGTAACCTAATTGAGGGGTTAGATTCCTTGTCTAGGGGGGATGTTTTATTTACTCCTGCAGCATATACAGGACTCCATAAGAGCCATAAGAGATTGGTTTGCTTAATGCACACACCACCGCTATGGCAATGTCCGCACGCAGGGGCTTGAGGCTACGCCAGTGGACTGCTGATGCGAACTCCAGGAAAGGCTTGGAAGGCCTACCATTCACAGGAGAGGCCTTGTTTGGAGACAAACTAGACAAATGGATCTCCAAAGCTACTGTTGTGGGTAAGTCTACGTATCTTCCTTTCGCACCTCCCCCAGCCAGGAAAGCTTATTCAGCTTCAAATTTACAGTCCTTTCGGACAGCCAAGTATAAGGGAAAATCCAGGGATGCTTCTACAGCCTCCAGAGGCGCAAGAGGTAAACCACGCAAACCAGCAACTGCAGGTGTTCAGGAACAGAGCTCAGGCTCTGCTTCCTCAAAGCCTTCAGCATGACTATGGGCCTGGATATCTGGCAGGTGGGAGCCCGACTACAATTCTTCAGTCACATCTGGTCAAGTTCGTGCCAGGATCCCTGGGTAAGAGATCTTATTTCCCAGGGCTATAGACTGGAGTTCCAAGAGCTCCCACCTCACAGATTATTCAAATCAGGCTTACCAGTTTCACACGAGGCAAATATAACTTTACAGCAGGCCATCCAAAAACTGGTGCAGACTCAAGTCATTGTTCTGGATGAAGGGGAATTCCTTGTGTCTCTGGATATCAAGGATGCGTGCCTTCACATTCTGATTTGGTCGCCTCACCAGGCTTATCTACGGTTTGCGCTACAGGATTGTCACTACCAGTTCCAGGCCCTGCCATTTGGTCTCTCCACGGCACTGAGGGTGTTCACCAAAGTGATGGTAGAGATGATGTTTATACTCTGCAAGCAGGGAGTGAACATAATTCCATACCTCTACGATCTTCTAATAAAGGCGCTATCCAGGGAGAGGTTGCTGGACAGCGTTGTCCTCTCAACCAAACTTCTCCAGGATCACGGGTGGATTCTGAACCTTCCGAAATCTCATCTAGAGCCAACACGGAGGCTTCTATTCCTGGGAATGATACTGGACACAGAGTCGCAGAAAGTGTTCCTTCCGTTGGAAAAGGCATTGGTAATCCAGTCGATGATTCGGGATGTCCTTAGGCCAACCCGGATATGGGTGCATCTATGCATTTGCCTTCTGGGGAAAATGGTGGCCTCTTACGAGGCGCTTCAATACGGAAGGTTTCACGCAAAACCCTTCCAGCTCGATCTGTTGGACAAATGGTCCAGATCGCATCTTCACATGCACCTGAGGATTCTTCTGTTACCAAAAGCCAGGATCTCCCTTCTGTGGTGGCTACAGACCTATAACCTCATCAAGTGTCAGAGGTTCGGAATTCAGGACTGGATCCTGTTAACCACGGGCGCAAGCCTCCGAGGTTGGGGAGCAGTCACCCAGGGGGTGCAGTTTCAAGGAAGAAGGTCAAGTCAGGAAGTCATCCTTCCAATTAACATTCTGGAACTCAGGGCCATATACAACGCCCTTCTGCAGGCCTCTTATCTCCTTCAGGATGGGGCCATTCAAGTCCAGTCGGACAATGCAACGGCAGTGACATACAGAAACCGACAGGGCAGAACGAAAAGCAGAGTGGCAATGTCGGAGGTGTCAAGAATTCCCTCTGGGCAGAAATACGCTGTGGCGTTGTCAGTGGTCTTCATTCAGGAAGTAGACAACTGGGAAGCAGACTTCCTCAGCAGACACGACCTGCACCCGGAGAAGTGGGGCCTTCACCCGGAAGTGTTCAGGTGCTTGACACATCGGTGGGTATATCCACAAATTGACATGATGGCCTCTAGTCTCAACAAGAAGCTCAGGCGGTGTTGTTCCAGGTCGAGAGACCCACAGGCAGTGGCAGTAGACACTCTGGTGACTCCATTGGTCTATCAGATGGTGTACATGTTTCCTCCACTTTCTCTGATCCCAGGAATTCGCAAAAAAATAAAAAGGGAAAAGTTTCAAGCAATGCTCATTGCTCTGGACTGGCCAAGAAGGGCCTGGTACGCCGACCTTCTGGAGATGCTCCTCGAAGATCCGTGGCCTCTACCTCTTTGCGAGGATCTTCTGCAACAGGGCCCGTTCGTCTATCAGGACTTACCGCGGCTACGTTTGACGGCATGGAAGTTGAACGGCTGATTCTAGTCCGAAAAGGGATCCCTAACAAAGTTATCTCGACTATGATCCAAGCCAGGAAGGGGGTAACGTCTAAACATTACCACTGTATTTGGAAGAAATACTTCTCTTGGTGTGAGAGCAGAACTTATTCTGCGGTGGAATTTCATCTGGGTTGTTTCCTGCTTTTTCTGCAGGCAGGTGTGGATGTGGGCCTACGTCTGGACTCCATAAAAGTCCAGATTTCGGCCTTGTCCATTTTCTTTCAGAAACAATTGGCTTCTCTACCTGAGGTCCAGACGTTTTTGAAAGGTGTTCTGAGCATCCAGCCTCCCTTTGTGCCTCCCACGGCACCTTGGTATCTCAATTTGGTGCTGCAGTTCCTCCAATCGGACTGAGTTGAACAATTACAGGAGTTGGACGTAAAATATCTTACGTGGAAGACCGTCACACTATTGGCTTTGGCTACAGCAAGACGTGTGTCGGAGCTGGCGGCTTTGTCTCACAAGAGCCCCTATTTAATTCTCCATGAGGACAGAGCGGAACTCCGAACTCGTCAGCAATTTCTTCCGAAAGTGGTGTCTGCATTTCACATCAACCAACCTATTATGGTTTCAGTTATCACCGACACTTGCGCTACTTCAATGTCTTTGCATGTTGTGAGGGCTTTGAAGGTATATGTAAAGAGGACAGCTCGTCACAGGAAATCCGACTCGCTGTTAATTTTATATGATCCCAATCAAATTGTGTGTCCTGCTTCAAAGCAGACAATTGCATGCTGGATCAGGCTCACTAACCAGCATGCTTATTCCATGGCAAGTTTGCCAGTTCCTAAATCTGTACATGCCCACTCTACTAGTTTGGTGTGTTCTTCCTGGGCGGCTGCCCAGGGTGTGTCGGCTTTACAGCTTTGCCGAGCAGCTACTTGGTTAGGTTCGAACACGTTTGCTAAGTTCTACAAGTGCGATACTTTGGCCTCTGAGGACCTTCAGTTTGGTCAATCAGTTCTGCAGGAACCTCCGCACTCTCCCACCCAGTTTGGGAGCTTTGGTACAGCCCCATGGTACTAAATGGAACCCCAGTATCCTCTAGGACGTAAGAGAAAATAGGATTGTAATTACCTACCGGTAAATCCGTTTCTCGTAGTCCGGTGAGGATACTGGGCGCCCACCCGGGGCTTCGTTCTTCCTACACTATGGTTAAGTATTGTTGGTTCAGTTATTGCTGTTCTTGTTTAAATGTGGGTTAGCATAGCTTTCCTCTTGTTGTGTGTGCTGGTTCGGAATCTTCCCACTATCTTTATCTATACTTCTCTCAAAGTATGTCTGTCTCCTCGGCCACAGTTTCCTAGACTGTCTGGTAGGAGGGGCATAGAGGGAGGAGCCAGCCCACATTATCAAATTCTTAAAGTGCCCATGGCTCCTAGTAGACCCGTCTATACCCCATGGTAGTAAATGGAACCCCAGTATCCTCTACAGACTACAAGAAAAGGATTTACTGGTAGGTAACTAAAATTCTATTTTTTTTAGAATTCTATTTTTAATGGCATTTTGTTTTTGAGAAAAATAGCTGCCTTGTGCTAAGATGATTTACCCTGCTGTAGTCCTAAAAACTCCTCTCTGGAACTTGTTTACACATTTGTGTGCTGCAGAGTGGATGCCAGCTGCTTATTGTACCAACAGGAGATTCTAGGAACAAATTATGCTATAATGTGAAGGAAGAGTAAATCCTGGAACTTGATTTTTATTACATCTGGTTGTTTCTTTTAATTAGCTGCTTATTATTCACAGTATGGAGCAACTTATTTTTGAAACTGTTTTTCAAAGGATGCACAATAAATATTGAATCTGTCCTATAAAGACCCTTTCATTTGCCTTTTTATCCGGAATGACATTGGGCAGCGCTTACACATTGTGGCCAATTACATTTTAGTTAAAAATTACCTATTTGATTTCCAGCCTGGTTATATGTACAGGTTGAGTATCCCATATCCATATATTCCGAAATAGACTTTTTTGAATGAGAGAGAGAGTGAAACCTTTTGTTTCTCTTACGTCCTAGAGGATGCTGGGGACTCCGTAAGGACCATGGGGAATAGACGGGCTCTGCAGGAGACATGGGCACTAATAAGAACTTTAGATATGGGTGTGCACTGGCTCCTCCCTCTATGCCCCTCCTCCAGACCTCAGTTTGATACTGTGCCCAGAGGAGACTGGGTGCATTACAGGGAGCTCTCCTGAGTTTCCTGAAATAATTTTTGTTAGGTTTTTAATTTCAGGGAGCACTGCTGGCAATAGGCTCCCTGCATTGAGGGACTGAGGAGAGAGAAGCAGACCTACTTAAATGCTAGGCTCTGCTTCTTAGGCTACTGGACACCATAAGCTCCAGAGGGAGTCGGAACGTAGGTCTCTCCTAGCTGTTTGTCCCGGAGCCGCGCCGCCGTCCTCCTCACAGAGCCGGAAGATAGAAGCCGGGTGAGTATAAGAAGATAAGAAGACTTCAGAGGCGGCAGAAGACTTCAGATCTTCACTGAGGTAACGCGCAGCGGTAACGATGCGCGCCATTGCTCCCACACAAAACACACGGCAGGCACTGTAAGGGTACAGGGTGCAGGGGGGCCACCCTGGGCAGCAATTTACACCTCTGGGACTGGTAAAACTAGATATAATGGCTCTGTGGGCTGTATATGGGTATCCTCTGCCAGTTTTTGAATGGATTCGAGTGGGACCGAAGCCCGCCGCTGAGGGTGCGGAGCTTGATCCTCAGCACTCACCAGCGCCATTTTTCTCCACAGCACACGCTGAGAAGCTGGCTCCCCGGACTCTCCCCTGCTGAACACGGTGACAAAGGGTTTTTTTTTTTTTAAATAACTGATTTTTTTTATTGAGGTTTTTCATATATAAGAAATATATAAGACATATGCGTTTGACAATATGACATCAGCATCATAATGTGACGAACCTTAGAACATAGGGAACGTATGAAAAGTGGATCAATACAAGTATATCTAAGCCAAACCGCAATATGTAATAAGAAAATACAGTCAAACAAGGGGGGGTGAAAGATCAGAGCGCTGTCGGCCCATCAAAGGCAGAAACGCCACATTAGGGTGGGGTCATGAACATACAACCATACATCATTAATACATAGTTCCCAATTAAGTTATTGTAACTAAACTGATGTAATATTACATTAATAAAAATAATAACAAGCTAGGCATGTAGAAGATATGAAAAGACAAGAGAGAAGATGACATCTAGAAGATTGACGAGGAGATAAAGAGGAGGATAGGAGTAGAAGAAGAGGGAAGCCAGATTATCTGGACATTGTCCACTGAGAATTTTCAAAGGTTGCAATTATCGCGGATTGGGTGGTCTGGTCTAGAGTAGCCATATAGGGGCCCCATTTTTTGTAGAACCTGGCAAGGTCAGGGGGACCCGTAAGGAGAGTGGACCTACAATCAAAATGCAAATATTGTAACATAGTTTTTAGAACTTCAGCTAGGGAGGGGGTCGATCTAACAACCCAATGGGGTATATGCAATTCACGGCGAATCGCGGCAATTTTTCGCCGTTTTTTAATTCGACTAAATTCGCCAGGTGAATTCCGGAAGGTGGCTTCCGGAATTCACCATATTCAATGAAAAACGGATTCGCCAGAGTCGCGGGCGAAAATCGGCCGATTTGGCGGATTTTGCCGCGATTTTAAAAAACGGGAAAAACCCGGAAAAAAAAATGGCGTGGGGTCCCCCCTCCAAAGCATAACCAGCCTCGGGCTCATCGAGCTGGTCCTGGTTCTAAAAATCCGGGGAAAAATTGGCCAGGGATCCCCCGTATTTTTAAAACCAGCACCGGGCTCTGCGCCTGGTGCTGGTGCCAAAAATACGGGGGACAAAAAGAGTAGGGGTCCCCCGTATTTTTAACACCAGCATCGGGCTCCACTAGCTGGACAGATAATGCCACAGCCGGGGGTCACTTTTATGCCGTGCCCTGCGGCCGTGGCATTAAATGTCCAACTAGTCACCCCTGGCCGGGGTACCCTGGGGGGAGTGGGGACCCCTTCAATCAAGGGGTCCCCCCCCCCCCAGCCACCCAAGGGCCAGGGGTGAAGCCCGAGGCTGTCCCCCCCCCATCCAATGGGCTGCGGATGGGGGGGCTGATAGCCTTTTGTGATAATAAAAAGATATATTGTTTTTTCCAGTAGTACTACAAGTCCCAGCAAGCCTCCCCCGCAAGCTGGTACTTGGAGAACCACAAGTACCAGCATGCGGGAGAAAAACGGGCCCGCTGGTACCTGTAGTACTACTGGGAAAAAAATACCCAAATAAAAACAGTACACACACACCTTGATAGTAAAACTTTATTACACACTACCGACACACACATACTTACCTATGTTGACACGCCGACTGCCACGGTCTCCGACGATCCGAGGGTACCTGTGAAAAAATGATACTCACCTTCCAGCGTCCAGAGATAAATCCACGTCCAGAGAGATAAATCCACGTACTTGTAAAAAAAAAAGAAAACGCAAATACCCGCTCCATACCGGACTAGAAAGGGGTCCAATGCTTTCACATCAGACCCCTTTCTCCCGAATGCCGGGACATCACGTGACTCCTGTCACTGAAGTCCCTTCAGCCAATCAGGAAGCGCTACTTCCGTGGCGCTCACCTGATTGGCTGTGCGCTGTCTGTACTGTGACAGCACATCGCAAAGCCGCTCCATTACTTTCAATGGTGGGAACTTTGCGGGTAGCGGTGGGGTCACCCGCCGGTCAGCCGCTGACCGGCGGGTGACCTTACCGCTAGCCGCTAAGTTCCCACCATTGAAAGTAATGGAGCGGCTTTGCGATGTGCTGTCACAGTACAGACAGCGCACAGCCAATCAGGTGAGCGCAACGAAGTTGCGCTTCCTGATTGGCTTAGAGACCTTTCTGTGACAGCTGTCACTGACAGGTCTCATTCGTGGAAAGGTGTCCCATGTGTCAGCATGGGACCCCTTTCAGTCCGGCATGGAGCGGGTGTTCGGTTTGTTTTTTTGCCAAGTACGTGGATTTATCTCTGGACCATGGCTGAGGTGAGTATATTGATCTTTTCTTTTCAGGTATCCGTGGATTCTACATGGAGAAGAGGACCGATGTCGGCGTGTGAACATAGGTAAGTATGTGTGTGTCGACGTATGAAATAAAGTTTTACTGTCGACGGTGTGTGTGTCCTGTTTTTATTTGGGTATTTTTTCCCCAGTAGTACTACAGGTACCAGCGGGCCCGTTTTTCTCCCGCATGCTGGTACTTGTGGTTCTCCAAGTACCAGCTTGCGGGGGAGGCTTGCTGGGACTTGTAGTACTACTGGAAAAAACAATATCTTTTTATTATCACAAAAGGCTATCAGCCCCCCCACCCGCAGCCCATTGGATGGGGGGGGACAGCCTCGGGCTTCACCCCTGGCCCTTGGGTGGCTGGGGGGGGACCCCTTGATTGAAGGGGTCCCCACTCCCCCAGGGTACCCCGGCCAGGGGTGACTAGTTGGATATTTAATGCCACGGCCGCAGGGCACGGCATAAAAGTGACCCCCGGCTGTGGCATTATCTGTCCAGCTAGTGGAGCCCGATGCTGGTGTTAAAAATACGGGGGACCCCTACTCTTTTTGTCCCCCGTATTTTTGGCACCAGCACCAGGCGCAGAGCCCGGTGCTGGTTTTAAAAATACGGGGGATCCCCTGTCAATTTTTCCCCCGCATTTTTAGAACCAGGACCAGCTCGAAGAGCCCGAGGCTGGTTATGCTTTGGAGGGGGGACCCCACGCCATTTTTTTTTTATTTCACCGTTCCAGCATTAAAAAAAAATAAAAAAATAATAATAATATTTTAAAAAATATATAAATAATATTTGTGCCTCCAAAAAAAAAAAAAAAAAAAGTACCTAATCCCTTCTAATATAAATAGATCTGCTATTCCCCAAAAAAAAAACACAAAAAAAAACATGTTTAAAATTTTTTTATTTGTTTTCACCCTCCAAAGTGTGGCGGATTGAAAATGACGAATTTGCTGTCTAAAAGCACTGCTGTCGAATTTCCAAACTTGAATTGAATATGCTTTGGTCGAATTGCAGCACTTGTATCATTGCAGAAAAGTCGAATTTGCAAAAATTCGAATTTCAAAAAGTCGAATTTTGAAAGTCCGTTTTTTGGTCGGAAAGCACTGAATTGCATAGGCGATTTTTTTTTTTTTTTTTTGGTCGAAAATGACCCGAAATTCGACAATTTCGGGAATTCGACCGCAATTGCATATACCCCAATGTTTCAGAATTGCTTTTTTGGATATGGTAAACAACATGGTCAGCATGGGGAAAAGTAGGTTAATCCCTCTCTCCGATCTCCAGGTAGAAAAATTAATGCAAAGACAGGCCAACGGGTCCGGTCTCAATGCCGTATGGAAATGGGTATTTATGAATACAAATAGTTTATTCCAAAAGCGTTGGATCCTAGTACAGCTCCAAAGGCAGTGGTAGAAAGTGGCTCTAGCTCCTTTGCATTTAGGGCACCTATTAGGGAATGCAGGATCAATGGGTATCTGTTCATAAGGAGGTAAGTATGCCCTATGGATGGATTTTATATGTACCTCCTGTAGGTATGCAGAACTAAGGATTGACATGGTCCGGTGATGGTGGTCTAAGAGGAGGTCACAGGAGGTCACGCTTGGAATGTTTGCTTGCCAGGAGGCAACCAGTCTGGAAATTAATGGCTTGGATGGGATATTTACAATGAGTGAGTAAATTTGCTTTAATTTGTAGGGATGGGATTCCCAGTGCTTTAGAATCTTAGCTAGTGGGGAAGAAGGAGATGAGAGGATAGAGTCGAGGCGCAATGAATGGAGATAGTGTCTCACTTGTAGATACATATAGAAGTGGGAGGATGGAATAGAGTACCTGTCTCTTAGTGTTGCAAATTGGGCGATATGGCCACCCGGGTCAAATACTTGTGAAGCAGCGCACAGCCCCCTCTCCCGCCATCGGACAAAAAGAGCATTGTGAAGGGAAGGAGGAAAAGCAGGGTTTCCCCAGAGGGGTACATAAGAAGAAACAGTGTGGTCAGATTTGAGTTTTCTATGTAATTTCACCCAACTAAAGTAAGTGTCTCGAAATAAAGGATGTTTCAGTATTGATGGAGGTATGTCAGCTTTTTTGGTGTGTAGAAGGGCGCATGGGGAATAAGATCGAAAAGCGTCAGTATCTAGAGCCAAGTCAGTATACGTGCTTTTTCCTAAGAGCCAGTCAGCAGCATATCGGAGAAAGATTGTAAGAGAGTAAGAAAGAAAGTCCGGGACTCCCAGTCCACCCATTGATTTGTCCATTACTAGTTTGGCAAAGGCCACTTTTGGTTTCTTCCCGTGCCATATAAATCGAGTCATAGCCTTGCGTAATGTAGAGCCATCCGCTTCTCTGAGGCTGAATTGAAGAGACTGCATAATATAAAAGATTTTGGGAAATATTACAGATTTAAGAACTGCAATCCTTCCTAGCAATGAGAGCGGTAGGGTAGCCCAACCCTCTAGTTTAGAAAGCACGGCCTTAATGGCCGGGGAGAAATGAATCTCGTAGGTACGCGAAATATCACGTGTAATATTAGCTCCTAGGTATTTAAAGTGAGACTGAGTGATCGTGAAGGGTGAAGCCTGGGTAAGAGAAGATAGTGTGGAAGGGGGGACGTATATAGGCAGCAATTCTGATTTTGTGACATTGATCTTATAGCCAGCCTTTTCACCAAAGTCCGAAATCAAACGCAGGATTTCCGGGACTGACGTGAGAGGGTTCGAGACAAATAATAACATGTCGTCAGCGAACAGGGCGACTTTAAGCTCAGTGTTGCCGATGGAGATGCCAGTAAAGGAAGGGGAAAGCCTAAGAGCCACTGCAAGAGGTTCTAGAGCGATGGCAAAAAGGAGTGGGGAGAGAGGGCAGCCCTGTCTAGTGCCATTTTCTATATAGAAGGGGTCGGAAAGGAAACCGTTGCAAGAAATTTGAGTGGCCGGGGATGAATATATTGCACGGATAGCCTTAATAAACGCATCAGGGAATTTAAATCGTGTCATGGTTGCGTAAAGGTGTGGCCATTCGACGAGGTCGAAGGCCTTTTCCGCGTCTAAGGATATGATGGCATATCCTGAAGAAGACATGTTACCGTGGCAGGAATGCATGGCCGCTAACACCCTTCTCACGTTGACCACAGAGTGTCTACCTGCAATAAAGCCTGTCTGATCGGGGTGGACAATGTGGGGGAGTATGAGTTTCAGACGAACGGCCAGTATCTTGGTGAATAACTTGTAATCTAAGTTTAACAAAGATATTGGTCGATAGGAGCCTGGAAGGGATAAATCTCTGCCTGGTTTAGAGAGCAATTTGAGGAGTGCCGAATTCAAGTGGGGTGGGGGGGTCTTAGCTAGCAATAAGGAGTTGAAAATGTCTACCAGAATGGAGTCGAATTTATGGGAGAGTCTATAGAGTCTATAGAACTCTCCACTATAGCCGTCAGGACCTGGGGCCTTATTGGGTTTTAATTGTTTGATCGCTGACCGGACTTCAGTGATAGTGATCGGGGATAGCAGTTGAGAGGCCATATCATCTGTAAGAGCAGGGGTAAGGTAGGGCTTCCCAAAAGAGAGGAGTGTTGGAGGAATTGTCAGCGGGGGTAGGGGGAGGGTATGGTGGTTGAGAGCAGGGTGTCGGGGAATGTAAAGCAGGCGAAGGTGGCTGCGGGGTGTTTGGAAGGGTGGATGAGTATAATTGGGAAAAGTAAGACTGCATGATATGTGCAATCTGCTTGTTTGTGGAAGTCAGTGTGCCTTGTTGTGTGCGGAGAGGGTGAACCACTGCAGGTGAAAATGTGTCACAAAGCAAGTTGGAGAGTAAGCGGCCAGATTTGTTCCCGAATTTGTGGAACTTGTAGTGGACAGAAAAAAGGTAAAATGGCTGCTGCACTTGGTACCTATGAGGGTGGAATACACAACCCTTGGAAGTCATTACCCAAAATACCTGCACCAATCCTGCGTTATGCTTTCTGTGGGCTTAAGGTTTTTCTTTTATGTCTGTGTTGCTTGTCTATTGTTGTATTACTCAAATCCTCTGTATCATGTGTATTGTTTTTGATGTCTGTAAAGCGCCTTGAGTCCTGTTGGAGAAAGAGCGCTATATAAATAAAATTATTATTATTATTTATTTCCCATTTCGGAGATGTGTTCGTCAAAGTGGGTTTTAGTAAGCAGATATGTTTGCTTAGTGGCTGGTGAAGGTGCATGTTTGTACGCCTGAAAGGCCACAGTGAGAGCGTTCTGGAGCGTCAGATACTGCTTTGAGAAATTCTTGTTGGAAGCTGCGGTGAAGGACATAATCGCCCCTCTGAGTATGGCTTTCGCCGACATCCAAAACAGAAAGGGATTCGTCTGGAGGTGTTCAGAATTGGTAGTGCAATAGTCGTCCCAAGCAGCCTCCAAGAAGGACTTGAAAGTAGCAGAGCGACAAAATCTAGTTGGGAATTTCCATAACCTAGTCGTGTCCCTGTCATCTGGAAAGTGGATAGTCAATGAAATCATAGCGTGGTCTGACAGTGAGATGGGGGCAATAGAGCAGTCCGTGACCTGAGGGAAAAGAGCATGAGAGATGAAGAAATAGTCGATGCGAGAGAGAGAGCCGTGCGCCGCCGAGAGACAGGTGTATTCTCTTTCTGTTGGGTACAGGGCTCTCCACAGGTCTATAACCTGTAGGGTGGAGGTGAAGAGGGGGATGCCAACCTTAGGGAGTGGAGGGGGGGGTCTCACGGGTGTTTGATCTGTCCAGTATGGAGGAAGAGATCAGGTTAAAATCCCCACCAATAATCAAATTGTCACCCATGAAGGGGGTTAGAAGGGTAATCAAGCACTGGAAGTATGACTTAGAATAGGGAGGGGGGATATATACGTTTGCCAGCGTGAGCTTTTTGCCTAGTATATCCACCGAAACCACCACATATCTACCAGTATCGTCAGTAACAACACTGTGAACCTCATGAGCCAGAGTGCGTTTTACCAGGATAACTACTCCTCTTGCCTTGGAGCTGTAGGAAGAGGATGCCAATACAGACCAGCCCAGCATTCCCAGTTTTGCAGATTCAGAGGTAGTCAGATGAGTTTCCTGGAGAGGAATGCCACGTCCACGCCAGACTTTTGTAAGAAAATCAAAATTTTCCTGCGTTTCGCCGGAGAGTTGATACCTCCAGCGTTCCAGGTTGCGTAGCGTAGACTAGGCATCCCTGCAGGAAACGGGGGAAAAAAAGGAACAGCAGTTTAAAGCATAAAAAGACAAAAAGGGGAACTTTTAGTATAGCGATGTCAAAGGATATCATACATTTTGGCCAAGTTATATAGGGTAGGACAGCGCCCACAGGAGTTGGAGGAGGGTACCAGTCAGTGAGGGAGGGGAGGAGTGTACGGGAGGGGAGGTAGGGAACACAAATGAAAAGAGGCATACAAACGCTAGCATTTGATGCCAGACTTCCAAGCAAAAGCACATAAAGTATCATAACAAAAAGGATAAACCTCCAGCACGGAGGGGCGTGTCCGCCCCCCGATCCTCAAAGTGCAGCAAAATATTAACGTATAGCTGTAAAACTGTAAAACTGGGGCCCGTAGGTCCCGGCAGTGCGCCACACATAAGAACAATAAAATATCATGTAGTTTAGAGAGAATGAGCCACTAAATGTGAAAACAAAAGGTAGCGGTGTAAACTCAGAAATCACGGAACATACATGAAATCATGCAAAACAGAGAGAACTTAATGAGACAATTTAGAACATGGAGCACAGTCCTTCATTTAGTTGAATCAGAGATGTCTGCATCTTTGGCCTGGGACAGCTCCTGGAGGTAAGCCAAAGCGTCAGGCGGGGTAGAAAAGTCCTTAAATGAAGACCCGTCATAAATGCGAAGCCTGGCAGGATATAGCAGGCCAAATTTGCGCCCTTCAGCGACTAATTGAGAGCAAACGGGAAAAGATTTCCTGGCTCGTGACAATTCAGCGGAGTAGTCTTGAAAAATATGAAGCTTATGTCCTTCCCATGACAAAGATTTTGCTTTGCGAGAGGCCGACCATATCTCCATTTTGTGTAGGTAATTTAAGCAGCGGAACAGGGTAACGCGGGGTCTCGGCCTGTTAGGGGTTGGAGTCGTTCCCACCCTATGGACCCTCTCTATTACCATGTCCTGGCAAACCGCTTCTATGCCTAAAAGCGAGGGTAGAGTTTTGCGGACAAAATGGGCCAAAGCGGGCCCCTTGATAGATTCAGGGAGGCCGACCAGCCTAATATTGTTTCGACGCGATCTGTTCTCAATATCGTCTATCTTGTTCCACAGCTGGTAGGAATCGTTAGTGAGGTGCTTCACGGTGTGTTGCAAATCCCCTATATCATGGGAGGCTATATTGATCTGCTGCTCTGTGTTAGAAACCCTGTGGGTCAGATGTTGCAGCTGGCTGGTAATATCAGCCACTGCTTTGGATAGAAGGGGGGTCATGGTAGCTGTAATGGCCGCCACCACCTCTGAGTAAGTCACAGGGGCATCGCAGCCTGCACTCACGTGTCCCCCAGGTCCTTCGGCCGCGGTTTTCTTATGCAGGGGGGGTGCACTCTCCACTGCAGAGTCTGCCTGCGTGGTCCCTGCAGCCCGCCGCTTCTCCTGGCGTGGAGGCTGCGGCTGCTACTGCTGCTGGTCCGTCTGGGGCTGCGGCGTCAGCGGCGCTAAAAAGCGGTCCATGTCGGCTGCGGGGAGTGTAAGGTCACTGCGGGAGAGCTCCGGGCGCCAAACGAGGCTTTAAAAGCCTAATTAAAAGTGTCTGAAGAGGAGCGGGGGACGGAGCTCAGAATGGAGCTCAGGTCTCCATGAAGCTGGAACCGGAAGTCCTTTACAAAGGGGTTTAAAGAAGGGGGGGGGCACACAATTTGGCGCAATCAAGATAGATAGATAGAAAGAGCTATCTCTCTATCTATCTAGGAATTTTGTTTTCCAAAGTTATTAGCGCTGGGTGTGTGCTGGCATACTCTCTCTCTGTCTCTCCTAAGGGCCTTGTGGGGGAACTGTCTCCAGATTAGAGATCCCCTGTGTGTGTGGGGTGTCTGTATGCGTGTGTCGGCATGTCTGAAGCGGAAGGCTCTTCTAGGGAGGAGGTGGAGCAAATGAGTGTGGTGTCTCCGTCTGCAACGCCGACACCTGACTGGGTGGATATGTGGAATGTTTTAAATGCAAATGTGAATTTATTACACAAGAGGTTGTACAAAGCAGAGTCCAGGGAATGTACAGGGAGTCTAGCCCTGCCTTTTACTATGTCGCATGGGCCTTCTGGGTCTCAAAAGCGCCCACTATCCCAGGTTGTAGACACGGATACCGACACGGATTCTGACTCCAGTGTCGACTATGATGCTGCGAAGTTGCAGCCAAAATTGGCTAAAAGTATATATTATATGATTATTGCAATAAAAGAGGTGTTGCATATCACAGATAACCTCTCGGTCCCTGACACGTGGGTGCGCATGTATAAGGAAAAGAAACCTGAGGTAACTTTTCCCCCATCTCATGAGCTGAACGAGTTATTTGAAAAGGCTTGGTAATCTCCGGACAAAAAACTGCAGATTCCCAAAAGTATTCTTATGGCGTATCCTTTCCCGGCTAAGGACCGGATACGGTGGGAATCCTCCCCAAGGGTGGACAAAGCGTTGGCAGCGCTACCTTTTTGGATAAGCGTGTCATCTCAAGATACCGCAACCCTCAAGGATCCTGCTGATCGCAGGCAGGAGACTACCTTAAAGTCAATTTACACACATACTGGTACATTACTCAGACCGGCGATAGCGTCGGCTTGGGTTTGTAGCGCTGTAGCAGCGTGGACAGATACCTTATCTGCTGATATAGATACGCTGGATAAGGAAACCATTTTATTGACCCTGGGTCATATTAAGGATGCTGTCCTATATATGAGAGATGCTCAGAGACGTTGGCCTACTGGGGTCCAGAGCCAACGCTATGGCGATTTTCTGCTAGACGAGCCCTATGAACCCGACAATGGACGGGTGATGCCGACTCGAAGAGGCATATGGAGGTTTTGCCTTACAAGGGTGAGGAATTGTTTGGGGAAGGTCTCAAGGACCTGGTTTCCACAGCTACTGCAGGTAAATCAACTTTTCTCTGACGTCCTAGTGGATGCTGGGAACTCCGTAAGGACCATGGGGAATAGCGGCTCCGCAGGAGACTGGGCACAAAAGTAAAGCTTTAGGACTACCTGGTGTGCACTGGCTCCTCCCCCCCATGACCCCCCTCCAAGCCTCAGTTAGATTTTTGTGCCCGGCCGAGAAGGGTGCACACTAGGGGCTCTCCTGAGCTTCTTAGTGAAAGTTTAGTTTTAGGTTTTTTATTTTCAGTGAGACCTGCTGGCAACAGGCTCACTGCATCGAGGGACTAAGGGGAGAAGAAGCGAACCTGCCTGCTTGCAGCCAGCTTGGGCTTCTTAGGCTACTGGACACCATTAGCTCCAGAGGGACCGAACACAGGCCCAGCCTCGGAGTCCGGTCCCAGAGCCGCGCCGCCGGCCCCCTTACAGAGCCAGAAGCAAGAAGAGGTCCGGAAAAATCGGCGGCAGAAGACATCAATCTGCAGCTGTGCGCCATTGTTACTCAGGCACACTTCACACTTCGGTCACTGAGGGTGCAGGGCGCTAGGGGGGGGGCGCCCTGAGCAGCAATGTAAACACTTTGGCTGGCGAAAATACACATATAACCCCCAGGGCTATATGGATGTATTTTAACCCCTGCCAGAACTCACCAAAAAGCGGGAGAAAAGGCCGCCGAGAAGGGGGCGGAGCCTATCTCCTCAGCACACTGGCGCCATTTTCCATCACAGCTCCGCTGGAAGGACGTCTCCCTGACTCTCCCCTGCAGTCCTGCACTACAGAAAAGGGTAAAAAAGAGAGGGGGGCACTAATTTGGCGCAGTTCTAATAATAACAGCAGCTATAAAGGGAAAAGCACGTTTTATAGTGGTATTCCTGTCTATATATAGCGCTCTGGTGTGTGCTGGCATACTCTCCCTCTGTCTCCCCAAAGGGCTAGTGGGGTCCTGTCCTCTATCAGAGCATTCCCTGTGTGTGTGCGGTGTGTCGGTACGATTGTGTCGACATGTTTGAGGAGGAAAATGAGATGGAGGCGGAGCAATTGCCTATTATAGAGTTGTCACCCCCTAGGGAGTCGACACCTGAGTGGCTGAGCTTATGGAAGGAATTGCGTGACAGTGTCAGTTCTTTACGAAAGACAGTTGACGACATGAGACAGCCGGCTACTCAGCTTGTGCCTGTCCAGGGGTCTCAAACGCCATCAGGGGCTTTAAAACGCCCCGTTACCTCAAATGGCAGACACAGACACGGATACTGACTCCAGTGTCGATGATGAGACAAACATGACTTCCAGTAGGGCCACACGTTACATGATTAAAGCAATGAAAAATGTATTGCATATCTCTGATAATACAAGTACCACTAAAAAGGGTATTATGTTTGGTGAGAAAAAACTGCCTGTAGTTTTTCCTGTATCCAAGGAATTAAATGAAGTGTGTGATGAGGCGTGGGTTTCCCCCGATAAAAAACTGATAATTCCTAAAAGGTTATTGGCATCATACCCTTTCCCGCCAGAGGATAGGGCACGTTGGGAAACACCCTCTAGGGTGGATAAAGCGCTCACACGCTTGTCTAAACAGGTAGCACTACCCTCTCCTGATACGGCCGCCCTAAAGGAACCTGCCGATAGAAAGCAGGAGAATATCCTAAAATGTATATACACTCACACGGGTGTTATACTGCGACCAGCAATCGCCTCAGCCTGGATGTGCAGTGCGGGCGTGGCGTGGTCGGATTCCCTGACTGAAAATATTGATACCCTAGATAGGGACAGTATATTACTGACTATAGAGCATTTGAAAGATGCATTTTTATATATGCGTGATGCACAGAGGGATATTTGCTGACTGGCATCAAGAGTTAGCGCGCTGTCCATTTCTGCAAGAAGAGGTTTATGGACGCGGCAGTGGTCAGGTGATGCGGATTCTAAAAGGCACATGGAAGTATTGCCTTATAAGGGGGAGGAGTTATTTGGGGTAGGTCTATCAGACCTGGTAGCCACGGCAACTGCTGGAAAATCCACATTTTTACCCCAGGTAGCTTCTCAACCTAAGAAGACGCCGTATTATCAGGCGCAGTCCTTTCGGCCCCATAAGGGCAAGCGGGCAAAAGGCGCCTCATTTCTGCCCTGTGGCAGAGGGAGAGGAAAAAGGCTGCAGCAAACAGCCAGTTCCCAGGAACAAAAGCCCTCTCCCGCCTCCGCAAAGTCCTCAGCATGACGCTGGGGCTTTACAAGCGGACTCAGGCACGGTGGGGGCCCGTCTCAAGAAGTTCAGTGCGCAGTGGGCCCACTCGCAAGTGGACCCCTGGATCCTTCAGGTGGTATCTCAGGGGTACAAATTGGAATTCGAGACGTCTCCCCCTCGCCGTTTCCTAAAGTCTGCTTTACCGACGTCTCCCTCAGACAGGGAGGCAGTATTGCAAGCCATTCACAAGCTGTATTCCCAGCAGGTGATAATCAAGGTACCCCTCCTGCAACAGGGAAAGGGGTACTATTCCACACTATTTGTGGTACCGAAGCCGGACGGCTCGGTGAGACCAATTTTAAATCTAAAATCCTTGAACACTTACATACACAGGTTCAAATTCAAGATGGAGTCACTCAGAGCAGTGATTGCAAACCTGGAAGAAGGGGACTATATGGTCTCTCTGGACATCAAAGATGCTTACCTACATGTCCCAATTTACCCTTCTCACCAAGGGTACCTCAGGTTTGTGGTACAGAACTGTCACTATCAGTTTCAGACGCTGCCGTTTGGATTGTCCACGGCACCCCGGGTCTTTACCAAGGTAATGGCCGAAATGATGATACTCCTTCGAAAGAAGGGAGTTTTAGTTATCCCTTACTTGGACGATCTCCTGATAAGGGCAAGATCCAGGGAACAGTTGGAAGTCAGGGTAGCACTATCTCAGATAGTGCTGCGGCAGCACGGTTGGATTCTCAATATTCCAAAATCGCAGCTGATCCCGACGACACGCCTTCTATTCCTAGGGATGATCCTGGACACAGTCCAGAAAAAGGTGTTTCTCCCGGAGGAGAAAGCCAGGGAGTTATCCGAGCTAGTCAGAAATCTCCTAAAACCATGCCAAGTCTCAGTGCATCAATGCACAAGGGTCCTGGGAAAGATGGTGGCTTCTTACGAAGCAATCCCATTCGGCAGATTCCACGCAAGAACCTTCCAGTGGGATCTGCTAGACAAATGGTCCGGGTCGCATCTTCAGATGCATCAGCGGATAATCTTGTCACCAAGGACAAGGGTGTCTCTCCTGTGGTGGTTGCAGAGTGCTCATCTTCTAGAGGGCCGCAGATTCGGCATTCAGGACTGGGTCCTGGTCACCACGGATGCCAGCCTGAGAGGCTGGGGAGCAGTCACACAGGGAAGAAATTTCCAGGGCTTGTGGTCAAGCCTGGAGACATCACTTCACATAAATATCCTGGAGCTAAGGGCCATCTACAATGCTCTAAGCCTAGCAAGACCTCTGCTTCAAGGTCAGCCGGTGCTGATCCAGTCAGACAACATCACGGCAGTCGCCCACGTAAACAGACAGGGCGGCACAAGAAGCAGGAGGGCAATGGCAGAAGCTGCAAGGATTCTTCGCTGGGCGGAAAATCACGTGATAGCACTGTCAGCAGTGTTCATTCCGGGAGTGGACAACTGGGAAGCAGACTTCCTCAGCAGACACGACCTCCACCCGGGAGAGTGGGGACTTCACCCAGAAGTCTTCCACATGATTGTGAACCGTTGGGAAAAACCAAAGGTGGACATGATGGCGTCCCGCCACAACATAAAACTAGACAGGTATTGCGCCAGGTCAAGGGACCCTCAGGCAATAGCTGTGGACGCTCTGGTAACACCGTGGGTGTACCAGTCAGTGTATGTGTTCCCTCCTCTGCCTCTCATACCCAAGGTACTGAGAATCATAAGAAGGAGAGGAGTAAGGACTATACTCGTGGCTCCGGATTGGCCAAGAAGGACTTGGTACCCGGAACTTCAAGAGATGCTCACAGAGGACCCGTGGCCTCTACCTCTAAGAAGGGATCTGCTCCAGCAGGGACCCTGTCTGTTCCAAGACTTACCGCGGCTGCGTTTGACGGCATGGCGGTTGAACGCCGGATCCTGAAGGAAAAAGGCATTCCGGATGAAGTCATCCCTACCCTGATCAAAGCCAGGAAGGATGTAACCGCACAACATTATCACCGTATTTGGCGTAAATATGTTGCGTGGTGCGAGGCCAGGAAGGCCCCTACAGAGGAATTTCAACTGGGTCGGTTCCTGCATTTCCTGCAAACAGGACTGTCTATGGGCCTAAAATTAGGGTCCATTAAGGTTCAATTTTCGGCCCTGTCGATTTTCTTCCAGAAAGAACTGGCTTCAGTTCCTGAAGTTCAGACGTTTGTCAAGGGGGTACTGCATATACAGCCTCCTTTTGTGCCTCCAGTGGCACCTTGGGATCTCAATGTAGTTTTGGGGTTCCTAAAATCACATTGGTTTGAACCACTCACCACTGTGGACTTAAAATATCTCACATGGAAAGTGGTAATGCTGTTGGCCCTGGCTTCAGCCAGGCGTGTCTCAGAATTGGCGACTTTATCCTATAAAAGCCCTTACCTAATTTTTCATACGGACAGGGCAGAATTGAGGACTCGTCCTCAATTTCTCCCTAAGGTGGTTTCAGCGTTTCACCTGAACCAGCCTATTGTGGTACCTGCGGCTACTAGGGACTTGGAGGACTCCAAGTTGCTGGACGTAGTCAGGGCCCTGAAAATATGTTTCCAGGACGGCTGGAGTCAGGAAATCTGACTCGCTGTTTATCCTGTATGCACCCAACAAGCTGGGTGCTCCTGCTTCTAAGCAGACTATTGCTCGTTGGATTTGTAGTACAATTCAGCTTGCACATTCTGTGGCAGGCCTGCCACAGCCAAAATCTGTAAAAGCCCATTCCACAAGGAAGGTGGGCTCATCTTGGGCGGCTGCCCGAGGGGTCTCGGCGTTACAACTTTGCCGAGCAGCTACTTGGTCAGGGGCAAACACGTTTGCTAAATTCTACAAATTTGATACCCTGGCTGAGGAGGACCTGGAGTTCTCTCATTCGGTGCTGCAGAGTCATCCGCACTCTCCCGCCCGTTTGGGAGCTTTGGTATAATCCCCATGGTCCTTACGGAGTTCCCAGCATCCACTAGGACGTCAGAGAAAATAAGAATTTACTTACCGATAATTCTATTTCTCGTAGTCCGTAGTGGATGCTGGGCGCCCATCCCAAGTGCGGATTGTCTGCAATACTTGTACATAGTTATTGTTACAAAAATCGGGTTATTATTGTTGTGAGCCATCTTTCCAGAGGCTCCTCTGTTATCATGCGGTTAACTGGGTTCAGATCACAGGTTATACGGTGTGATTGGTGTGGCTGGTATGAGTCTTACCCGGGATTCAAAATCCTTCCTTATTGTGTACGCTCGTCCGGGCACAGTATCCTAACTGAGGCTTGGAGGGGGGTCATGGGGGGAGGAGCCAGTGCACACCAGGTAGTCCTAAAGCTTTACTTTTGTGCCCAGTCTCCTGCGGAGCCGCTATTCCCCATGGTCCTTACGGAGTTCACAGCATCCACTACGGACTACGAGAAATAGAATTATCGGTAAGTAAATTCTTATTTTTTGCCTTATGTTTCCTCACAACCTAAGAAAACGCCACATTATCAGATGCAGTCCTTTTGATCGCATAAACCCAAGAGAGTACGGGGATCTTCCTTTCTTGCCAGAGGTAAGGGCAGGGGGAAAAAGCTGCCAACTACAGCTAGTTCCCAGGAGCAGAAGTCCTACCCGGCCTCTACAAAATCCACCGCATGACGCTGGGGCTCCGCTGTGGGAGTCCGCCCCAGTGGGGGCACGTCTTTGACTTTTCAGCCACGTCTGGGTTCACTCACAGGTAGATCCCTGGGCAATAGAAATTGTTTCCCAGTGTTACAAGCTGGAATTCGAAGAGGTGCCTCCTCGCTGGTTTTTCAAATCGGCCCTACCGGCTTCTTCCCCAGAGAGGGAGATTGTTTTAAATGCAATTCAAAGATTGTTTCTTCAACAAGTGGTGGTCAAGGTTCCCCTGCTTCAGCAGGGTTATGGGGTATTACTCAACCCTGTTTGTGGTCCCGAAACCGGACGGTTCGGTCAGACCCATTTTAAATTTAAAATCCTTAAACCTATTCTTAAAAAGGTTCAAGTTCAAGATGGAATCGCTCAGGGCAGTCATAGCCAGCCTGGAAAGGGGGGATTATATGGTGTCCCTGGACATAAAGGATGCATACCTTCATGTCCCCATATATCCGCCTCATCAGGCGTTCCTGAGATTTGCTGTACAGGATTGTCATTACCAATTTCAGACGTTGACGTTTGGGCTTTCCACGGCCCCGAGGATTTTGACCAAGGTAATGGCGGAAATGATGGTGCTTCTGCGCAAGCAGGGTGTCACAATTATCCTGTACTTGGACGATCTCCTCATAAAAGCGAGATCAAGAGAGCAGTTGCTGAACAGCGTATCGCTTTCCTGAGGGTGTTGCAGCAGCACGGCTGGATTCTCAATATTCCGAAGTCACAGTTGGTTCCGACGACCCGTTTGCCTTTCTTAGGCATGATTCTGGATACAGACCAGAAAAGGGTTTTCTCTATCGTCCTAGTGGATGCTGGGGTTCCTGAAAGGACCATGGGGAATAGCGGCTCCGCAGGAGACAGGGCACAAAAAGTAAAGCTTTAGGATCAGGTGGTGTGCACTGGCTCCTCCCCCTATGACCCTCCTCCAAGCCTCAGTTAGATTTTTGTGCCCGGCCGAGAAGGGTGCAATCTAGGTGGCTCTCCTAAAGAGCTGCTTAGAAAAGTTTAGCTTAGGTTTTTTATTTTACAGTGAGTCCTGCTGGCAACAGGATCACTGCAACGAGGGACTTAGGGGAGAAGAAGTGAACTCACCTGCGTGCAGGATGGATTGGCTTCTTTGGCTACTGGACATTAGCTCCAGAGGGACGATCACAGGTACAGCCTGGATGGTCACCGGAGCCTCGCCGCCGGCCCCCTTGCAGATGCTGAAACGAGAAGAGGTCCAGAATCGGCGGCAGAAGACTCCTCAGTCTTCTTAAGGTAGCGCACAGCACTGCAGCTGTGCGCCATTTCCTCTCAGCACACTTCACACGGCAGTCACTGAGGGTGCAGGGCGCTGGGAGGGGGGCGCCCTGGGAGGCAAATGAAAACCTTTTTTGGCTAAAAATACCTCACATATAGCCTCCGGGGGCTATATGGAGATATTTAACCCCTGCCAGAATCCATTAAAGAGCGGGAGACGAGCCCGCCGAAAAAGGGGCGGGGCCTATCTCCTCAGCACACAGCGCCATTTTCCCTCACAGAAAGGCTGGAGGGAAGGCTCCCAGGCTCTCCCCTGCACTGCACTACAGAAACAGGGTTAAACAGAGAGGGGGGGCACTAATTTGGCGTTAGAAATATATAAAAGATGCTATAAGGGAAAACACTTATATAAGGTTGTCCCTATATAATTATAGCGTTTTTGGTGTGTGCTGGCAAACTCTCCCTCTGTCTCTCCAAAGGGCTAGTGGGTCCTGTCCTCTCTCAGAGCATTCCCTGTGTGTGTGCTGTGTGTCGGTACGTGTGTGTCGACATGTATGAGGACGATGTTGGTGAGGAGGCGGAGCAATTGCCTGTAATGGTGATGTCACTCTCTAGGGAGTCGACACTGGAATGGATGGCTTATTTAGGGAATTACGTGATAATGTCAACACGCTGCAAGGTCGGTTGACGACATGAGACGGCCGACAAACAATTAGTACCGGTCCAGACGTCTCAGAAACACCGTCAGGGGTTTTAAAACGCCCGTTTACTTTAGTCGGTCGACACAGACACAGACACGGACACTGAATCCAGTGTCGACGGTGAATAAACCAACGTATTCCTTATTAGGGCCACACGTTAAGGGCAATGAAGGAGGTGTTACATATTTCTGATACTACAAGTACCACAAAAGAGGGTATTATGTGGAGTGTGAAAAAACTACATGTGGTTTTTCCTGAATCAGATAAATTAAATGAAGTGTGTGATGATGCGTGGGTTCCCCCCGATAGAAAATTATGGGCGGTATACCCTTTCCCGCCAGAAGTTAGGGCGCGTTGGGAAACACCCCTTAGGGTGGATAAGGCGCTCACACGCTTATCAAAACAAGTGGCGGTACCGTCTATAGATAGGGCCGTCCTCAAGGAGCCAGCTGACAGGAGGCTGGAAAATATCATAAAAAGTATATACACACATACTGGTGTTATACTGCGACCAGCGATCGCCTCAGCCTGGATGTGCAGAGCTGGGGTGGCTTGGTCGGATTCCCTGACTAAAAATATTGATACCCTTGACAGGGACAGTATTTTATTGACTATAGAGCATTTAAAGGATGCATTTTCTATATATGCGAGATGCACAGAGGGATATTTGCACTCTGGCATCAAGAGTAAGTGCGATGTCCGTATCTGCCAGAAGATGTTTATGGACACGACAGTGGTCAGGTGATGCAGATTCCAAACGGCACAAAGGTGTATTGCCGTATAAAGGAAGAGGAGTTATTTGGGGTCGGTCCATCGGACCTGGTGGCCACGGCAACTGCTGGAAAATCCACCGTTTTTACCCTAAGTCACATCTCTGCAGAAAAAGACACCGTCTTTTCAGCCTCTGTCCTTTCGTCCCTATAAGAGTCATATCTGCCCAGGGATAGAGGAAAGGGAAGAAGACTGCAGCAGGCAGCCCATTCCCAGGAACAGAAGCGTTCCACCGCTTCTGCCAAGCTCTCAGCATGACGCTGGGACCGTACAGGACCCCTGGATCCTACATGTAGTATCCCAGGGGTACAGATTGGAATGTCGAGACGTTTCCCCTTCGCAGGCTCCTGAAGTCTGGTTTACCAAGGTCTCCCTCCGACAAGGAGGCAGTATGGGAAACAATTCACAAGCTGTATTCCCAGCAGGTGATAATCAAATTACCCCTCCTACAACAAGAAAAGGGGTATTATTCCACATTATATTGTGGTACTGAAGCCAGAAGGCTAGGTGAGACCTATTCTAAATCTAAAAAAATTTGAACACTTACAAAGGTTCAAATCAAGATGGAGTCACTCAGAGCAGTGATAACGAACCAGGAAGAAGGGGACTATATAGTGTCCCGAGACATCAGGGATGCTTACCTCCATGTCCAAAATTTGCCCTTCTCACTAAGGGTACCTCAGGTTCGTGGTACAGAACTGTCACTATCAGTTTCAGACGCTGCCGTTTGGATTGTCCACGGCACCCCGGGTCTTTACCAAGGTAATGGCCGAAATGATGATTCTTCTTCGAAGAAAAGGCGTCTTAATTATCCCTTACTTGGACGATCTCCTGATAAGGGCAAAGTCCAGGGAACAGTTGGAGGTCGGAGTAGCACTATCTCGGATACTGCTACAACAGCACGGGTGGATTCTAAATACTCCAAAATCGCAGCTGATCCGACGACAAGTCTGCTGTGCCTAGGGATGATTCTGGACACAGTCCAGAAAAAGGTGTTTCTCCCGGAAGAGAAAGCCAGGGAGTTATCCGAGCTAGTCAGGAACCTCCTAAAATCAGTGCATCATTGCACAAGGGTCCTGGTAAAGATGGTGACTTCCTACGAAGCAATTCCATTCGGCAGATTTCACGCAAAAATTTTTCAGTGGGATCTGCTGGACAAATGGTCCGGATCGTATCTTCAGATGCATCAGCGGATAACCCTATATCCAAGGACAAGGGTGTCTCTCCTGTGGTGGTTACAGAGTGCTCATCTTCTAGAGGGCCGCAGATTCGGCATTCAGGATTGGATGCTGGTGACCACGGAGGCCAGCCCGAGAGGCTGGGGAGCAGTCACACAAGGAAAAAATTTCCAGGGAGTGTGATCAAGTCTGGAGACTTTTCTTCACATAAATATACTGGAGCTAAGGGTAAATTTATAATACTCTAAGCTTAGCAAGACCTCTGCTTCAAGGTCAGCCGGTATTGATCCAGTGGGAAAAACATCACGGCAGTCGCCCACGTAAATAGACAGGGCGACACAAGAAGCAGGAGGGCAATGGCAAAAACTGCAAGGACTTTTCGCTGGGCGGAAAATCATGTGATAGCACTGTCAGCAGTGTTTCATTCCGGGAATGGAAACTGGGAAGCAGACTTCCTCAGCAGGCACGACCTCCACCCGGCAGAGTGGAAACTTCATCGGGAAGTTTTCCACATGATTGTAAACCGTTGGGAAATACCAAAGGTGGACATGATGGCGTCCCGTCTGAACAAAAAACGGGACAGGTATTGCGCCAGGTTAAGAGACCCTCAGGCAATAGCTGTGGACGTTCTGGTAACACCATGGATGTACCAGTCGGTGTATGTGTTCCATCCTCTGCTTCTCATACCTAA